>NW_026262673.1:2689361-3289361 GCF_021869535.1 Mytilus californianus
AATAAACTTTTTCTAAAAGGTTACCTATCCAGCACTGTAATTAAATCTTTGGATATTGTTTTATTGGTATAAATATTGGTTTTGTTATCAGTAAATAAAACTAAATATTACACATGTAATTTCACGGTACTGCAATCTGTCGATACCTACATTTTGGCATTGAACATGGTTATGTTTTTCTCTGACTATTAATGAAGTCTTTTCACTAAATCCATTGGATGTTGGATGTGTACTGATTGATATTTTAGTCTTAGATACATGATGTGGTTTTTATTAGTTATTGGCTTTGAACTAGCTGTCAGTAACTGCGATTACTTTCAGATCTGTACTTAGTGTCTTTTTTGTTGTTTGGGATGAGAGATAGATATATACCCTGCCACGTCTTGTCTGTGTTTTTGTTTGATGTTTTTCTTTGTATCGATCTGATGAGTAAAGCCTTTTTTACTTATTTTTATAGTTTGTTACTATGCTGTGCTGTTACACCACTCTCCCAGTTTGGAGAGGGTTGAGCGCTCCCAGACATATTAAACCCCGCCACATTCTTTATGTGCCCGTCGTAAGTCAGGAGCCTGTAGTTCAGTGGTTGTCGTTTGTTCACATCTGCCATATTTGTTTTTCGTAAATTGTTTTGTTGTAAATTATGCCGTTAGTTTTCTCAATTAAATAGTTTCATATTTTCATGTCGGAGCCTTTTATAGGTATGGGTTTTTCTCATTGTTGAAGGCCGCACGGTTGCATATAATTGCTTAAATCCACTTTATTAAACTTTGGTGGATAGTTATCTCATTGGCAATCGAACCACATCTCCTTATTTTTATATAGTTGCTAGAAAAGAAGAAATATTGCAATGCTTGAAATGATCTACAAAACAAAAACTCTTTACACTGCACTTCGGCACAATCTTATCACACAAAAGTATTCTTATTTGATTAAATGTTCTTTTGAAAAATCTGATTATAAATTTATTTGCCACCACTCAAGTAGCTGTAGTACATCCATTTGCCAACATTTATGTACGTTTCGACAAGAAATTTTATTGACAGGTTGTTGATATTACTTTTGACACCAGTTGTGCCTCTTTTATAGCAGACTTGATACATGTACTGTACTGTTACAATGTATTTATCATATACTTAAGGCAAATTACTTATAATTTTTACAGTATGATAATAGCATTAAATTTATAGCAGACTTGATATTGTACTGTTGTTTATTATATACTTAAGGCAAATTACTTAAAATTTTTACAGTATGATAATATCATTAAATTTACGTAAATACCATATTTTCTGTAATGGTGCTTAGCGGACTGATATGAAAACTTTAACAACTGCTTCCGGTTATTATCGCATGCCTTTCCGTAACGTTATCGGATGGCAATTCGGCGTCACTAGGCAAATTCGGAAAATACACCTCAATGGTACGTTTTCAGTGAAAAACATAACAAAGTAGGATAGGAAAAACAAATATTAGGAAACAGGAAAATATATTTTGAGTAATGCAAAACAAATGATACAATAAAGTGCATTATTTCAAAGTCTTAAAAATAGTAATTGTATGTATTTTTTTCTGATTAAGTAAAAAGATTTGAACTTCTAATTGAGAACCACTTAAAAGGATCAATGTATTAAACTGTTATTTTTCTCCATGTTGAAGCATATGATAAAAAGATCATAACATGTCATTTTTCATATCAGATGTATTATCAGCTCCTCGGTTAATATCAGTCCGCGAGCCTTCGGCTCTTGGGCTAATAATACATATGATATGAAAAATTCGGCTCTAAGGCTGATATTGACCCTTGGGCTGATAATACATCTGATATGAAAAATGCCATGTAATAATCTGATAGTATCACAGTTTGTGACTTAGTAATATTTTTAATAAATAAATTCAACAACGCTTATGGTTATATTTATGATTTTTCCCCTTAAATAATTAAAAATTCTCCAAATATACACTTTTATGTGTCCTTTCCTAGATATACATATAGGACAAACATAAAAGTGTGATAAAAGTAAAAAATTGTCTATTAAAGAAGTTGGCGGTTCTAAACCGATACAATTGTTAAGTAATTTCCCAAAATGAAGTTTATATCATGCTTCAAAAAAAAGTATGGGTCAAGTGGGTCAAGCAGCTTTTCTTTCAATCTGTAGATTGTGGGAAATTTTCATGTGTTTATAGATTATACATGGACCAACCAATTTTGTGTGATAGAAAGGAAACTATATAGAATTTTACGACTTAACAAATTTCTCACAGATTTCCCTAAAAAATCGGTTCAAAAACATGATTGCAAAAATAGTTTTTTTCCGTATTCTTTAATTAATCTGTTTATCTATTTTGAAATACTCACAGTATGCTAATAACAATGTCAATACTGATATGCCTGCTTTGATGCGATATTCATCTACAATAGTACAACATTTTCACTGCTTATTTTTAATTAATGTATAATTCCATAAACACAAATGGTCGTTTAAGCTGAACCTTTAAAATATGAGTTGTTGCATGTACACTTTCATGCTTGTTTCATATTTTGTTTATTACATGTCGTCCAATATTCTCTGTTAAAAGCAGTGACGGCATATTTATGAAAGGACATACAAAAAGACAAATTAAGTAGTACTAGTGAAGAACATTGTTAACAGTAGAACTGCAATTTGTTGTTGAATAAAAAAGCGTAAAGTAAAAGTAATGACGACAACAACAAATACCTTAGTTATTTAGACATTAATTTTTTCTGATTATTTTCAGGATTCCGTCTTTCATGAAAAAACACACTGATTCCCACAACAAATACACCAAAGATGATACAATCGTTATGCTTTGATAGAGAACATATTTGTTGAGTTCGATTGGTTGATATTTCAGCAGACAGTCAGTATTCCGGTGAATACTAATTGTGCAGTCACCACTACCAGGTGATTGTGAGTTTGTAATCATATGAAGCTGAATTTATAAAAAAACCTTTTCAAATACCAAACAAAAGCGTTATGTAAAAATCTTGTAATTTCACTTTTAGATATATTGATTTTGTCCTATAATTCAATGCCTCGACCTTTATAACGAAAATTCTAATAAAACGTTTTTTAAACGCTTTGAGTACACACCTGTGGTAAATTATAAAAATATTGTACTTTAGCTCATAGGCAACGTCAAGATTGATTTGGAATGTTCCCATCATACCCCCACGTCGTATGCTTTTTATGAATGAGTTAATCGATGTCAATTGGTGTAAATGACGCCATTGAACGATGACGTGAAAATATAAGCATTCTACGGGAAAATACACTAATGTGAAAAAGTCATCAAAACATGAAAACATGAAAACTTAAACTAACAATGAAACTTATTTGTTGCAAACAAATTTTCTTGGATAAAAATAAAATAATCATTTAACTTCGTCCAAACATGTCGAAGTATGTTATTGTAACTCGTTAAATCATGCCACAGTTTTCTTTTTATCTTTTTATCTTTTACGTCAATATCAAAAGCGTGTTTAATTAATAAACATTAAGTGTCGGTTTCTTAAGTCAGCATGTTAAGTAACTAAGGATAGATTATATGACTTCAAAATTTTGTCGGCTTTATTTAAGCAATAACATTTCGCTTTTTATTCAAAATACCAAACCTCCGTTAAAAATCAGTAGTTTTAGTATGGTTTATGTAAAAACAAGTTTTCAAACACCAATCTACACTGTCCACATTATACTTTATATTTGAAAATGTATGCTTTAAACATACTTATTCAGAAGGGATATAGTTACGATACTGTTGACAGGTCATTAAAGATAGCATATTTCGGTATTAATATTGATTCACTCATAGGGTCTATGCATCGGAGATAAACACATTTATTCTAAAAACAGTTGCTGGCATGATACAGGTTATGTTCTTTTCATATATTTTATGATGGTATGATACTAAACCCCTAACGGGAGGGATTGTGCTTGATTTTCATATGATGTTGACATAATCGATAATCTTTCAATCAATTTAAATGAGGTCTGGAGCTGGCAGGTCAGTAACTGCTAGTAGTCCTTTGTTAATGTATGTATCATTGTCATTTTGCTCAGTTTCTTTTGTTACCTATTCTGACATCGGACTCGGACTCCTTCTTAACTGAGTGTTACTGTGCCTATTGCTGTGTATTTGTTTATTGTACATTGGCTAGAGGTATATGAGGAAGGTTGGGATCTCATAAAACATGTTTAACCCCGCCTACTTTTTCCACCGGTCCCTAGTCAGGTATGTTTTTTAATTTTAGTTCAGTTATATGTTTTGGACTTTAGTATGACGTCCATTTTCACTGAACTAGTACATATTTTTTTAAAGGGCCAGCTTAAGCCCGCCTGCGGATGCGGGATTTTCTCGCTGTGTTGTAGACCGATCGGTGGCCTTCAGCTGTTTTTTGCTCTTTGGTCGGGTTGTCTCTTTGACACAATCCACATTTTCATTCTTAATGTTATTGAATCGTAGATTAGGTAAATTTGAGAATTTAACACAATGATGACTGCTGTATCCCTATTTTTGACATTTTTCTGTTTGTTTTGTTCACACATTGTTGTCAATATAATAGAATTTTATGCGACTGTCATATAAGTGAGAGGTTAAGCTTGCTTTAAAACCAGATTTAATCCATCATTTTCTAATTAAGGAAATGTCTGTACCGAGTTAGGAGTATGACATTCGTTTGATATGTTTAAGCTTTTGATTTTGCCAATTGTTAAGGGACTTTCCGTTTTAAATATTCCTTGGAGTTTGGTATTTTTGTTGTTTTACTTTTTGTTAACTCATGATAAATTGTATAATATAAATGTCAACAATATTGTAATAACTTATATTTTTTGTGTTTCTTCTTTTTTTTCAAAATAATGAAATGATCAGTATTCTTGCTTTTAAACTTTTTTCTCGAACATTGATAACCGTTGTTATTTATACAAAATTCATCGTCAATGAACAATGGCTAACAAAGATGGCAATTATGGTTAACCAACAACTTTTTTCATTGTAAAATAAATATATTAAAAATACAATAGTTAAGGGAAATTCCGTTTTGAATTTTCCTTGGAGTTCGGTATTTTTGTTGTTTTACTTTTTAAAAATACAACTTTCGGTAGAAATCAGCATCCGAAACGTTGTGTCATAAGTTTTTATTGAATTATCTATTGGTGAACAGTGTATGCAATGCTTTTGACATAAATGATCACATTAAAGACAAGTGGTCTTTTACATGATTTTTATCATATGTATATCATATTTGTTTTTCGTTTATTATTTTGTACATAATCAGGCCATTAGTTTTCTCGTTTGGGTTGTTTAACATTTGTCATTTCGAGGCCTTTTATAGCTGACTATGCGGTATGGGTTTTAGACATTGCTGAAGGCCGTACGGTGAACGATAGTTGTTAATTTCTGTGTCATTTGGACTATTGTAGAGATTTGTCTCATTGGCAATAATACCACATCTTCTAATTTTTTTGAATTTTTATCATGTTTAATGTAAAATTTTGAACTATTTATATCTTTCAAGGTTGTCGAAATCACCAACTCTTCATCTGAAAGAGCATTATAAATGTATCCTGTTATCGTTGTATTTTTGTAATATACATCATTGATATAACTAAAGTTTAAGAAGATGTTGCAGTCATGATTGATGGTCGGTGTGGTAATTAATTGTAGATGACCCAAAATTATCATTACCCAAACTTTGAAACGATTCCCTCTTTACAGGATTTACAAATGGATCTTTGTCCAGTGCATGACTTTTAGAAACGGTAGCAATCATATTTAATATCAATTGAGGGTATCAACTATCAGCCATATTGTAAAAAGGGTTTTTAATGTATTTTTTAGACAGAAATAGAAAGCAATTACACATTTTAAATTTGTTTGTAAAATTTTAAATAAAGACCTTAAAAACAAATGTTTGTAAAATTTTAAATGATAAGAACTTCTGCAGGAATGTTTGGGGATTAGTTGGGTCATCAAAAGTTTTGAAAAGGTAAAATAATAAAAAAAAAATGAAATCCAAGAAGAATTCAAAACGGAAAGTCCCTTATCAAATAGGGCACCATTAATCAATAATGTACCAATGTTTCGATGTTATCGACCTTTCATATGGTTTCCATCACTGCAGTATGACATTTTTTGTAAAATATATAAAATTAGAATTTGACAAGGCAACCGTGATTGATGACTGTCTGTGTCATCAGTCATAATTCAAATAGTTCACTTAACATAATATTAGGCAAACTTGGTGTATTAAACATTTGTTTAAATTTGTGAACGAATTATTCCTCTGTAGTATGATCATTTGGGACATCATCAATAATTTAGAAACGAAAAAATCTATAATGTTTATTAAAAGTAAGGCAACAATTGCTTGAACAAGGCTTTCCGATTTTTTTAAAAATTTTTGTGTCTATTTTCTTACAAAATGAAGCGCAAAACGAATACTGGTTAATATAGTCTTCAAATTACTTTATTAAATTTTATTGATCCTTTCTGTATCCGGTTAAAACTTACTTGAAGGAACATAGTTCAGGTTGTATTTGAAGTTGTCGAACTCGATGATCTTTATTGTCCTAGATATATTGAACCTGAAAAAAAACCACATACACGTGCCTATTGGTGCATAGTTTTGTACAGATCAAATGTGAAAAGTAAACACAAAAACAATTTGTAACTTCAAAATAACGAAGTGTTTATCACCTTAAGCAAAGTTACCATTAGCAGAATCTGGCTGAATTTTTATTGACGTTTCTTTTATGAATTACAAAGAAGTATTTCTATTTTTGATTTCAGGATCTGATAGTTGTTAGCATAGCTGATACACCTTCATCCATTTGGTATTGTTATATAATATTTAAACTTTGGAACAAATATTCATTTGCGATGGCAGACAACTTGGACATATATTGTTTTATAAATGAATTTAAAGAGACATTAAATGTGTAGGTATATTTATATTAATTTACAGAAAAAAAAATGACATCACAAAGGAACATAATTTGAGAAATAAACAAAAACTTACATATCTCCTAAGAAAGGACTTTTTGTCATTTTCATGTCATCATAACATTTGATATCTGAAAAATATAATTGACACGTTTGGTTTTCTTATAACAAAAGAGAAGGGGCATTAAGGCCCCATTTTGGCCCAAGAAAATAAAATATTTGACAACTATTTCAAATTTGCACATATTGTTTTGAAATGCATAGAGTCAGGAAATATAAATGAAACAGATCAGATTTTTTATCTGATGACGTTACGATTTTGTCACAATATGTACTGTTTTCATGAAAACGATGAAAAATACAGAGTTTATGCAGTTTTCCATCTTTATTTCCATTATAGAAACATCGTGCGCACCCAAGAAACAACAAAATAATTTAAGAGAAGCTTTATTATAACTATTAACATAATCTCACCAAAAAGTTAGTTCTTGTGTGCGTACATACTTTGCCAATCTAAAATATACTTAAAACTTGATGAAAAACAAGGAAAATCAAGAAATTTTACAAAATATACGAATTTCGTCATAGTTTGTTGCCATGGCAACTCGTTAAACATGACATTTGCTTTTATTTTCGAAAATACATGGTACCTTAGTCCAGTTATAACAAACTTCAGAATAGGTATGATAACTTTTAAATTTGCAGTAATATTTGGGCCAAATGAGGGCCTTATTGACCCTACTCCTTTTCCTTTGTGTAAACGATATACAAATAATTATCTTTTACGTCAATTTTGATTGTCGGTACCAAATTAGTTTGCACAATCTCGATAACCAGCATTTATGCAAATTTATTCAAATGTTTTTATTACACTATGATAGTGTGTTGGTTATAAACATACACGAGGTTTTCTATAAATTAAGATGTTATTCATTTTACATTTGTGTGCAACATGTATGTTTCTTAATATATAATTGTGTAAATGATAATGAGGCTTAAACCAGACGACAAAAATATCCGAAAGACAGTTAAAGGTCAACATAAAGTCTTCATCAATAGACAGGAGTCAATACATTATTTCACGCTGTAAAGCGTCCTAAGCCTGTAAAGCCATAAAGTCTTCAACAATAGACAGTAGTCTATACATTATTTCACGCTGTAAAGCGTCCTAAGCCTGTAAACATAAAGTCTTCAACAATAGACAGGAGTCTGTACATTATTTCAAGCTGTAAAGCGTCCTAAGCCTGTAAACATAAAGTCTTCAACAATAGACAGGAGTCTATACATTATTTCACGCTGTAAAGCGTCCTAAGCCTGTAAACATAAAGTCTTCAACAATAGACAGGAGTCTGTACATTATTTCAAGCTGTAAAGCGTCCTAAGCCTGTAAAGATTTTGAGTTAATTCTATAGAAATAATCAAGGCCTTGTCATTTCCATCTTTTTCTCGTTAAATAAACATTTTTACCTATTATGTCTGTTTGTTTTGTTCACACATTGTTATCAATATAAAGGAATTTTATGCAACTGCCATACATATGAGAGGTTTAGTTAGCTTTAAAACCAGGTTTAATCCACCATTTTCAACATAAGGAAATGCCTGTACCAAGTCAGGAATATGACAGTTGTTTTCCATTCGTTTGATGTGTTCGAGCTTTTGATTTTGCCAATTGTTAAGGGACTTTGAATTTTCCTTAGAGTTCGGTATTTTTGTTATTTTACTTTTTACATACAATTAGTGTATCAATGATTATTACCGATAGCATCACAAAATGATGACTTTTTGGTTGGAAATATCCCGGGGGACTAAACGTCAATCGGTACCAGCAATGGAATAGACCTATTAGATATACAGAAACCTGTATTCTAAAAATAACCCTAACTTTAGCCCTTAAACTGATTTGGATTTTTAATAAACAAGTTAAATAAAGTTTTGATAGAATTTAAATCTCACAAAAAAGATACTTATACTTTACCTTTCAGTCCAACCGTTTTGTTGTATGGATTTATTCCGAGATAACAGGAGCAATCTTCAGTTGAAGGATTGCAGTAACATTGGTTTTTCGAGTTCATGACAAAAGTATATCCTCTATCGGTATTACACATACATTTTATGTCGACCGTAGTGTTACCATATTCATACGTCTCTTGACCTAAGCTGTTACAAAGTGATTTTTGATAGGTGCAGTCACTGTTTCCATTTGTTTCAAAAATTTCAGGTTGATATCGAGTTACACTGCATGTTGCTCTGTTTAAGTTTGGCTGAAAGACGTATTTATGACCTGCAAATATTAAGTAAAGACGTATTTAATATACATGCGTCTCAAGTTTCTTAATTTATGGTTTTATAGTTAAAGTTATATTTCGCTGCATTTGTCACTTCTTAATTCAGATACATGCACTTAAATACGTTCAAAACAAAAGTTACTTCATTTACATTGAAATACAATAAGGAATAAAAACGACTTTTATTTATTGAAGAAACTTTCTTTTTAATTGTTTATCAAACATTTTCATTATATTATGGTTTAACATGCATAAAAAAAAATATACTTTCATTGTTTGCTCTGATAAAGCTAAAAACTGAAAAAAAAAATACATACTATTGTATTAACAGGACAAACTTTTAGATATCTTCAAAGACTTACCATGATCTAATATTCTAGGTCTGTTACATTTTTCTCTGTAAACATTTACTCTAAAAGTTACGTCAAATAAGCAAGTATAATTTTTTGGAGGCTTACACATGGCTTTTGCCCGAATTTTCCAGTGTGCCTGTGATGGACAGGTGAAGTTGTAGGCTTCATTCAAGGATAACATCTAAATAAAGATAAATGCATATACATCAATGAATTTAAGCTAGTATTCCATCAAAATTGTATTTTGTCAAAACTGACGCACAGTGGCTGTGGTGAACCATGAAAAACCACATAACGGACATGTGTACTAAAGTTAAAAGATTTGATGGGTAAATACTTAAATCTAAATCTTATACTGAGATGTACTGGTTTCACACTTTACATTTCTGCATCAGGGAACCATGAAATCGGGGTAGAATCGTTATTTGGAATATGATTCAAAACGTGTACGACCATTTAATGCCAGTTTGTGTAATTATTTCCTTTACACAAATGTTATCTAACGTATATTTCGATGTGCCCTGTTGTTGTATAAATGTTTATAAATCCATTGGATGTTGGATGCGTAATGATTGATAATTGAGTCTTAGATGCATGCTTTTTTTATTAGTTGTTAATTGGCTTTGAACTAGCTGTCAGTAACTTCGAGTACTCTCAGATCTGTACTTAGTGTCTTTTTGTTGTTGGGATGTACAAGTATCCGGCCACGTCCACTCTGTGTCTTTGTTAGATGTATTTCTATTTGTATCCATCTGATGAGTTAAGACTTTTTCAACTGATTTTTATAGTTCGTTCTTATGTTGTACCGTAACACCACTGTCCCATGTTAGGGTGAGGGTAGGATCCCGCTAACATGTTTAACCCCGCCACATTATGTATGTTTGTGTCTGTCCAAAGTCAGGAGCCTGTGATTCAGTGGTTGTCGTTTGTTGATGTATTGCATATTTGTTTTTCGTTCATTTTTTGTACATAAATTAGGCCGTTAGTTTTCTCGTTTGAATTGTTTTACATGTCATTTCGGGGCCTTTTATAGCCGACTATGCAGTATAGGCTTTGATCATTGTTGAAGGCCGTACGGTGACCTATAGTTGTTAATTTCTGTGTCATTTGGTCTCTTGTGAAGAGTTGTCTCATTGGCAATCATACCACATCTTCTTTTTTATAATTATAATGTGTATATGCACGCTTCAGTATGACAGTACATGTTTGATTTCTTTGCCAGATTCATTTTATAGATATTACTCCATAGCTTTGTTCTTCAATTCACAGTTGTGGAGTAATCGTCAGTTTGCAAAGAATTCCATTCAAACTGGTGCTAGGGGGCGTCTTAAACTTGCAGTAAAGTGAGATTGTTTTTGCTCCGTGTGCAAGGCCTTACTGTGACTTTGAGATGAAGAACAGCAATTAAGTCGCTGTGCCATTGCTTTTTGTGTTTTTTTGCTCTGCATTTACTGATTTTGTGTCATCTATGGATTAACCCACATCCTTTTTCTCTACTACGTTAAACTGAACATATGTACTAAATTTAATTTTGATGTTACAACTGTATGGTAAAATTCCTTATTTTGAAACAAGACGGAGATACATAAAATAAAACAGAGGTGTCAGATTTAAATCATACATACCTGAAGGAAAGTCAGGAGGATGAACATGTCCATGATTTTTTTCTTCATTTATAATCTATGCCATCTAAAAAGAAAAATATTAAATAAATCTAAGGTTAAGATATTGGGTTACAATGCTTAATAACCAAACCTTTGGCTTTATAATATTGCATATGCTTGATGCACCGTTGGTCAATGTCAAGATATTTGGGTTTTTTTTTATATCCGAGTAAACATATCTTCAAATTATTATAATCAAGAAGACAGATGTCCTTAATTCTAAACATACATGTCCACATGAGTTAATGATGAGAGGTTTAGAAAATATTCTGTAAAACTACCGAGTCATAAAAATTGAACAATCATGGGTAAATAGGTAGACCTCTACAATACTATTTTGTAAAATAGTTTCAATGTGATTCGGCATTAAATACAAAGGCCACACGAATAATAAAGCCTCTGACATATGTTTAAAATTTCAATATACCAAACCTTGATTTTGCATGAGAACAATGGAAACAGTGAACGCGCTTAAATTTGTGTTAACACATACAAGGTGGCAAAGGGAATTATTGCATACATCGCATTGAGTATGGAGGATAAATTGTATATTAATATCAGGAACATCAAATAACATTTTGAAACTATTTGATGTACAATACTTGAGATATAACGCTTCTAGTACTAACTATTCTTAAACATTAATAAAACGAAAATAAACAGACAATCCCGAAATTCACTAAATGATGTTATGTTCGTTCTTTTTTTGTATTTGGTTTTGTAAATAATAAGATGAGAACCTTGTTTCTTCATACTGGATACCAGAACTTAATATCAAAACGTAATAATTATGAAGAACGGTAACCGGATCGTTTAGATAGGTTGTCTTTCCCCAATTGTTTTCTATCATTCGTTCTACAGTAAGCTGTCTGTAGAGTTGTAGAATAGTTCGCCTAATTAAAATAGTAAATTTGTGTAAACAAAAATGGTCAGAATATTTTGATAATTTTCACATTAACTCTTGTTTGGTTTTCGAGTTTTCTGACTTGTAAGTGCTTCTTTCAATTTATCATTTTGGAAAAAAAGAGAGGTCTGTTATCTTATGTTTATAAAGGCTGCACGATGTGAAATATAGAACAAGTAAATATTTTATTAGAGAAATACTGGTCACAATTACGCACTATAGCATACAAATGTTCACATATGGCATTTAACTTTGAAACCTACAATTCCCACCTCAAAGATGTAGTCCGTCAGATAAATTTATGATATTTATTGTTTCTTTTTCAGTTAACGCGTTCTCCGTCAAACTGTCAACGAGAACTCATTTGCGACAATCTAAATGTTTGGTTTATTTAAAAACATGACAAAGAAGGGTTGTCAATAGACTTTGGCGAAGTATGACGAACATAACCGGTTTAATAATACACATTTAAAACACCACTATTTACCATAGAATTAATAGACTCCTATCCTAATAACAAAAGAAGAGTTGAACTGTGATCTTTTCATTGAGTCGATTTGAAGAATTGTATTGATCTTTATGTATAAGTCTTGTATTTTTAAATGCATTAAGAAAACATATTGTGTTCTGTCTTTATCAATCGTAACAAAAGAATAACGATTTTAAATTCTTGTTTATGATCACTATCAGAATTGTACACAAATGATAATGTGATCCTACAAAATCAATTATGGATATATAAATGGTAAAGATCGTTGGTATAATCGTAATTCATATATAATGAATATTTATTTTCAACGGTTAAAACTTGTATTACAAATTAAGGGAAGCATGTTCACAAATGCAGAATTTCATCTACCGTACAATTACGATTTTATATGTAAAACATTGCACAATTTTTATTTCGTAGATTTTACCCAATTTTATACAAAAACTGCTCCAACAGAATTTTTGGAAAGAACGACTCCAATTTTACGGTCACAATCACGAATTGTGATATGTCGATTGTGACAATTTAAGTGCTTGTAGATTTGCATGGCGGGTATGTTTGCTTTGAAAATGACGCTTGTCTGTCGACGCACATGGTTTCGTTCCATTTGAAGTTCTTGCTTTTGTTTGCTACCATGATATGTCTCTGTTCACTAGTTTACGAGATTTGAATCACGGAAAACTACTGTCGTCATTAATTCACAGATTTACATATGATTGAAATCGTATCTGATTGTGATGCTGTTTCATTGGCATTCACCAAAGTTATGATTTTCACGTTGATTTTATTTTATAAAACAAGTACATAAATTATGAAAACAACTTGCACTCTTTGAATCCCTTTCACTTATATTTCCCTTTTGTTTGACTTTTCTTCGAAAAGAAAGTCAGTATTCGAAATTTTATAACAAAGGAAAGCCGTTGAAAACAAGTTTATCTTAATTTAGTAATTATGAATATAAAGAGGGCGGGTACATAGTATCGCTTAACGAACGATTTAAACAAAAGGGTACAAAGTAAAAAAAGGTATCAATAACGTCGCCAGAAAAATTTATCGGTTTTTGTTAGTCATATCAATTTATTAGCACATTCGTTTAGTTCGTTGTTAACAAATTTTACATCAATTTTCTCTCAATCACAAATATAATTGAAAAAAATGAACGTGATCAATACTGTCTTTTTGTGATAATTTAATTCATTTTTAATCATCAGTCATTTTCTCCCTTATCATTCTTAAAGAATAAACGACATGTTACAAGTGACAACGGTTAGTCTGCTTTGTTATTTAATGGTGTAGTTTTAAAACAATATTTGAAATTATGTGAATACATTGCAAAGAGAGTTTAATTGTCTTTACTTTGTTTCGACATATTTAAGACTAACCTGAGGACATTTACAATGAAATCAATTTGTCAAGTTTGAGTTAACCTGTTAAGTGAAATCGTGTAATTGTATTTTGTTTGTGGTTACATTTTCAAAGATATTAAAAATTATATTTTTTTTAAGATTAATAAAACGTAGGATGACAATATTCATTAAACTAATTATGCTTACCTGAAACTACTTCATCCATTTACAAATGTGAATAAAACATAGATGATAAAATGAATGCTGTATGTTGTCCATTTTAAGTGATTGGATTGCAAGTACACAGTGTTTAATGTGCAATATTATCACATATTTGTCATTGTGAAATTATTTATGATAGAACTTCCATTTTGACACAACGGATATTGTATTTGAACTTAAAAGTGATACTTTGTGATTCATTTGGACACAGCCCAATATTTATAAGTTTTGTATAAATATGTGTGTACCTTATATTGACATATTCTAAATAACTTGTTGTATTTAAAATAAACATTTAGACAGGATACCTGATATTTTTCAATAGCAAACTGACAGACCATGCAACTGATATTTAAACTTAAGCTTGACGTCTTGTATTTAACATTGACCTAAATAAGAAATGTAAAATTGTAGTGTAACAATTCGAGTTAAGGTACTGCATTTAAACTTTAAAATATGATTTAAATATCGTGTTTAGTATTTTTTTATTTAAGTAAACTTTTGAATGATTGCATACGGAACGATTATGTTCATTATTTATAATCCAAACAAAGGAGTAATGACCTTGCATGTTGAAAAACAGATCATGTTCTATTTTCTGTATAATAACTGAATTTTCTTTTTAAAATTTTGTTTAAAACTTCAGTACTCAAAATAAGAAAACAAACTATGGATTCGAAATGACCAAAGTTTGCCAAAAGGGATACAGATATACCTGTGATCACAGATACAGTACTGGATTTTAGTAGTTACAGTCTACTGACAAATATGTTATATATACAGTCGTTTTTACGAAATTCAAACATCGGATAAATACTGTAATCATTTATTCATAGATACTTATTTATGATAGAAATTGTATCATACGTTATTGAACGGAAACGAAATAAAGTGCCAGTTTCCAATAAACCAAGGACAACTCCTCAACGGTAAAAATCAAACTCGTATACTAGTATATTGAACTTGACCTCCATTTTGTCATCAGTATCAGCATATCACAATTTGCCGACATTTATTCTTAAATACTCATTTATGATAGAAATTGTACCATAAGTTATTGAACGGAAACGTAATAAAGTGCCAGTTTCAAATAAATCAAGGACCATTACTCCTGAACGGTAAAAATCAAAATCGCATATAACGAACTTCACCTCCATTTTGTCATCAGTATCAACATATCACAATTTGAAAAGCATTGCTTTAACGGTTTATACCATTGCAGGGACACTGTTGGCAGCCGCCAGTTTCCAATAGATCAAGGGACATACGGTAACTCATGAACGGTAAAAGTGAAAATCGTCTATATTGAATTTTACAACCATTTTGCCATTAGTATTAACATATTAAAATTTTAACTCTTTACCGTTCCTATGACCCGAATTCGGGTCATAAGCTTTTTTTTCGTTATCGGTAAAAAGTATCCACATTTTAGATAGGTGTTCTTTAAAATACATATGCAATGTTATACATTTTTAAAAAGCTAAGGTTCTCAAGATTTTAAATATGTAACTGTCATCGGTAAATACTTGCTTGAATTTACACAAAAAATTATTAATTTAAAAAACACAACCCGAGAAAACTGCAAAAATTTACCGCCATTTCACAAAGTACAAATATGCAGTTGAACGGCAAATTGGGTATTAAATTCCAACCGCACTTCCATGAACGGATACTCGAATATTCAGTAGACAAAACTAAAACTTTTGGCCGATTTATTTTTTCTAAAATCACTTTTATTTTTTTTTAAGAATGATTTTCTTAAACGTATGGTCGTAAGTGGTCAACAGTTTGCCGTTGTTTTTCTTTGTTTCGGACATTTGGACTCGTATAACTTGATGCGTATTCAAATAGGAAAAACTAAAGTTAGCTGCATGTTACTCATTACATTATCTAAATGTTGGTGTATTATACATATTTATTAGTCTACAGTTTACTTCGCAATGATTAGAGAAAGATTCAAGTCGGAGGATGAAAAAGCGGATTTTTTTCCCCCGTCATGACTTGTTATTTGTTAGAATTTCTTATCAAAATGGCTACGCCCCCGAGAGAAGTTGACGATGAAATAGGTTAGATTTTCTTCAGTTTGAAAGTCCCTAGAACTTGTATTGAACATTAATTTATTTGATTAAACACTGCTGTGGTAAAATTATGCAACACAGTTCTTAAAGTCTCATTAGGATACTCTATATAGATGAAAATGGACCTCCGAGCAGTAGTTTTTTTTTGGACCTTGAGCTGTTGATTACGAACTTTATACTTTTCCTTTTGATTTCAGAAACATGAACCGTACCTCGTATTATAGAACACTGACAGAATACAGAGGTTTCCGGTGTCATATTTTTACGGTCATTCTTACATAAATTTTGAACTGATGTAGTTTCAGAAACAAAAGTGGGTGTTTGTACGATGCCGTGATGGTATTGGAAAAAATGGGCGTGTCCAGTCTTTATTGTTTTTTGTTTTGTGAAATAAAATGTTACCCATAAACATGTACATGTCCCGATTGATTTCTTCAACAGAACTGTGGTTATTTGTTTCACTAGCGGATTAAGGGGTGTTTGGTGAGAAGGGGGGGGGGGGGTTCGGGAACCCCCCCCCCCCCCCCCCCCCCCGGCTTTAAATCTTAAAATATTTTTTGTGAACAGGAAGCATACAATCACATAATCATTTCTCGTTTTAATGATATCTTTACTAAAAATTGAATATCCAGTGAGAACTTAATGGGGTGACACGTTGTCGCTACACTCCATTTAATACACACGTCATAATCACATTGGCCTGGGGGAAAATAATTAAAGGCTCAAAGGATTTAATTAAGACAATCCAAGGCTGCTATCCCTATATTTTTTTACTTTGTTGGTTTTATAATTAAAACGACATTTTCTGTTAGCTTGATTTGAAGAAAAATACTTTCTTACTCTAATATATCATTAATATAATTTTTTTTATTATTTTTTTTAAATTCTGCAACTGCTGAGACACCTGCTGAATCTAAGGATATTGCAAACTTTATATCCTAGTGCTCAAATGTATAGCATTCTAAATGAAAACTGGAATTCACCTAGTTCTTTTCCTTTTCCTAAACTAGAAATGTACGGGTTTAAAAGATGCTTCAAATATGCATGGCTGCACTTTTACCCATGGATTGTCTATTCAACTTCACCAGACGGAATTAACTGCAAATTTCGCGTTTTATTGTTCGCTACTGACCACAACCTCGGACATTTTATTAAGAAACATGTTCAGAATTGAGTAAAAGTAAATGGTGCATGTAAATCTCACGAAAAAAACAGAATACCTCCAAATAGCCATATTAAGAGCACAAGACTTTCATCCCTCTCAAACTCTTAAAGACTTATTTGCGATGAACTGTGACAAGCGAGAGACTCAATTGCCTTGCTTTAATGCATATTCATATCAGCACGAAAATTGTTAAAAGTGCAGTGAATCAGTGATCAATCAGTATGCTAGAGCCTACAACATCAGGATGAAACTATCAACAATAGACATTTTAGGATAACTTTGTACATTAAATGTTTGCCATTTTCTTTTATTGAAGTATTTTTGTCTGTAATTAAATAACTACACTAATCTAAAAAGTTAATTTTGAATAACCATATGCCGGATGAACAAAAAGTGTGCCATATATTGAAAACATAAGGTTTGGTATAACAATTGAGAAAACTTCTATAATGTTCAAAAATGCTTCTAAAAAAAAACCCGCTTTAAGCTCTGGATCCGCGCCTGTGTTTGTATTTGTTCAGAAAATGTGAAATGCATATTTTTTACTCTCAGATTTTGATGACTATGAAGAGCCTTATACAGATGAAGGAATGTCTGAAGAAGAGGAAGATTATTTGGACTTCCTACTTGGTGATGATCCATGGATACCAACAGATACTTATATGTTTGTATTCAAAATTACACAATAATGCAGACTATCTAATTTAAATAAAAACATTATCAATAAATAATCATGGCAGTTTGAATTGCTAATAAATATTTGTTATAATCAACTGACAATACTAGTGTCTTATGATATTACAAACTAAAATATTTGTGTACACACAAGAAAAACATAATCCCGAAAACGCTCACTTATTATCGAAAATGCCCGCTTATTATCGAAAATGCCAAGGGAACGCTATTTTATTGACTAGATCTACTTTCTAGACTTTATGCATCAGCCATCTTTAATAGCTTTTGTATTCAAAATAAGCTGTCCAGCGCTATTTTTCGCAGTTTTCACTAATTATTGTCTTTCCGTTAGGTAAATTAGACTTTTTCCTATAATTCCTCAGATACCATCAGATAACTTCGGCCCTTTAACAGTCCAATTAATTAAGAAGACCTCGTACATATATTACATTTACATAATTTCTAATCATTATTGAAGTTTATTTCATGTCATTTTTAACAGATCTTCACAATCATCAATTGAAAGTGGATCAAGTTCATGTACCACCAATAGCACAAGGATCTACTGGAAAGATGAAAACAGCAATGATGATGGGGCTCCAGATCCGAGAACAGTCCAGTTCAAACCAAGCAGGAAACCAGGCATACAATTTGGAAGATTGTCTAGGTTAAATAATAGTCTTATAGATAATTTTTTTTTGTGAATTACAGTTCAAAATTTATTAACATTTGTCTTTATTACTTAACTACATGTCCTACATGTAACCATAATTTTCAGGGAGAAAAAGATGTGAATGAATATTATTTTTAAATCTCAGTGTAAATAAATAAGAAATGCTATTTGGGAAGGTTTCCAAAATATTCTAAACTATTGCTGTTTATTTCCAGACACACATTGAAGTTATTGACCTCTCCTGTTGATTTCTTTAAATTGTTTTTAACTGGTACATTGCTAACATCTCTCTGCTTGTCTACAAATCAACATGCTGCATACCATATCAGGAATGGTAGATTTCAGTCATATGCTGGACCTACTGGAACTTGGGAAGTTGTTACAGAGCAGGAAATGGAAAAGTAAAACTTAGCAACACAAATTAAAACAATGAACATTGTACATATAAGTGCAGAAAATCTAGAAAGGTCATATTCAATAAAAGCAAATACTTTCATTTAATGTACATGTAGCATTCTTTCATTTAATTAATAATGTTTATGCATGCAATATGTTCATATTGAATATTGCATGAGACACTATCTGGCTTGTAAGTCTGTGTTTAAGTTTTAAATCATCTAATCACAAGAACATCATTTGGAATAAATGTCAGTACTACATGAAGATATATGTTTTATTCTAATAAGACAGGCACCTTAAAAAACAAATTTTAGGAAAAAATAAAGAAGCCTTGATTAATGTTAAATTTCATTTCAGCTTATTTTCTGCAAATATATATAATGTAAGATTTTTTAGGTTCATTGGTATATTGATATACATGTCCTTTATGAAACTCAGTACTGTTGACCGCTACTGGAGTAGAGATGTCCTGTACAGATTCAACCCTGTTCCATTGTGTATGTCATGCTTAAGATTTAAGGCCATCCTTTCATTTCTACAGATCACACCTTTACCTGATGTTGACAAAGGTAAGAGACTGTCCAGGAAATTAAATCTTAAGATTAATCTTAAAATTAATTTAATGTATGAATTATCATTGTTAAATAATGATATTCCTGTCCTATTTACTTTGAAATTAAAAAAATATGTTTTGTATCATGGGTTTTCAATATACTATAGACAATGATAGACATAAGTTATCTTACTATAAGTTCTCTATCTATCAGTGTTTTCTGACTGACTTAGTATTGTATTAATGTTGACTGTTGTGTTCAGTTTATTAATGTACACATATCACATAATCTTCCTTTTTCATGTTTTTGCAGATAATAAACTAACAAGAGTAGAACCAATCATTGAACATGTAAGAAATATTTCAAGGGAACTTTTTCAACCTTATGAAAAGATTGCTGTTGACGAAAGAATTGTTAAGTCAAAACATAAATGGAGTGGAATAAGACAATTCATGAAAGATAAACCTGTAAAATTTGGGATTAAGCTTTGGGTATTAGCTGATACCATTACTGGCTATACATGTGATTTTTATGTTTATTTAGGGAAAAAAAGAACTCAAATAACTAATTTATCAAAAGGTCTGGCATATAGTGTAGTTATGAATTTAATGCCAAGTTATTGTAATCAAGGTTATAGGCTTTTTATTGATAGTTTTTATACAACTTTAAATTTAATTAATGATTTGTTAGACCAGAAAGTGTACACCATAGGAGCTGTTCGTGGAAACAGTACTGCCAAGCCTAGTGTGTTTAAGAAAAATGATGGCTGGGAAAAGCTTGCTGGCAGGGGTGACTTTAGATGGCATAGAGAAAACAGATTTTTGACAGTTCAGTGGAAAGATTGTAAGGTAGTAACAATTGTTTCTCCTATACACACAGGTAGTAAGGTATCTGGTTGCACCAGAACTTTTCAAGCTAGAACTGGTTGGAAAAAACAGGTTGTAAAGCAACCAGAATGTATTAAAAGTTACAATGAAGGTATGTTTGGTGTGGACAAGTCAAACCAATATCTGTCAAGGCATCGGTGTTATATTAAAACTAAATTTCATTGGTGGAAAGTATTGTTCTTCCATTGCCTTGATATGATGGTAGTAAATTCTTTCATTCTCTTCCAGGAATTCAGAACTGAATTTCCAAATAAATTCGAATCACTTCCTGCACATTTTGGACAATTAGAATACAGAGAGTCGTTGGTTAGATCATTGTTAGATGTTGAATCATTAGAAAAGAAGCATGAATCGTTTGCATGCACCCCTGCTTTTAATGAAAATTCTAATCGACTGCGTTGTACTTATTGTTATGCTCATGCAAAGATGAATAATTTGCCTGTTCAACATAATAAAACTGTATTCTGTTGTGAAAAATGCACTGTGTGTCTATGTTTAGTACCTGAAAGAAACTGCTTTCAAAAATGGCATAGTGTTGAAGGAAAAACAGTTAGAAATTGGGTTAAAGAAAATGGTAGAAAGAGAAACCAACTGTTATGAATGTCACAATCGTCATGCATTAACTGTCAAGTGTTAAATAAACAATATTTTTATGTATTATGTATTAATAATTTATAGTTCTTGTTGAGTTCATGATTAAAAAGTAAGAAAATGAAAAAAAAGTAAAGGATAGAAAAATGAAAAAGTATTATGTTAAATATTACTTATTTGTTTTAGTGGGAAAAAAATGGAAATGGAAAAAAAAACTATCCTTACTGGGGACTTTATATGTGTTGAGATACAATTGAATATCAACACTATCAAGTTCTTGGATAGGATGGAAAATAACTACACAATGAATGAATGTGTCAACATCAACAGAAAAGGACAGAGGTTTCTTTAAAAGGTAGGTTATTGCAACACCTTTGGACATACACTTATGTATAATTGAACTGTCAGTAGTATGCCGAACACCTGCTATAATAACAAAAGAGCAAACAAAAAAAAATGGTTCGGCAAGATACTATTGGTATCATATCAAAGTATCTGTTTACCTAAAACAAAACAATAAACATAAACAAGTCAAACTTTAATTTTTTTTCATATTGATGCATACGGTGAGGAATTTCAATTTTTCTGTTGCCATAGCAACCATTTGGTTTTTCACACCCCTTACTGAAATAAAAACTTGAAATCTTATGTGAAGTCACTTATTTAGACTGAATACAGTTTACATAACAAAATAGAAAATATGATAGTACCTATGGTCGAATTTTAATTTTTTAAAGTTGCATGGTTGCCATAGCAACCATAAAACTGAGTTGGTTTACAAGTTTTTAAAACTATGTGGAAATAACTTGTATTAGTTTAAAGTGTTACTAAGTGTAAACTGCTACTTACAGTCAGTATTGAAGGTAATAAGACAAAATCAACATTTTTAGGAAGAAAAGGTTGTTGCTTAGCAACAGAAATTTACATGAACGGTCAGATTTATGTAAAACAAAACTCCTACGTTTTTTCCAGTAAACAATACCAGGTAAAGCTCTTGTTAGAAAAGACCCTATTTGACTATATAAGTTCATGTTCTGGTGGATGGAAGTCTTGAAACACACAAAAAACGTTGTAAAATCCGCTTTTACTTGCTGTTTAATTCGTTGCTATGGCAACAGTTGTCATGGTATATGACTGAAACTGAGTTTTAAAATTTTGTGTTACACTATTTATTAATGTAAAACATAAAAACAAACATTGGTAATTTGTAAAAGCATTTTTTTTTAGGATTGGAAAATCTTGTTCATTTCCATGTAAAATTCCTTAAAAAAAGCACAAACAGTAAAGAGTTAAAATCAATGGTTGAATGGTTCATAAGTTATTGCACGAAAACTGTTAAAAGCCGTCCGCCACTTTTTCTCTCCGAAAAAAACCCAGTTTAACTTAGGTTTTTAAGATAGATAAAACGCAGAATGACCATGTTTAGTAAACTAAATATGCTTACCTGAAACTACTTGATCCAGAGTTAAACAAGACAAAGATGATCAAATGAATGCTTTATGTTATCCATTATAAGTTATTGACTTGAAAGTACAAAGTGTCCATTGTGCAGTATCATCCCATATTCATCACTGTAGTGAAATGTTATTTGATATTACTTCCATTCAAACACAACAGATTCAGCATTTGAACTTTAAATGATATTTTGTGATTCATTTAGACAAACCCCAAAATTTATAAGTATATGATGTACCTTACATTGCGACTGATTAATAATAACTCGTTGTGTTTTAAATCAAAAATTTAGACAGGATACCTGATATTTTTCAATAGAAAACTGACAAACCATGCAAATGATCTTCTAAAGTTTGAAGTCTGGTATTTAACATTGACCTAAATTAGAATTGCAAAACTGAATTTAAAAAACATATAGATTTTAAAGTTTAAATGCTTTTTTATTTTTTAAGTAAAGGAAACTTTTGAATGAATGCATAAGGAACAATAATATCCATTATCTATAATCCCAACAAAAGAGTAATGACCTCACATGTTGAAAACAGATCATGTTCTATTTTGTGTAAAATAAAAGATTTTCCTTCAAGTTTAAAACTACCCCCAGCAGGCACCCGATGTTTTACATACGTTGATGTTTGGTTAAAAATAGGTCGTAACATCGCCGACCTGAATTCAAAGTCGGCTGACAAACGTCAGTCTGACGTAATAGAAAGATGTCTACTAACCTTGCTTTTTGATTGCGACCTTATACAACATTGCACAACGCCAACACAACGTCGGATGCCATATGTCGATCGGACATCTAAATAATCTAAAATATTGAAATCGCACGTACATGAAAATAAAGTTTTAAATTGTATATTATCCTTTTATATTAATATTTATATATATGTATCCTATTGTTATCTAAAATAATAATGAACATTAAAATAAAGTTCAATATAGCCCTCTACTAAGATAAATAACGTCGAACACGCCTGTTTCCAGTGTTTATGTTATATTCAGATTACCCCCTGTTTTCAAGGTACAGTTGCGCCCCTTTAGTTTACGCAATAACATCAATATACTATTTAAATTATTCAATTGATAGTTTTTAATGTTCGTATTATAATCGGTGTATTTGTGATCTTTCGTACAAATAAATAAATAGGTACACACGAGTGTGATGTGTATGCACAGATGATTGATAAATATGTATGTATGTGTGCGGTGTAGAGACTAGTTGGTTGTCTAGTTCATGGTATTTCTATTACATTATCACGATGCATAAGATTACGTACGGAACTAACATTTAATTTCATTTGAAAACTAGGCGCAAACCTTGTGGAAAAAGTAAAGAACATCATTATCAAGATTAATTAAACCAGCTAAAAGTGAATAAAAGGTTTGTACACTAATCGTATAGTTTCATGTTTAATTTCATTTGATCGTTTCCTTTACTCTAAAGAAGAGGCATTCTTGGAGTAAAAAAATGGAAAAAAGGGGTGTCACCAAAATTAGGAGGAAAAGCTTTTTACACAGTTCTTGGTGTAAATGATGTCTTGTGACCCTAAAACAATGTTTTCCTGCTTATATTTTTGGTTAATGATCCTCTTGAAATGTCGGTTTGGTGGGATGGCAAACAATTTTATGTATTATAGTAGAACCCAGTCAAGATTAGTTATGTCGCCAAGCTGTTTATAAATGCGGGCCCGGAAAAACTCGAAACCATTAATAAGTCAACTCGGACCGTCTATAAAATCAACTCGGACAAAGTCTGTTAATAAGTCAACTCGGACCGTCTATATTCATTTACTCGTACAGCTTTTAAACAGAAATGAAAATAAATTAAAGGAGAGTCATTCAATCTTCAACAATAGACATATATATGTTAATACAAATTGTCCTGAGTCTGTAATCTTTAATTGTGTCTTCTTAGACGGCCCGAGTTGTCTTTTTCGTCAATTATAGTCAAAACAACTCTTCCTTTATTTTGCGCATTATAGAAGACATAAGCAACACGACGGGTGTAGGAGCAGGATCTGCTTACCCTTCCGGAGCACCTGAGATCACCCCCAGTTTTTGGTGGGGTTCGTGTTGCATAGTCTTTGGTTTTCTATGTTGTGTCATCTGTACTATTATTTGTCTGTTTGTCTTTTTTATTTTTGGCCATGGCGTTGTCAGTTTGTTTTCGATCTATGAGTTTGACTGTCCCTCTGGTATCTTTCGTCCCTCTCTTATAGAAGACCTGAGAGACACAGTTTTAACGTCGAAAACATTCACTAAATTATTTATATAAGTAAAATTTCTCCTTTTATACTTTGTCTAAATTTGCATGATAGACGATCCGAGTTGAATTGAAAGACGGTCCGAGTTGAATTGATAGACGGTCCGAGTTGAATTGATTGACAGTCCAAATTGAATTGATAGACGGTTCGAGTTGACTTCATGGTCAGTCCGATTTGAATTGACAGACGGTCCGAGTTGAATAGATAGACGGTCCGAGTTGACTTATTGACGGGGTCCGAGTTGTCGCGCACCCGCTGTTTACATGTACGAAAATTTGTAATGTATCCCTATTTTTTCAATAGACCTTTTTCACTAATTGAGAAACTGCGGCACTTGATGAGAATTTGAGACACGCAAACTTTTAGCTTCACCATGTTTATACAACAATCACTTTAATTTCCGGCGTCCGACATGTTCTCTACCATGTTATGTGCAGGTGGACATCAAAGTTTTACAGGAAAATGCGTGATATCAAGGTGGTGTTTTTATCCTTATTTGAAGTATATACACAAAATAGGAATACATGCTTTTGTAATTCTGTAATGTATTACATAGAAGATAAACATGTCATAGGCTCATAAGAATAAATGTTAAAAATGATGAGTATACAAAAATTGTACGGTTTTTTTCTTACATGAAGTCAATCTTTTTTTATTAAACATTACTTATACTAAATCAATTCCAATGTCTGAAGGGAGAACGTATAATTGTGTATATACTTTTTACTATTAAAATTTGCGGTCATTGGTCAGTCACCGATCAGTAAAGTTTGCGTCAAACTCACGTCACCAATCCGTCAGACTTATAATAAAAAAAATTGACAAAACGAACGGATTGACCTTTTCTGACGGATTGAACTCTTCTACATCACATTTTGAACTCATACAAATTACGGAATCCTAGTCTCGTTTCTTTTCATTAAAATGGCGCCACGGAAAAATACGACTCGTTCAAGTACGAAAGCTCGTCATTTTATTAATAACCATTCAGCAAAGTTTTACGATTTTTGTTAGAAAATAAGAGAAATATGCCGATAAAACAATAATTTAAAGATAATTAAAGAATTGTGATTGTCGTTTATATTTAGTTTTTTTTTTATCACGATTGTTCTTAGAAAAAACAACCCACTGCATTCAATATAGTTACAGTTTGTAATAATAAACCTTGTATTAGGTTCCAATTTAAAGGTATATCCTAGAAGACTGTATTTCTTCATATCCATGACAGCATCGAATGGTTTTATGATGTACATGAATAATGATATATCCTTTATGTGGCAATATAAATTCCTGAGTAAATGGAAAAACACTGAAACTGTGAATGACCTTAGAAAAAATTAATTCCTACTCGTTCGATTTTCTCGCCCTGTTCATGGATCCTTACTAATATAACCAATATTCTTTTTTTCAAATTCCGACAACTACCAACCGCTTTATACTTAAAGAGTGTATCAGAAATATTCCTCTGATGTCTTCGATCACATCATCCTGTAGTATCCTACAATGGTGTAAAGTGTCATAAATATATGTCAAACCGTTAAAGAGGAGTTCCGTTTACAAGCAATGCATATGCTTAGACGGAATGACAAATAAATATACAGACAAACGGACGGACGGACGGACGGACGGGTGGATAGTGAATCTAAAACTTTGTATGCAGATGGGGGATAACCATGATAATTTGTTTTTCTTTTTGAATGTGTAATACTCAGTAATATTAAGATTTTAAAAAGACCACAGTTAAAAAGGAACAGTTATTACACAATTAAGTAAACTGAAAAAAGTAAAATAACAAAACTCGAAGGAAAACTCAAAACAGAAAGTCCTTTATCAAATGGCAAAATCAAAAGCTTAAACACAAAAAGCCTTTAGTTTTCTCAATTGAACTCTTTCATATTTTTCAAGTCGGAGCTTTTTATAGCCGACTATACGGTATAGGTGTTTCTCGTTGTTGAAGGTCGTACGGTTGATTTTAATTGCTTACATTCACGTCATTTGAATTTTGATGTATAGTCGTCTCATTGGGAATCGTACGTCTTCGTTTTATGTTTATAAATACATGTATATATAATGTATGTAAAAACCGACGAAAATTTTTTCACATTAAATTGCGTTTTCTCGAAAATCCCTCAACTTAATTAGCATGAACAATTGTCCATTGTTATTTTCATTTACTAGTTCTGGTTCGAAATTGCTGCTGGCTGACTGCTCGTCCCCGAGTGTATCATCAGCTCAGTAGTCGGTCCTCTGAACTGAAATGATTTATAAATATTCTAAAGGTTTCCGTGGATAAATTAAGAAATCATAAAGAAAATAAGGTTCCAACTCCCTCAGGCACAGTTGACCTATGACGAATTTGGCTATTATTTTTAAGTCCTTTTTGATCATATAGTTCCTTAAGTGTCAACATATTTATACATTCCTCGCTTTTAAATGTTTTGGGTCTTTCTGAAGGTGAATCCAGGAAAGTGCTTCGGACTCACGATTTTTTAGGTTTATATTAAATTAAATTAACAGGAATAATGGTGAAATTTTAGCTTTTTTCTTAAGACATACATATGCAAGAATATTTGCCATTGGACGTGAATGAGAAAACACAATTAGCTTATATATAATCAACAAATGTTAACAGCAAGTGAACCTGATGGGTGCAGTTATAACCTGTACAACAAAATAACAAAAATATCGAACTCCGAGGAAAATTCTAAACGGAAAGTTCCTAATCCAATGGCAAAATCAAAAGATCAAACACATCAAACGTATGGATAACAACTGTCATATTCCTGACTTGGTACAGGCATTTTCTTATTTTAAAAAATGGTGGATTAAACCGAGACATTATATTGACAACGATGTGTGAACAAAACAAACAGACATAAAAGGTAAAAATGTCAATATTTGGGTACAGCAGTCAACATTCTGTTATAATCTTAATCACTATGAAAACAAACAAATATGTCAACAAAGAAAAACATTTCAAACAGGAAAACCAACGGTTTAATCTATATAAAAAACAAAATACGAGAGGACTGTTTATCAAAATGAAATAAAATAATGTGTTTTATCATACTTTTATGACTGTTTTTTTTACAAATACAGGAAATTTATGTTTGATTAAGATTTTTTTTTTCAGCTTTGCCAAAAAAGTGAGACAACTCAGATAATGAACCTTTTATAAGGGAATGTGTAATGAATTCACATATTATTTTTTGGAGTAAAAATACGTGTACCATAATCCAATTTTGTTGTTATATTTTCTGAAAGCATATTAAAAGATCTATCTTCTCAAATTTTATTTTGAACTTTTATGGTAATTTGTTTTTATCTGAAGACTTTTAAAGGTAAAAAGATTTGATTAACAAAGAATATTTAATTAAAGTGTCTTTTTTCTCGATCATTTGTAAATTTAGTTGATTGGATTATTGTAACTCTTTTGTTTATTTAATCTTTGTAATAATAGATACTGATGATTGATAAATAAGTATTGTAATTAAAACATAGATCGTTCTTTATGGTTGTCAATCGACATTCAGCGGTCGTTTGCAAAGTGATTGAATATTGTTTAATACAGTAAAATTTATATCTCATATTTTTGTACACTTTTCCTCTGCACAGAAATAAACATATAAATGTGAGAAACGAGGGTAAATTGCGTTTCATGAACTCATGACAGGAGAGATTACATTTATTATCCAATAATTAATCACGCATGATATACAAAAACATAAAGATGTATAGGTGAAAAAATGCAATACCTGAACAGAATTTGGCTCAACATTTAGGTATAAATATATACAAACATGATACGTAAAACTTTTGTACATGTACTTTAAAGCCTTTGTTTGTCTTTTCCTTGATGTTTGCACAATGGTATCTTCATGATTTGTTTTCATTATACAAGTATCTATTGCTATTCGATAGATATTTTCAATCAAAAAACATGAAAGGATGGAACATTATAATTTTAACACAGTGAACTTGTGCCAACAAGAACTAGACTACGACCAAAACTACACAATTAAATATAATACCAGTAGCAATGGAAAATAGCTATTTACTGAGATCTTTTAAAGATAAATAGCTATTTACTGAGATCTTTTAAAAATCAAAGATCTAATTGACAAAGAATATTTATCAAAATTGTCTAATATCTCCATCATTTGTAAATTTAGTTGATTGGATTATTGTAATTCTCGTGTTCAACTAAAGTTTGTGATAATAGGAACTGGTGATTGATAAATAAGTATATTTTATAATTGTTATTCAAACAAGGCTCGTTATTTATGATTTTCAATCGACATTCAGAGGTCGGTTGCACGGAAATTGAAACATTTTAAGTTCAGTATAATTTATTTCTCATCTGTTTGTACACTTTTATCTCTCTACAACAAATGGGAATCATAGATAAACATTTCAGTGAAGGGCTCTCAGTATAAACAAATATGTTTTTGAATTTTGAACTTCTTTCTTTCCCGGACCATCGTTGAAAGACCTTTGTGTAAAAAAAATATATGATAATTAACTATCCGTATATCAAATATTTTTATTTTTTTACGTCGACAGGATAATATTCGATGATTAATATATAAAAGAAGTATTGACAAAAAACTGAACCCCCCAAGGCAAATTCAAAAAGGAGGAAGTCCACAAAATCTGACAAAATAAAACGCTCAAATATATATCCAATCGAACGAATAGAAAACAACTGTCATCTTCCTGACTTGGTACAGGCAAATAGTTTGTTTTTAAATTGGTAGTTATTGTGAACCACAACTGGCAGCTTGTGTATCTATTTACATTAAGAACAATTGTAAAAATAATGTTTAAAGTTTGAGTGTTTGCATCTCATATATCTTAACATAATGCTTAATTTTTGCCGAGCTTTTTTCTTTAAAAATTGTAATCATTGATATTAATTTTTCATTACCATACTGTCAAACTATATAACAAATGCAATAAGACCTTCTTACTGTCCCTTACTTTTGTTGGTAACGGAGTTTCAATCATTATATTTTTATCCAAAACATCAATAGGTCAGAATCCGTGTTCAATCAGTTTATCGAACACTTCCGGTCAAGTTGAAGGGTTTTCAGTATAAACAAATATTTTTTTGAATTTTGAACTTCTTTCTTTTCCGGACAATCGTTGAAAGATAGAGTTGAAACTTTGTGTAAAACAGGAGCGCTAAAATTATTGTGATGTTACATTTTAACAATTATTTTTATTTTATTGTTATCGACACAAATAGTAGTAACCATAGACTTATAGAACTCTCAATTTGTGTGAAACTAATCATCCTTAGGGATAAAAAGAACAGAATTTTAATGCCGTTGTATTATATTCTAACAAAATGGAAAATATTGGCACCTTTTTTTATAAGACAATAAGTTGTGCAATTTTAAACTTAAATTTTAAGGTATAAAAAGTACCCAAATATGAGGCCAGTACAAGAAGAAAGAGACATATTATCCCTTTTAATTGTTATCGACATAGATATTAACAACCGTAGACTTATAGAGCATTAACTTTGCGTTAAACTATTTATTCTATCGGACCAAAAGAACAGAATTTTAATGCCATTGTATAAAGTAAAATCACAAAAATACTGAACTCCGAGGAAATTTAATCGGAAAGTCCCTAATTGTATAATAATCTAACAAAATGAAAGATATTAGCACTTTTTTTATGCGACAATAAATTTTGCAATTTTAAACTTAAATGTCTTCACTTTTATGTCAAACAAACCATCCTGAGGTAAACAAAGAACTCAATTATCAGGCCAATACAAAAATATTACTAAAAAAAAAGAAATATTGTCACTTTTTATTGTTAACGACACACATATTAGCAACTGTAGACCTAATTAGCTCTCAATTTTTGTAAGACTTTTCATTTGGGACAAAAATAAACATAATTTTAATGCTGTTGTATAATATTCTAACAAATGGAACATATTGGCACTTATTTTTATGAAACAACAAGTTTTACAATTATAAACTTAAATTTCTTCACTGTTATGTCTAACCACCAATCCTGGGGTATGAAAAGTACTTATGAGGTCAGTACAAGAAAATTAATAAAAAAAAAAGAAACATTGTCATTTCTTATTGTTATCAATATAAATATTAGTAACTGTCTTCTTATAGAGGATAAAAAGAACAGAATGTTTATGCCGTTGTAAAATTATCTAACAAAATTAAAAACATTGGCACCTTTTTTTTTTATGCCACACCAAATTTTGCAATTTTAAACTTAAATTTCTTCACTTCTTATGTCTAACAATCCGTTCTGAGGTATAAAAAATAGTTCTCAATTATAAGGCTTATTATAATTCAAATCTAAGATAAAATCATTTGAGAAATAAAGAAAAGTTATTAGCATTTGTAGTTGGTCCTGTCATTGTCGATGTGTGCCTGGTCATTGTCAACGTTGCTCAGGTCACGTTCTTAGCAAGATTGGAAAATATTTTTTCTTTTTTTTTTCTTATATTTAAATGTTAATTGATGAAATCTTATTATATTTCAATTTTGAAATAAATCCTATGATGAATAAAAAAGTCATTAGCATTTTCATTTTGGTCCTGTCATTGTCCTGTTATTGGTCTAGGCATAGTGTAACCCACCATGCAGTAGTAAACGTGCGTTAACTTTTTACAAAAAATAGAAGACGCGCCTTTTTCACATTAACGAACCAATATCTTGTAAAACTAATATTGATAACGTCAAACTCATACCTCACGTACATAATGTTCTGGGGTATTTTGTGCTATAAAAGATATTATCAGAAATCCGATACTAAAACCACACCTCACGTACAGAATGTTTAACAAAGGAGGACTTGATTCGTACTATATGTTACGGATTATAACATTTATTTCAACTTCAAACTTTTGTGACGATTTGATCATTTCAATACAGTTGACTGATATTTGTTACAGACCAACAATATATTCAATTATATCTAAAGATCTTAAGTATTTGTTTCATAAAAGATATTATCCGAAATCTTATGGTATTATCAGTGTAACGAATACTGTCTGTAAAATTATGTAAAACTTGTAAAAACATTTAACTGAAAGACATCAGCAAGAATGTATTCCGAATAATGCATGAACAAGACGACAATTACTAAACCTCCATATTCATTTTTCGTTATGGCAAAGCAAATGTTAATGGAAAATTTGTCACATTGAATTGCTTTTGCTCGAAATTCCGTCCACTTCTTAAGAACGAACTATGTCAATTATTTTTATTTTTAATGTACTAGTGCTGAGTCCAAACCGCTGCTGGTTGACAGTCTCCGAGAGTATCATCAGCTCCGTCGTTGGTCCTCGGCACTGACATGATTTATAAATAATCTATAGTTCCAACTCCCTCAGGCACAGTTGACCTAAGACAATTTGACTATTCTTTTATGTTTCCTTCGATCATATAGCTGCAAATAAGTCAACGTATTTATTAAGTCCTCGTTTTCAAATGTTTGGATTTGACCGTTCTTGATGAACGCCAATCCAGGAAATTGTACTGTTGAAATGTTGGCTTTTTCTTAAGTTAAAAACTATGCATGAAAATTTGCCATTGGCCTAAAGGATATAGCAATTAGCTCAAAAACACTCAACAAAAATTGACAACCAGTGGACGTGATTGGTGCATTAGGTTAACACGAAACCCAGTTAATTGTACGGGGAAACTCTAACATGCGACAGGTTTAATGGCTGATTCGAAAGGTCCTAGTACCAAAAAGGATCGAAAATATATTCATTCATTCCAAACAAGCAATACTATAAAAATCCACAAAAATCAAAAACTGCTAAAATATATTTTAATTAACTATTCATATTTAAATTGTACTGAATTTATTTACCATAAATCATTATTAAAACTATTTGATTTGTCTAAGGTCTAAAATTTTAAGAAAATTTCAATAGCACTCCGTACACCATTAGTTATATGAATTGCGCAGAAATATACAGACGAGCGATATGATATGTAAATTGCTTTCCTTAAACTGACGACGGAACGGAATAATTGTATAATCCAATAATGTATCGAGCATTGTCTCAGCATCATGAAGATATATTAGGGGTTAAGAAATGCAATACCTGTTAAAATACAAACACTGATGTTAACTCATCATTCAGGTATACAAATGTGCAAATATGATAAAACTGAGAGTGGAAGTTGTGAATGTGTCAAAGAGACAACAACTCGACCAAGGAGCAGAAACAGCCGAAAGCCACAGATAGGTATTCAACACAGCGAGAAAAATCCCGCACACGGAGGCCCGCACCCAGAATGATACTTACATTCAAAACATTATTTTTATTGACTATTGATATGTACTCTTTGGCGTTTGTTTATCTTTCTCTTGGTGATTGCATATATCTTTACACAATGGTTCTTTCATGTTTTGTTTCCATTGTAATATTATCATTTGCTATTCGATAGACATTTTCAATCAAAACGTGTAGAATGGAACAGTATAATATAAATATGTACTAACAAGAACTTGACTACGAAAAAAACACGAATGTAAAGATCAAATCAGTAGCAATATTGAATAGACATTAAATGAAGACTTTGGTAGGTATACAGATAAATTTTACAAAGAATATTTAATCAAAGTGTCTTATTTCACGATCATATCTAAATCTATTTGATTGGATTATTGTGATTGTTGATTAATTAAAGTGTGTGATAATAGGAACTTATTGTTGATAAATAAAATTAAAACATAGATCGTTCTTAATTATTGTCAATCGACATTCAGAGTTAAGTTGCACCGTCAGTGAGTTATGTTTAATATAGTATAATTTATATAGCATATTTTTGTACACTCTATTCCTCTCGCTCAATTAAATAAGTCAACTTCATTATCTCATCAAACAGCTTTTATTACGTCCTTCAGTCTTTACTGAGCGGTTGTATCATTGGCAATGATAGCACATATACTTATTTTTATATAAACTACAAAAATATAATCATAGATACAAATGTCTTAAACTTTGTAAAGAATATCTCTCCCCAAACAAATACACGAAATATGATCTACCAACAACATTGATTGGTCAATTGTTTGCTCTATAGCTATATAGTAGTGGTCAGTTATTATCGGTGGAGAAATCAGCAGTACCCGGTCACCAACAACATGTCCGTAGAGTTTGGTACTAAATGTACATCACTACTGGGAAGTTTGTTGTTATATTTAAAGAAAAACAAAACTCAATGAATCTTAAACCTATCTAAAGTTTGAAATTTTTCATCTCAATAATCTAGGAGAAATTCGACATAAAGTATTTTGCTTCTAAACACAATATTTGTATCCTTATACTGACACAGATGAACGACTTTAAACTAAGATCCATGCATACCAAATGTGACGAGTGTAATAGTAATATCAATATCAACAACAAATAGCCTTATACTGAGGTATGTTATAGGTTAAAAGATGCAATTAACAAAGAACATTTAATACAAACCGTCTTATTTGTTAATTAGGTGTTAATTAAGTTGATAAGATTATTGTAACTCTTTTGTTCATTCAAAATTTAATAAATAACTGATGATTGATCAACGATAAAATTGAGAATGGAAATGGGGAATGTGTCAAAGAGACCATAGAGAAGACAACAGCCGAAGGCCACCAATGGGTCTTAAATGCAGCGAGAAACTCCCGCACCCGGAGGCGTCCTTCAGCTGGCCCCTAAACAAATATGTATACTAGTTCAGTGATAATGGACGTCATACTAAACTCCAAATTATACACAAGAAACTAAAATTAAAAATGATACAAAACTAACAAAGGCCAGTAATTTTATTAAAATATACATTGTTTGTTATGATTGCCAATCGCCATTTAAAGTTTCGTCGTAAAAACATTAAATCAGTTTTAATACAGTATGATTTGTACTAAATTCTTATTATCATATACTTTATATCGCATAGCTTTCTACACATATGTTCCTCTTCCTTAATTTAAGAAAGTGACTACTATTGGTCATTTATCCAGACTTTCTACGTCCTCGTGAATAGGTAGTTCATACCGCATCTCCCTATGTTTATATTTGTACACACATGGAAATAATAGATACAGATAATTTGTATTTTGTCGCAAAAAAGTCTTACACTTTTAAAGAACAACGTTATTCCAATAACAGAAAAACTGAAGATTAAATAAACCAAATGGCTGATTGATGGTTTAATTATTGGTTGCTCAATGTCCAGTGGCAGATATTTCATGCATATTTAGGACCAGAACAAATTAAAATTAAAAACACAACGTAGGTCCTGTAATAGGAGCCGTCTAGGATGAAAATCTGGAAAGTTGGACTGCCACTGGAAAAAGAGGGTATACTAGATACGAACTGAAAAATAGCAGGACATGGACCTAAACAGCATTTCACAGTCACGATGGTTCAGAACAGGGACATTAACATCAATACATAGTCTCGCTGTGTCGGTACAGGGACTTTGACATTAATTCACAGTCACGATGAGTCATAAGAAGTAAAATCACAAAAATACTGAACTCCGAGGAAAATTCAATCGGAAAGTCCCTAATCACATGGCAAAATCAAATGACAAAACCCATCAAACGAATGGACAACAACTGTCCTCAGGGACCTCAACATCAGTACACAGTCACACTGGGTCAGTAAAGGAGCATAATCATTATTACACAGTCTCGCTTGGTCAGTACAGGGACATAATCATAATTACACAGTCACGATGAGTCAGTAAAGGGACCTAAACAACATTAAACAGTCACAATGAGTCAGAACAGGGACCTAACATTATTACGCAGTCACATTGAGTATAACAGGAACCTTAACATCTATACACAGTCAAGGTGGGTCAGTACAGGGACCTAAACATCAATACACATTTACGTTGGGTTAGTACAGGGACCTTAACATCATTAAAAAGTCTAAATGGATCAGTATAAGGACCTTAACATCAATACACAGTCACGATAAGTCATGTCAGGGACCTTAACATCATTACACGGTCGTGTTGAATCAGAACAGGTACCTTAACATCAATACAAAGTCACGATGAGTCAGAACAGGGACCTTAACATCATCACACCGTCACGATGAGTCAGAACAGGGACCTTAACATCATTACACAGTCAGGCTAGGCCAGTACAGGGACCTAAACATTATTACCCATTCACGGTGCATCAGGACAGGGACCTTAACATCATTTCACGGTCACGATGAGTCAGAACAGGGACGTTAACATCAATACACAGTCATGATAAGTCAGTACATGGACCTAAAGAGCATTACACAGTCCAAATGGGTCAGTACATGGACATTTACATCATTATACAGTCACGCTGGGTCAGTACAGGGACCTTAACATGATTACACGGTCACGAATAGTCAGAACAGGGACGTTAACATCAATACACAGTCACGATAAGTCAGTACATGGACCTAAAGAGCATTACACAGTCCAAATGGGTCAGTACATGGACATTTACATCATTATACAGTCACGATGGGTCAGTACAGGGACCTTAACATGATTACACGGTCACGAATAGTCAGAACAGGGACGTTAACATCAATACACAGTCACGATAAGTCAGAACATGGACCTAAAGAGCATTACACAGTCCAAATGGGTCAGTACATGGACATTTACATCATTATACAGTCACGCTGGGTCAGTACAGGGACCTAATCATGATTACACAGTCACGATGAGTCAGTACAGGGACCTTAACATCAATACACAGTCACAGTCACGATGGGTCAGTACACGGACCTAAACATCAATGCACAGACTCTACTTGACAGAGTGTTGTTATACAAAAACAAAACGAAAAGGAATTTAAAAAAATCTTAAGTTTGTGTTTGCATCTTATTCATTTAAGTGAAACGTAAACCTTTCTGCCGACATTATTTTGCTCTTTATAATGAAACAGACGAACGAATTCAAACTAGGATCAATGCATGCCAAATGTGACGATAATAATTGATCCATTTCAAACATCAATATCTCAGTAGTTATCGATTCTCTAGTAAAGCGTTACATTGTCATGATTAATACATACATGAACACATTATACTGACTATATCAATTATAAATTCGAAATCATTTAAAAAATAAACTTATCATCCACGATATTAAGCTATGCGGAAGATGAATATAGGGGTTCACAAAATGTAATACCTGTCAAATATATGACTCATCGTTCATTCATTAAAATCTATATGATACAAATATAATACTGACGTTTAAAAACATATCTTTATTGGCTACTCACATGTTCTTTTCTACTTCGTCTTTCATTTTGTCCTTGGCCCTTGGGAATTGAACACATCTATGTCACAATGGTAACTTCAGGTAGCATTGCATATTGTTTTATTTTGGTAGACACTCGCAATTAACCAAACATTTTTATAATTATAATTGTTACATGGTACGTCTATGCCAAATAGAATACGACTACTGCCACCACATACGTGTCAAAGTAATGCCAATAGCAATATTAAACAGGCTTAATATTAAGGTAGTTTATAATGCAAAAAGATCCAATTAACAAAGAACATTTGATAAAATTATCTTATTTCTTAATTAGGTGTAAATAAAGTTGATAAAACTATTGTAACTCTTTTGTTCATTCAAAATTTATAATAATAGATGGCTGATGACTGATAAATGAATATTGTTATTAAAACATACATAGTTCGTTATGATTGTCAATGGTCATTTAAAGTTATGTCGTTAAAAGATTAAATCAGTTTTTTACAGTATAATTTGTATTAATTTTTCATCATTACATATTTTGTATCGTATAGCTTTCTACAGATATGTTCCTATAGCTCAATTAATAGAATGACTACTATTGGTCATTAATCAATGCTTTCTCCGCCCTGGTGAATGGCTGATTTATACTGCATCTCCCTATTTTTATATTTTTACACAAATGGAAAGAAAAGATAAAGATTCTTTGTATTTTGTCACAAAAAGTCTTACATTTTTAAACGGATAACGTTGTTCCAATAACAGATACACTGAAGATGAAACCAACAAAATGGTTAATTGATGGTTTAATTATTGGTTGTTTAATGTCGTGCATTTTCAGGACCAGAACAAAGTAACAATACTAGTAAATACATTACGTAGGTTCTACAATAGCGGCCGTCCGGGATAAAGGTCAGTAAATTTTGATTGCCACTTGAAAATGAGGGTATATAAGATACGGACAGAAATTTTGCAGTGCATGGACATAAACAGCAATGTCACGATAATTCAGAAGAACAGGGACTTTAACATCAATACACAGTGTTGCTGGGTCAGTACAGGGACTTTAACATCAATACACAGTGTTGCTGGGTCAGTACAGGGACTTTAACATCAATACAAAGTGTTGCTGGGTCAGTACAGGGACTTTAACATCAATACAAAGTGTTGCTGCGTCAGTACAGGGACTTAAACGTCAATACACAATCACGATGAGTCATAACAGGGACCTCAACATCAATACACAGTCACACTGGGTCAGTAAAGGAGCATAATCATTATTACACAGTCTCGCTGGGTCAGTACAGGGACTTAAACATCAATACACAATCACGATGAGTCAGAACAGGAACCTACACATCAATACACAGTCACTATGGGTCAGTAAAGGAGCATAATCATTATTACACAGTCTCGTTGGGTCAGTACATGGACTTAAACATCAATACACAATCACGATGAGTCATAACAGGGACCTAAACATCAATACACAGTCACACTGGGTCAGTAAAGGAGCATTATCATTATTACACAGTCTCGCTGGGTCAGTACAGGGACTTAAACATCAATACACAATCACGATGAGACATAACAGGGACCTAAACATCAATACACAGTCAATATGGGTCAGTACAAAACCTTTAACATCAAAACACAGTCACGATGAGTCAAAACAGGGACACAAGGAAGTAAACCACTAAGTCATGGCCCAATTTATATGTTAAATTCCTCAATTTCAAGCAGGCACAGCTCTTTTGTCTTAATTTCATAGAAAGTGACAATCATTGCGTGTCAAAGAAACACCTTTTCGTGTATTGTACTGAAAAAATCAACATCCTCTTAATGGCATATAAGAGAGAACTGGACTGGGCTGCTCACAACACTGGTTAAATGTATTCACTGGATTGCTTATCCATTGGCTAAACTACCTATCCATTGGATTGCTATCCGCTGGTTAATTTTGACTTTCTCAAACCTTGGTTAAGGACTTGGCTAGTAATCAAGTGGTTAACTTGGTTATCCATTGAATAATATCCCATAATTCCACGCGGTCGTCTGCATCAAAATGGACACCTCTCAACTAATCTCGCCTATCTCTGTCAAAAATAAGAAACAACGATCAAATAATTTTCCTTAATCGTCCGTCACAATCCTACGTGAGTTGGTTGAGGAAAATATCGATATAATTCGGAGTAAGCAAACTAATAGTGCTACCAATGCAAAGAAATCAATGGTTTGGAAAGAAATTACAGACAAAATCAATGCCCGGGCAGACCGTCAGAAAAGAACGGTTGAGCAGGTAAAGGAGAAATGGAGAAAAGAATGTTCGAAGGCAAAACTGGACTTGAATCAGTCTATTAAAAGTCAGAAGAAGACAGGTGGAGGACAAACAGAACATGTTTTGGATGACTGTACACATAAAATTATCAACCTACACAGTGATGCTCAAAACGTTGTTGGAATCGGAGGAGAAATGGATGTTGGGGTAGATTTATCATCTTTAATGACAGGTAAATTATGCCCCATTCCGTCATTGTTTTTTTACAATTTTTTTGTTTTATAATCTCCTTTTATCTCGGCGAAATATTTCCCACAGGATTGATTTTCATCAGGGTAGTATTATGTCTTTAACAAAACCCTTCCCTCGCATAAACCCCATAGTTCCAATGAAACTACACATTTCTTTTTCTGCACATCAAAGTATACAACGTGTTCTTTTTCCTTTTCACGACCAACAAAATAAATGACAAAAACCTTCTTTGATTAACCTCGAATGTGTTTGTTTATTTGACCCTTTTTCGTCTTAGAACAGGGACAGTCTATACGTTGGAAGTATGATGTAAATTAATTCATTGATATCTATATTACAAAGAAAATCACTAAAAGAATCGGTTCACGAGAGTTCTTAATCACTTTTCAGTGATAAAAATTATTAAACTGTCAAAAGTGGATGAATAAAATGTAACATACAATTCTGCAGCTGAGTTATTTCCCTTTTATTTTTCACTTTATTTTATCAATGATTTATATAGTAAGTTAGTATATAAATCCTTGATATTATCATGATCAGAAAGCAATACAATTTATAAATATTTTTTGTAAACATGTTACATGAGAAACCAGCAGAGATACGTAATCCATTCTAAACATTGAACTGCATAAACAAATTAAATGAGTGAAAATTAAAATATTGACACTGCATGAAAAGGTCGATTTACATACGTATGTAAATATATGATAAACATAAATAAAGGCACATATTTAGATAAACTTTACTAGGCTGTGAATATGTTTGTGCTATCTTTGTTGACAATAAATCTTAATATTTCCCCATAAACATCCATGGTGTTGCAGGTAGGCGCGGCCGCCTTTTACATATCATATTAAACGTGGGTAAATTGTGTGATCTCGGTATGATTCTCTATCCTGAATAATCGTTTTGAATTCAATATAAATACAAAAAAATCACATCATTATTAAACGAGACCATGCGCAAAATTTTACTAGCGTGTGGTATTGTATGGAAATAGTTAAATTTGCAATGATAAGTAAATGCTTTTGTTTTTTTAGTGCATGCAAATATGACTTTTAAAAATGATTTATAGCTTGAGAAAATATTAATTAAAAGTTGATATTTCGTTTATCTTTTACATGCACTAAATGTTTCTTTAATATTGATATTGTATTTTAATTTCACAGGTTTTTTGTCAAAGTTAAATTTCAAATTTTGTATAGGTATAAGCAGTCATTCATTTGCATACATATGCAAATATGGTGAGGCATCTTAAGTTTGAACCTGGTGACCCGGTAAAGCAAATATTTAAGTATTTATATATACAGACCAACATAAAGTAATGGGCAACCTTATCATTTGTGATTAATTTTTAAGCTATCCAAAGATAACGGCATTATGGAAATTTGCATATATGCGAAACCTTTGTAAATATATAGGAAACATAAACATTTATATGGTGTGCAAATGATTTGAAAGGTTGTGGTTTGAAATCATTTATATTATTGAAATGAACAGTACATTTATAGTTATATTTGCATTTAGTTCATGCCTTGTTTTCTGTCTAAATACTTCTTTTGTGTACATATTGCTGTTGGGTAATAGAGTCTCGCAGTTTTGAAAATTAAAACTTTTGTAGCTATGGTGTTGTTTGATTATACATGATATGTATATAGTCATGATTAATCTTTTTATTTAATACATAATACAAATATTATCAAATGACTGCTATCTCATCTCACTGAAAACACTGGTTACGCGTCAATCCGGGTTTTAAAATACGAAAAATACGAAAATTAGAAAAGGCCAAAGGAAATGTTCTGGTTTGTTGATGTTTCTTCCTGGGGTACTTTTTTGACTCCTTGAAAGTTTTATAATTCATGTTATTTAATATGGAAACCAAGGACTATCTATTTTTCAAGTACTTGTATTATCTACAAATATGATCCACAAAATATCATCCCGTCATCAATAACAATCCACGTAAAATATTATTTCCTTTTTGATCCAAATCAGAGCGATTACACAACTCGATGAAAAATGGTTCTTGGTTGTTTGTATTCAACAGTTCGACATCGGTTAGCGAGGTGGAACGTACTTTACAGATAATGTATGCTCTAACATGTCTAGGTCGGACTCGTGCGGTACTATTCGACAGTTATTAAAAGAATGCCTATTTGATTTAAATTCACCCGCGGCTTTTCTATATATTTATCTATAATGCATTTTAGCCAATCAAATTGACGTATTATGTTCACACAATTGGATACCCGCCCACAAGTTTGATTGTAAGTAAACGCTGCATGCATTCAAGTGCTAAACTTATCAGTATTAAACTAATTATAAAGTATCATGCAATGCTTGGTTTTGAAATGTTGTTTTCTTTGAAGTTGTCGGGCAGCAAGTTGTTATATTTTACTTTGAAGTTATATGAATTGCATGAACCTGAAACAAGTTTAACCATTATTTTTTTATTACTTTGTCTTTGGTCGTTTAACCTGGGACATTTTGACTAAATATATTAGTCCTAAATGTTGCTAAGGGGTTTTAAAGCGTTTAAAGCGTTTTTGAACGTATCGATGGTACATGAAAGAACATTTGTAAGAACATTAAATTGTGTAAGAAAATGTATAACTCACATTACATTACGCGAGCAAATCAATTTGTAAAAACTTGTTATGGTTCATTGAGTCAAATATTTTATCAACATTATTGAGTGGTTGTGTTTGTAATATATTTGCTAACAAATTGCAAGTCAGATTGGACATTTGGGATAACTGGTTTGAATATACTGAACACCAGTTTATTTTTTGCTAAATATAATATTCACTTACTTAAGACGATTTAGCTTCAAGAGGGGGTTATATTGGTATGATTTTTTTTTCAACAGATGGACACAATTAAACCTAATTATTTTTCTTCCCAGTTTGAGACAAAATATTATTTCTTTTTGTAAAACAGAATAGTGTGGTCAATGCTGCGACAGCTTATTTATTTTTCTTCCCTTAGGAATTCGTTTTTTTCTTCAAAATACCGTACCCCCCCCCCCCTTTAAATGAAAGGGTTGTTCCTTAAATGCATTATATTTCCGTTTATAATATTCACTAAAATTTGACAAACGACGTCTTGCAAACAAAAATCAATCCTTTAATGAAATCTGATTTTTTCTGTAACGCTGCTTATAAGAGGGGGTGGACAGGGGGGTCCCTTCTCCCACTCCTGCCCGCTATCTCCCACTTTTATAATCTTTTTTTTCTAACACCTCCTCCCCCCCTCTTTTCTCCTACCTCCCACCCCACCTCCCCTTCTCCCTCAAAAGCTGTCCACCCACTCTTATAACCGTTTACCATAAGTTTGACAATATTATGTATTGATTTCTTTTTTTTGTAATACGTATTACCATTCGAATGTTGTCTAAAAATTCTCATATCCTCAAAACTGAAAGATCGGAGCAAAACTTGATTATTCAGATGGTACTTTAATAATGACTAACAAAATACAATTCGTATCGCCGACGTGACGTAATACGTTTATGTCCCGAAGGTTTATGTGGTACTTTCCCGGAGTAATCGCAGATATTACATTAACTACTAGTTTTTATTTAATAGATTTTTTTTTAATATTGATATTTTGTCGCGAAAAATATAGAACGATCAGCAATAAGTAACGGGTTATCTAATAAGATAATAACATCTCACTGAATAATTGTTTAAAATTTGTTTTCGTCCTGAACAGGCAAGATGTTTTTATTTGTTGTCAATGGCTTTGAACTCTCAGATCTGTACTTACAGTGTCTTTTTTGTTGTGGGGATGATATGTTAAGTACCCTACCACGTTTGGTCTGTTTTTTTGTTAGATGTATTTCTGCTTTATATTGATCTGATGAGTTAATCCCTCTTCAACGGATTTTTATAGTGTGTACTCATGTTGCACTGTTACACCACTGTCCCAGGTTAAGAGGGGGGGGGGGGGGGGGTGGTTGGCGCCTTCAGACTAGTTTAGTCCACATTCTATATGTGCCTGTCCCAAGTCAGGAGCCTATAATTAAGTGGTTGTCGTTTTTTGCTGTTTCTCATATTTGTTTTTCGTTTATTGGTTTGCATAGTTTGCTCTTGGTCTGTGTCGTTACAACACTGTCCATTAGTTTTCTAGTTTAGATTGTTTTACATTTCAATTTGGGGCCTTTTGTAGCAGACTATGAGCTATCGGTTTTGCTCATTGTTGAAGATCGTACGGTGACCTATAGCTATTCGCTTCTATGTCATTTGGTCTCTGGTGGAGAATTGTACTATTGGCAATTATACCACATCTTTTTATTGTCATATGAAATATTTGCCACTTGACGTAAAACCAAATAACCAATCGATCAATCGTACCATTTACATGCAGACAATACAGAATGATCTAGTAAAGGATGTCACGATAAATCTAAATAGATTCTTAAAGTATACTAGTATACTGTAGACATAGTCTATGAACATCAACTTTAATATCGGTTAACCGGTTAATCGGTCGAAAGATTATCCTAGTAAGCGGTTAGATAAAATTGTTCGATTTGACAAACTATACTAAATATCTATTTAACATTCATGTATTATATGCGTTATGTCAAATTTGGTGAGTGTGTCAAAGAGCCAACAACCCAATAACATAAAAAAAATTATCTGTGAATATCTAAGTTTTAGACTCATATGGGGTAGGGTCGCACACTTAATATCATACAGTACTTTGTTCACTAAATACCAATAAAAGCAAATGTACAGAGAGACGACTACATGGATGTCAAAATAGCAGCAAGTCCGTCCAATTATATCTTTTTATATCACACCCATATTTGTAAATAATGAGACCAATAAGTTTGTATTAGGATTAGAACCACATTGATTAGACCTAACACTTCATGCACATATGAATAAATTTATAAGGGACGATCACAGAATACCTACTGAAATCCCGTGTATGGTTTACTTATGCTATATGCATGATGGCAAGAGATAACTTAATCTTTGAGCAAGATCTTTTTTGTTGGCGAACTCGTATGAAATAAACTCGGAAGTATGTTAAGCGGCCTGTATTAGTATATTATAGAGTAGGACATTAGCTTGTTAAATGCGCTCTTAAGTAACTATACACTATTATTTAATAAAACGTAATGTTAAAATAAGCTTTTTTTTTTGTCTAGTGTAGAGATATTAATATATCAACTGATCTGACTTTTAATATTTTGTTTTTCTTTCTCCTTTGTTATTTCATATACTCAATATATTATTCTATAGTATATTAGGCTTTAAAAGATAAGACAAAATGTTAACAATTGAAATGTACGAGAAAACCAACAACCTGATTTATAAACAGAACAATAAACTAAAAAACATATATGACAGACAGCAAACAGCGAAAACCACTGAATTAAGGACTCCTGATTTCGGACATTAATAATTAGGCAGGGTTAAACATGTGTGTGCACTCAGTCCCATTTTTCTTTTTAAGATGTAATTGTTACTGAAAAGGCAACAGAGCAGTGACAAAGATACATTTGTATTGTGTCATATACAACCAGCTTTAAAACTGTTGTTGGTTCATGTCTGCCATATTTGTTTTCCAGTTCCATACTTTCAGATTCATCCTAATCAACAAAATAACCCGGCACAATCAAAGTCCCCTCAGAGTAGTATTATATAAATTGTGCACTGCTTCGGAGTCAAATTAATCTAGTTCTGTATATATCATATGCACAAAATATTATAATGTTTTAAAGCCCTTGTTTCCGTTTTTTCATGAGCAAAAAAAGACAGCTTAAAATGTGGTCAATAATTTACAATTGTCTTAGTCAAGATCTATTTAAATACGACAGTATTTTACTCGGATAGCCGTTTTGTCTCGCCTTCGACGGAAGTACAGAGTGAGAGACATAGGGTACTTATCTTGCGGCGAAGGCAACGTAAACTATTTGTATAAAGCTTTATATGTCAGAAGGTCAAAGGGCTGGGATGCTTTATACCTTGTATAGCGATGCCCTGTTTTACGACCTTTCCGTCTGTCATGTGTCCATTTGATCCAATTTTCAGGATTCAACTAGAAAAACAAAGTAATTGGATTGCTATTCACAAATTTATGTATAGTCTAAGCACATTTTAAGTAAAAGCTCTTCCTTGCTTCATAAAAATATACTTCGATCGAATAAACCTTTTCACACTTAAATAAAACTACATGTACATTAAAATGTACATTAAATATATCTAGATATAGGAAGATGTGGTATGAGTGCCAATGAGACTCTCCATTCAAGTTACAATTTATAAAAGTAAACTATTTTAGGTCAAGGTACGGCCTTCAACACTGGCTCACACCGAACAGCAAGGTATAAAGGGCCTCAAAAACTACTAGTGTAAAACCATTCAAACGGAAAAACCAACGGTCTAATCTATATAAAAACGAGAAACGAGAAACACGTATAAACTACATAAACAGACGACAACTACTGTAATCAGACTGTCGATATAACATCATGGCCAACTCGTACTCTCTTACGTCCATGTTTCGTATACCGTAAAATCGGGCAAAATCCGAATATATCAAATGATTTGAAAAGATTACCCCTCAATACACGTGATTACTTTTTTTCATGTTGATGAATAAGAATAATAACATTTTGGTGCGACCAAATCTTCTTGGTTAAGTACCTTAACAACAAAACATTTATATGGTCAGTGACCGTGTCACCGGGGTCAAAGTGTCAAAGTCGTTTTTGGAATATACAATTAAAATGTTCATCATAAGGCACAGGTTATTCTTCTTTTGTGTGTTGGTGGTTTATTGGGGGGGGGGGGGGAGGAGGTTTTTTTTTTTCTCGGGACAAACAATTCTTTTCAACTTAAATCAAAATGAAACTATTTTTTTCAATGACATACAGGAACAAGAATATTTTTTTGGGACACTCAATATTGTGTTTTTCTAAGGGAAAACAAACAATTGTTTTCTCTTCCCTCCTGAAACAAATTATTTTCTTCAAGACATGTATAACCAAATAATTTGTTTAAACAACCCCATGCCCCCCACAATCACCATAAACACATGTGATAATATACCTTCATGTTAAAAAAAAATTTAACCTGCTACGGAACGGACGAACACACAGGCCAGATAACACTAAGGCTGTTGGTTTTTCCTATTCATAGTTAAACAAGATTTGAAAAATTGCTGTTTAGTGCGTTTCACTCACAAGGTCAAAATCTATAAGTTGTCAAGTTCTGCTGGTAATTGAATATTAAAGAGTCTATGCATATGTTTTATAGCCGACTATTCAGTATTGGTTTTTCTCATTGTTGAAGGCCATACGGGTGCCTTTAATTGCTTACATCAAATTCATTTGAACTTTAGTGGATAGTTGTCTCGTTTGCAATCGTACCACATCTCCTTATTTGTATACCATAGATGCCAAACAGAATTTTTGGGACAACAGATTAAGATTTACATAGTTTTATGATGCAAAAAAAAATCTGTAGATATTGTTTTAAGGATGTACTTTGGTCAGGTTTGGGAATTTTTGTGAGGTGTTCGGACTCCTTGATTTTTTTTCTACGACACAGGGTAAACATTTTGCCCCATTACACCCATTTTTCTTTTCATATAAGACTTCAACAGCACATAAAAGGTCATTTACCAAAATTTAAGCAGATTCTAGATTTTTTTTTTTTTCGATTTGAAACCCCAATAATACCAAATTGGAAATATAAGGTAAAAGTCCAAGTCAGCCTTTTCCTGCCATTTAAAAAAAATCTATCTCGAAAAGGAGCTCCATTACCTTTCAATATTTAAGCTACTTTTGTTCCTTAAAAAATAATGCTCTTCCGACTTATAGTATCAATTCTAGATTTTTTTAATTTCACCTAAAGATTTTTGGCGCAAATGAAATGCCGATTGACGCAAATGCAAAGCGCTGATCGAAAGACCTTGATACCCATAAAAAATATATGTGTATCCAAAGGTCAATAGATACCTTTAATTCCAACATATTTTTATAGTGGTTAACATTAAAAAAATTTATACATTTTTGGGAAAAATGCTAAAAATTTGTCTTCGGCGTTTTGAAGCCTGTTCAGTAATAAGCCATAACAGTATAAGAACCTTAAAGTTCATACATTGGGCTTTGATTCTATGAATTTAAGTGAAGATTGAAAGACTTTAAGAATGGCAGTTGTGTAAATGAAATCAGGGGAATTTGGCCCTACTCCTTTAGAAAATATTATGTTAATTTACGCAATAAAACGAGTGTTATAAAAAACTTATTATATGTGGTGTGTGTTTGAAGGGAAACCTGACTGTGATTTTTAGCACTGGGCATTAAACACTTATCCACATGGGCATGCGTCAAATGATATGGTAGGGTAAACGAACAGTCCTCGAAAATGGGATATAATTGATGGAAAACGCATTATTTTTCCTGAAAACTGTCATTTATTTCATTCCTGAATACTTTAATGTTTATCTGAACTGAAAATCAGTGAACAAACTTTGGTGTAAACATTATATTTTACTGAGCTTAGCTCCGTGTAGATTTTGTAACAAGAGACCCCATCCAGACAGCCCCGATACCCTCCCAGCGACACTTAAACAGCGGACAAGACAACTCCGAAGGCGAGGCAATTCGTTAGGTGATCTTACCGATTTAGATATTCCCAAAAAAGCGGCTTCACTTAGAAAGTCTGTTGCTGATAGAGTCCTGGAGGCCCTAAGCAGTCCAGAGGTCATAAACACTATTATGCCTATTTTGTCAAAACAAATAAGTGAAACCTTGGTGCCAATTATACAAACGGAGGTCAAAAAATGTGTTATGGACGAAATGGAACCACTTTTACACAAAATCGACAGTCAGAATAAAACAATTGAAAAACAACAGCAACAAATCACTATGCAATTTATCCAACTTTCAGCCTTACAAAGCACCACTAAAGATCAAGTAACATCAAACAAAGAACGAGACAACGATATCAACTTCCTTTATAACAGGGTTGCAGAACTAGAGAACAGACTTGAAATTCAAGAACAGTACTCTAGAAGAACAAGTCTTCGTTTCAATAATATCCCTATTCCTGTAGACCGACTCAGTGGAGGTAAAATTGTACATCCTGTCGATACTGACAACATCATATTGGATATATGTAAAAACAAACTCAAACTTGATATTGGTATCCAAGACATAAGAAGATCACATGTCATTGGCAAAGTCAAACAAGGAAAGACTCAAGTGATTGTACGATTCATTTCCTACAGAACTAGACAACTAGTATACTCAAACAAAAAGGCTCTAAAAGGTGATCCAAATGGTACCTTCATTACAGAAAACTTGACCCAATTTAGGACAAACCTCGTCAAAAAATTAGCCGCTCTAAAATTTAACAATAAAATCAATACATACTGGACCATGGACGGTCGAATCTTTGTCAAACTGACTGCAAACAGTAATAAACGAATAATCAACGATCTCCAAGATATTTCTGATCTTGAGGCAGCAATCCGTCAAGGTGAAGACAGCACAAACTCAAACAACTCTGGAGACTAGAGTACAGGATCTCATCAACTTTTCAAAACTTTAATAAACTCACTTCTTATTTGTTTCGCATTGTTTCACGTTTCTTAATAAGTATCATATGTGCTAATCAAGGTGTTGCCATTTACAAATAGAGTATTCATGTCCAAAAAAAATCCTAATTAAATAAAAAATAATGAACGCAAGTGATCACACTATATAACACATCTCTATGAATAAAGTAAATTAGCGTTTTCCTCTACCATGAAAATTGACACTTATTCACTCTTAATTATGAAGAAGACTTAAGTTAACTCTTCTATTTAATAAACAGCAGCTGGTACACTTATGTCATTGAATTTTGATAAGCAATAATAATTCGGACGAAGCATATCATAGTATGCGTTTATAGTTTGGAGCCCATCTCTTTCTTGTTTTGTTTTTCTGCTAAACATGCAAATTTTCCCTTTAACTCCATCCCTCGTCATCTTCTTCCTTTATACGCAATAACATACATTCGTTAAAAACTGCTAACAGGGTTATTGTCCTGTTTAATAGCCTTATGAAAATAGATCAGTTATTACTTATTATGACTTTCAACATGGTATTCAAGTTTCTCATTTGTATTATTAATAGCTATCTTTATATGGTAAAATTCATGATAAAAGTAAGGCGCTGGCTCGCCGTTTACAGTTTTATAAAAATAAATTAATTAAATCAAACATTTATGTACGTAACAGGTACATATATTAAAATTACAAAATCAGTAATAAGTACAGGACATAATCGAATCTTATAAATGTTAACTCCTTATTTTCTATTATTTTTCCGTCCAATCTTCTTTTATTTATAGTTCATATACAACCAGTACAATTGTCAACAGCGTGTAATATATTAGTGTACACTGTAGAAATCCAGTAAATACTCCTACCAAACTCTACACAAATGATCAATTTAAATACCTATCGACGGATAGCTCACCATAGCAGTGTATCAGTATTTAATAAATGCATAATTTCAGAATGAATAAAAAAACAAAGCGTTAAGAATAGCTGTAATGCAAGATGAAATTTGTCTATTATTATATGAGCCATTTGCCTTGACCTTTTGTATTGTATTCCTGTTCGGTTGTCAATGTATATATGTTTATTGTGTATGCTGTGGTAATTTGTACTTTAATGTTTATTGTCTTTGCTGTTTTTTGTAGTGTTTGATTCAGATGTAAAACCAATAGCATATATGGAAGTTTGAGTTAATACTGATAACAACAATGATAGCTATAAAACTACAAAAAATAATGATAGATTTTAAAGAAACGTCTATATCCCATTCCTCTAGCTAATTAAATATGTGTTCTGGCTACCAAACTTGTAATTTAAAACTTGTTTACTTCCAGGTCTAATAGTTTGAAATTTATCGTGTACAGTTTTCTCATTGGCATTCATACTTAGTGCCTTATTTAATATCAATACAGTTTCAATTTAATTTTTTTGTCTAGTTTTTCCCTGTAAGTATAATACTAATTTTTTTCAATATTACAGAATCCCATTTTCATTCAACGATCATGACTTCCATGTATGTCAAACTCACTTCTCATGCTTTTATACTGTTCAAATTATTTTTTGAATCTTTTTGTTTTTTTTATTTTGTTGTGTTTTCCTGTGATGATGATGATGATGATGATTTGCGTGCCGGTTTGGTAATGCTTCCCTACAACAGTCCTTTCTTATCCCCTGTTACGGCTGTTTCAGTCAATGGGTAACAGCGTTCAAGATTACAGGGCTGCTGTAGGTATATTTAATAATCGAAGAAAATACTGTAAACCTTTAGCACGTATAAAAATGGATTCCTATTCAGATATACTTTTTACTAACTTACGCTGCAGTTTCCTCGTCTTCAATCTCTCGGTTTTACAAACAGTAAGTCCAAGATCAGACATTATTTTTCTGTTGTATGTACTTCATTTTATCCTCATAATTGGAAATGTTGAAACAAACCCAGGTCCAAATCTTCGTAACGAATCGAATACACCGTCATTTAACGACACAAATACATCAGAAAATTTTATTTCCATTTGTAGTCTGAACATTAGATCCGTCAGAAATAAACTAGCATTTCTAAATAATTTTTGTGACGAATTTGATATTGTAACATTAACAGAAACGCACTTAGATCCATACATCGCTGATGACAACATACAACTAGACTCTTTCTCTTCAAATATCGTGAGAAAAGATAGAAATAGCTTTGGTGGTTATTTACTTATCTATGTTAAAGATGGTATTGGACTTAAACGCATTAATGCACTCGAAACAATAGACGATGAATCCCTTTTTGTAAATATCCATGTTAGAGGCCAAACATTTTTATTATGTCACACTTATCGATCGCCTAATTCAGATAATAACTACTGGACACGTTTAAATCATGCAATCGGAATGGGATTACAGGTCAATGAGAGGATGGTTATTACGGGCGATTTGAACTCTGACTTACTTACAGCGCACAACAACAAACTGATTGACACATTAAATTTGTTCAATCTAACCAATGTAATTAAGCTACCTACTAGAATAACGGACCATAGTAGCACTCTGCTAGATCCGATTATAATAAGTGACTCTATGACATGTTCCTTTTCTAATGTTCTAAAAACCCCATCCGATATTAGTGATCATGATGCACCTATTGCATTTCTTGAATGTCCAATGTCCGATTTTAAATCTTTTAAAAGAGAAATATGGCTCTATGATAGGGCTGATAAATCAAAATTTGCGTAGAAGTTAGATGAAATAGACTGGAACACAGTGCTTCCGGACACTAAAAACACCAACGAATTGTGTGAAATATTTACAATAGAATTTTTGAAAATAGCCAAAGAGTGTATCCCTACTAAACTAATAACTGTAAGACATAACGACAAACACTGGTTCAATAACGACATAAGACGAGAAATTCGGATTCGAGACCGATTAAGAAAAAAGGCAGTTAAATCCAAGACTGAAAATGACGTTTTGAGGTACAAGCAACAGAGAAATAAAGTAAATAATATGAAAAAAATAGCCAAAGAAAAGTTTGAAACAAATTTGGACAGTATTATACTAGAAACTCCCCGAACTCAAAAATGCATTGGAAACTTATGAAAATGTTGATTAAATCAAATAAAAATTCGGACAACATACCCCCTCTCCGAAATATTATAAATGATAATGGACTAAACGATGTCGTATATGAAGATGAGGAAAAATGCAGCTTATTAAACAAATATTTTAGTATGATTTCAAAACTTGATGAAGAACATGTAAATTTACCTGAATTTAAAACAAAAACTGATAGTAAATTTTCGGAAATCAAAATAAATACACAAGAAATCATAGATATTATCCAGATATTAGATCCAAACAAGGCATCAGGCCCAGATGTAATCAGCCATAAACTGCTTAAGTTATGTCCGGAAAAGGTTGCAGTTCCGCTAAACATGATATTCAATAAATCTTTAAGAGAAGGCAAATATCCAACCAGTTGGAAGATAGCTGATTTAATACCTATTTTCAAAAAGGGGGATTCATCCTTGCCTTCAAATTACAGACCAATTTCTCTTATTAGTTGTGTTGGAAAAGTAATGGAAAGAGTTGTTTTTAAGCACTTGTATAATCATCTACACGCTAACAAATTAATTTATGAATATCAATCCGGATTTCTTCCCCAAAATTCAACCGTCCATCAACTTTTAGAAATATACAACTGCATCTTAAACTCTTTGGAAAAAAAAGAAATAAACTGTTTTGTATTCTGTGATTTCTCTAAAGCGTTTGACAAAGTTTGGCATAGAGGTCTTATTCACAAACTAAAAGCCTATGGTATTGATGGAACCTTATTACAGTGGTTTGAAGATTATCTGCATGACAGGAAACAAAGAGTAGTACTGAATAATTTGTCCTCCTCCTTTTGTAATGTGTCAGCAGGTGTACCCCAGGGATCTGTTTTGGGCCCTCTTCTCTTTGTTTTATATATTAATGATATTGCTGATAAGCTTACATCGCTGTGTAGGCTATTTGCAGACGACACTTCATTCAGTTATTCCGGTAGCGATGGTGAACAGATTAAATCTGTGATCGACCGCGACCTGAAAGAGCTGGATGTTTGGTCAACTAAATGGCTTATGTCATTTAATCCTGATAAAACAGAAATTATGATATTTTCAAATATTGAGATACCAGATCTCAACTTTTCCCTAAATGATAAAACTATCCCTATAAATACATCGCATAAGCACCTGGGAGTTACCTTTAGTTGTGACGCAAAATGGAACAATCATATTGAAAGTATAATTACAAGTGTAAAGAAACACCTTAATGTTCTGCGTAAACTTAAATATCGACTGTCTCGTAATAATTTAGAAAAACTTTATCTAGTTTTTATTAGACCCATATTTGAATATGCCACGGAAGTGTGGGATAATTGTGGGATATGTTATTCAAATAAATTAGAAAATTTGCAATTGGAAGCCGCAAGAATTGTAACAGGTCTACCAATCTTCACTAAAACTAATACTCTGTACTCTGAGGTTGGCTGGGAATCTTTATATGAAAGACGAAGGAGAAGAAAATTACAGATGTTTTATAATATAAATAAAAAACATGCACCTCAGTACCTGTGTAATCTTGTCCCCCCATGTATACAAAGTACAACCAACTATCCGTTGCGAAACGGTCAAAATATCATTGTTCCATTTTGTAGACTTTCCCTTACCACTGAATCTTTTATTCCATCCACAATACGAGAATGGAATAAGCTTGACTTAAAAATTCGAAACACCGACTCTATATCTAAATTTAAGAGAGAATTGAAAAATGAAAGTGTTCAGAGTAGAGTTGCGCCGTATTATATGTACGGTCCGAGGAAACTGAATATTATTTTAACTCAATTGCGATGTTCCGCTTCATTTTTGAACTCTGACCTTTTCAAAGCTAACATTATACTGGATCCTTCGTGTCAGTGTGGGTCTGATATTGAGGATGTTCATCATTTTCTTTTAGTTTGCCCAAAATACACTACATGTAGAGAAATTTTACTTAACAATCTTAATTGGCTTACTGAAAACTTTATTATTGATACTAAACTATTAACTTGCGGAGATCTTGAATTTTCGAATGAACAAAATCTCCTAATTTTCAAACATGTTCAAGATTTTATTAAAAGGTCTAACAGATTTCTAGTACCTTCATAAAATAGTATTGCTACCGGCACGGATGATCATCACCATCAAACCTAAGTCAACATCACAGAAAATATAATTTGCTTCTTTTTCTTTTCCTCCTTTTCCATTCTTCTTGTTCTTTTTTTCTTTTTATTTATAGTTCGTATAATATTTAATGAATTTGTTAGCTTTACATGCATGCTCATAATGTTATTATTGTATATATACTTGTATTGTAATATGGAGAAGACTTCATAAGTATGATTTACTTGTGTCTCATCCATTTTGCTGATATTTAGCAAATAAAATATGTTTAAACTAAACACTTATCCAGTATTTATTCTATATAAAAGTTAAGCTGTATGAAATCTATATGCATATCATCTGAAATGCCAATTTATTCTATGAATTTTTATTTTATGGTAACATTCACTCTGATCAGTTTCATGTCTCACATATATAAACGAGGGTTCTCAAAAGCACGGCATTGATTACTTTTACTTGCGTTTCTTTTTCAATATAGTTTTTAGAAAACATGTATGCAAAAACATTTCAGGGAGATTACAACATCTTATTTCATTTTTATTTCCAATTTTCGTATTTTCGTATTCTTTCGTCCTTATTTTCTACACAGCAGGACATGTAAGTTCAATTATTGAAGCATTATATTTTGACTATAATAGTTCCATGGCTCAATTAAGATTTTTCGCATAATCATGTTAATATTTTTTGTTAACTTCTAAATCGTGCAAGATTGTGTACACAGAGGTGTGGATTTCATAAAACAACAAAGTGATATCCCACTGTTATATACTAACATCAAAAACTTAAAACATAATTGTCGTCAGAACATGCAGAGATGCTTAACAATAAACACCCGTGTGAAACAAACAGTAAAATCACGTCGTCTGATAACGTAATGACGTTGCCCATATCAGGAAAATACAAATGGTTTTATGGACACAACGAACGAAATACAAGATTTTAAAGTCTTCATTATAGATAAATATCTTCCTTTTTCTCTATATTTATTGTGATTTTACATTTGTCCTACATTCAAAAAATATTCTTGAATTGCTATTATTGAATAAACAATACAAAAACTGCTTAAAACGTATGAACATTAAAAATTAGATGACCAAGTTGTGAGTTGGTTCCCGGATTTATCAATTAAAAAATATCTTGTATTTTCTTTCTTTTTACGAAATCTTGATACCTTTAGGTTCTGTATATCATCATGATCATATAAATAAAACTCAAAACAAGTGGATTTATTTCAAAATTATAGTGAAGTTTTGTCTTAATAGTTAACCCTATTTTTATCTATTTATAATATTGTCAAAATGTTTCCTCTGCATGTGTATTTTTGGAAGTAAATACCATTTATTCAAATCATAGAAGTAAATTGAAGCAATATAATACTTCCATGTTGAAATGCACGGCAATCTTTGGAAATCATGAAATAGAACAAACACCAAAAGTATTACATGTAATAAAAAGTCATGTATGAGTACATAATAGTGAATAATCGACCAAAAGAAAGTGCGAAAAATATAGAAAAGAAAACTGATAATAGATTATTCCAAATTGGTATTATTGTAGTACGTTTTTCTATATGAACTGGATTTTAAATAAAACAGCATAATTATTCATTTAAAAAAAGTGAAGTTCGCCGCGCTAAACGTCAATTGGCCTGAGTGAATATCAGTTAGTACTAAAAAACGTGCAAACAAATTGAAAAACTTTACACGTATTTGGCTTTAATATCAATATGTATTAAATACTTGCATACGATTTGGATATGTTTATTTCAGAATGTAAAACACACTATGAGGGTCTGGATTGGGGGTTCTTCATTTCTGTAAAACATTTTATGCCAGTTTTCTCTTTTCTTTATAAATTTTGCCTGTTATTCTATATTCTTTATATTTTAGCACCTCATTATTCTCTATTCTTTATTTTTTTTGCCATTATTTCTCTATTCTTAATTTTTTTTGCCCCTTATTCTGCACATTTTGTCCATTATTCTGAAAATTTGCAATTATATGGGAAAGCTTTGAATGTATCTAACACACTATGCGAATAGAAAGCAAATACAAGTGTCTACTTTGCTGATGTTTTATGATGTTTGTAATTTTAGTGTAAAAAGCGGCCTTTCATATATTTAAATAGGAAGACAAAACAACTAATTTAGATTATTATCTAAATATATTTCGGAAGCTATATGAACATTTGCAAAGACATGGAACAGCTTTGCATATATCTAACACACTTTGCGAATAAAACGCAAATACAAGTGTCTACTTTGCATATGTTTACGATGTTTGTAAATTTAATGTAAAAGGCGGCCTTTCATATCTTTAAATAGGACGACAAAACAATTAATTTAGAATAATATTTAAATATATTTCGGAAGCTATATGAACATTTGCAAAGACACGGAAAAGCTTTGCATATATCTAACACATTTTGCGAATAAAACGCAAATACAAGTGTCTACTTTGCATATGTTTTACGATGTTTGTAAATTTAATGTAAAAAGCAGCCTTTCATATATTTAAATAGGACGACAAAAACAACTAATTTAGATTAATATTTAAATATATTTCGGAAGCTATATGAACATTTGCAAAGACATGGAACAGCTTTGCATATATCTAACACACTTTGCGAATAAAACGCAAATACAAGTGTCTACTTTGCTTATGTTTACGATGTGTGTAAATTTAATGTAAAAGGCAGCCTTTCATTTCTCTAAATAGGACGACAAAACAACTAATTGAGATTAATATTTGAATATATTTCGGAAGCTATATAAACATTTGCAAAGACATGGAAAAGCTTTGCAAATATCTAACACACTATGCGAATAAAAAGCAAATACAAGTGTCTACTTTGCTTATGTTTACGATGTTTGTAAATTTAATGTAAAAGGCGGCCTTTCATTTATTAAGATAGGACGACAAAACAACCAATTAAGGTTAACATTTAAATACGTTTCAATACTTTATAAATGTAAGTAAATACGACCGTTTACTTTACTTACATTTAACGTTATTTGAAAGTTAAGGAAAGATTAGCATAATTTTTGCAATTTCTTTGCATATATAGTGTACAAATGCAAACTTATCATGTATTTATTCACCAAATAATGGGTATTGAGATATATGGTGCAACAAAGTGCCTATCTTTGCCTTGCCTTTATATACACGAGTAAAGAAATGCAAATCAACCTTTGCATGCAGTGTGATATATATAATTTATTTGCAAATTAAACCCATATGAGGGTCTGGATAGGGTTTACAAAATAGAGAACAATGGAAGAAAGGTGCAGAATATAGGACACAAAAGTAAAGAACATAGAATAATGTGGTGCTAAAATATCAAGAATAGAGAATAAAGGGCAATTAATATAAAGAAATGAAGAACCCCCATCCAAACCCTCAAATATGAGTCAAGCCTAAAATAAGTTAATTTTTTTAGAGAAAACAATAAGTATTTTAAATAAGACCAAATGATTGACATATTTACTATCTTTCAGTTGTACAACCAGATAATGAAGGCAATATGATATATGACCTAGCGATTCCAGTACAAACCACCAACCTGACATCAGATTACACTGATAATAATAAAGAAAAAGGTAGCATAACATGTGTATATATTTATTATAGCTATTTATAAACTGGAATTATGTTTTGTAAGCATGATAATATATGTAACAGTTTTTGCCTATTTGTTTTCAACCGGATTCTTGAATTGGAGTAATGGTCGTTGAAAGATTGAAAACTGAACGTTCCAGTCGTTTTTTTTTTTTGCAATAACCTTTGAACAATTTAACCAAAGATTTTTAAATGTTAATAGTTTGTTATTGATGACAAAATGGAAGTCTAGTTTGATTTTGATGATTTTCTTTTTCACAGTTTAGAAGTTATCCTTGAGACATTGAAAATAACATGACATTAATAAATGTTTATTGTCATTCTGACAGCTCTTCTTTTGTGTATATTTGGATCCAAGTCCAACAATATGTGAGACAGTACCACCTTCAATCCATGACAGCCACTGTTTCCATAATGGTTACTTCATATAGAAGTAGTGATCACTCCACATTTCTGTCCTCTCAAGTTGCCGTAATCTGTCACCAGACATATATATGATATATGATACTAGACATACCTTTACAAAAGAAACCAGTAAACTCCCTTTTATTTCATTTAGGATATAAGACTAATACATGTATGGTACTTGACCAATAAAAAAGATATGAAACTTGAGATAAAGAAATTTCTGGAACAGTATACATTTAATTCCAAGTCATCACCAAAAATTGGTGAAAACATACTCAGAGGTAATGAATATCAGGATTCCACAAAGGGCATTACAGAGGGATTAAGAGATGAACTAACCGACTCTATTAGTACTTTTAAGGAAATTAACCTGTCTGTTCCAGATAAATCATCAATGGTCCATGATACTATAGTATTTATTCTAGAATATTTAAATTATACAGGAACGTATATTATGAACTCTTGACCTCCCATAACTGCTGTTTTTGGGACAAACTACAATTAAAATTGAGAATGGAAATGGGGAATGTGTCAAACAGACAACAACCCGACCATAGAGCAGACAACAGCCGAAGGCCACCAATGGGTCCTCAATGCAGCGAGAAACTCCCGCACCCGGAGGCGTCCTTCAGCTGGCCCCTAAACAAATATGTTTACTAGTTCAGTGATAATGGACGTCATACTAAACTCCAAATTATACACAAGAAACTTAAATTAAAAATGATACAAGACTAACAAAGGCCAGAGGCTCCTCACTTGGGACAGGCACAAAAATGCGGCGGGGTTAAACATGTTTTTTTGAGATCTCAACCCTCCCCCTATACCTCTAGCCAATGTAGAAAAAACAAACGTACAACAGTACGCACAGTAAAACTCAGGTGAAGAGAAGTCCGAGTCCGATGTCAGAATAGGAAACAAAAGAAAATAAACAAAATGACAATAATACATAAATAACAACAGACTACTAGCAGTCACTGACATGCCAGCTCCAGACCTCAATTAAACTGATTGAAAGATTATGTCTTCATCATATGAATATCAGGCACAATCCCTCCTGTTAGGGGTTTAGTATTATACCGTCATAAAATATATGAGAAGAACACAACCCGTGTCATGCCAACAACTTGTTTTAGAATAAATATGTTTAATTCCGATGCAAAGACCCTATAAGTGAATCAATATTAAAGCCAAAATATGCAATCTTTAATGACCTGACAACAGTATCGTAACTATATCCCTTCTTAATAAGTCTGTTTAAAGGTTTTGTTAGCTTTTGAGGTGAATACTGGCTTTTTTGTGCTTTGTAAAGAATATTACCATAAAAGATTGGATGTGAAATACCCGAACGTATAAGATGTCGGCATGTTGAGTTATATTTACGAATGATGTCCTTATACCGATGATAAAATTTAGTAAATGTTTTGACTAGTTTATGATATCGAAAACCCTGGTGTAATAATTTTTCAGTAATGTATAAATTTCTCTCGCTAAAATCTAATACGTTGTTACATACACGAGCGAATCGTACAAGTTGAGATATATAAACACCATAAGAAGGTGACAAGGGAACGTCACCATCTAAAAATGGATAATTAACGATAGGAAATGAAAAATTATCTCTTTTATCATAAATTTTTGTATTAAGCTTCCCGTTAATAATATAGATATCAAGATCGAGGAAAGGACAGTGGTCATTGTTAGTATTCGCTTTATTTAAAGTAAGTTCAACAGGATAAATTTCTTTAGTATACATACTGAAGTTGTCATTATTGAGAGCCAATATATCATCCAAATATCTAAAAGTATTGTTAAATTTTTGTATCAGATGTTGTTTCGATGGGTTTTTGCTGATTTTAGTCATAAATTGTAATTCATTACAATACAAAAACAGGTCCGCAATAAGTGGTGCTCAGTTAGTCCCCATTGGAATTCCGATAACTTGACGATATACGGAATCTCCAAAGCGAACAAAAATGTTATCAAGTAAAAATTCAAGGGCAGATATAGTATCAAAGCATGTCCAATTGACATAGCTCTTTTGTTTGTTGCTACTAAAAAATGACCTAAAAGAGTTTGAACATATGTATTCGCATTCCGACTTTTTAAATGCCCATTTAATTAGATGTGTGAATTTTTTCTTAATAAGAATATGAGGCAAAGTGGTATATAGGGTAGAAAAATCAAAACTTTGAACAGATTCAAAATCACCAATATATGCATGCAATTTATCAAGTACTTCCAACGAGTTTTTGACACTCCAAAAGTAGTTAATTCCACTATTTTCAAATGCCTTATTTGAACAATTTATTATCAGGTTTTTGATTGTACCAAGTGTACTAGTAAGTAGAATAGACAATTTAGTAGTGGAAAATTGACTTGAAGACGAAATAAATCTATATTTGTAAGATGATTTGTGTAGCTTCGGAAGCCAGTACATAGTTGGGACTTTCATTGTATTTGGTTCTGCTTGTAAAGAAGTAGCTAATAGTTTATGTTTGTTACAGATATCGTTTTCTGAAAATGAAGTCAGTTGGAATGTTGGTGAATTCGTGATTTCCTTTTGCAGAACCTCAATGTAAAATTTACGTCAAACTATAATGATATTATTAGCAGCTTTATCAGCCGGGACAAAAGCAAATTCCTTGGCTAGTTCTTTTAGTTTATGATTGATATGAGAGATAGGATTTTTATGGTTGTTGTTAAGAGTAAAATGTTCTTTAAAATGTTGTATACGTATATCAACTATCTTCATTACTGAATTAAAAAAAGAGTCCAAAGATTTTTTGTCAGCTTTTTCCCGTTTTATCGATTTCAAACAGTAAAACTGCTTTACAAAAATTTTGTGTTTTACTTCAAAATGTAACGTTTTAGCTGATTTAAACATAAACACATTTTACTGCCCAGTTTACAGAAATTCATACATTTTGGTTTGTAGTCTACAATTACGGCGATGGGTGGTATACTGGATTAATCTTGTCTGACTCTCCCACATTTTTGTCAACGATTTCTCTGTTTTCATATTTGATACAGATCTGATTAATGTTGACGTTCACGATAAAAAAACTTTTGGAGTTTTGTTCATCAAAATTATCATTTTGATCATTAATAATTTGCTTTTCCTAAACATTAGTGTGATTAAATATTTTTAGCGCAATATAAGGTGCCATGAGGTCGAGATTTATTTATTAAAAAGAATTATTTCAGATGACTTGAATTTGTAAAATAATTTGTGTAGCTTCGGAAGCCAGTACATAGTTGGGACTTTCATTGTATTTGGTTCTGCTTGTAAAGAAGTAGCTAATAGTTTATGTTTGTTACAGATATCGTTTTCTGAAAATGAAGTCAGTTGGAATGTTGGTGAATTCGTGATTTCCTTTTGCAGAACCTCAATGTAAAATTTACGTCAAACTATAATGATATTATTAGCAGCTTTATCAGCCGGGACAAAAGCAAATTCCTTGGCTAGTTCTTTTAGTTTATGATTGATATGAGAGATAGGATTTTTATGGTTGTTGTTAAGAGTAAAATGTTCTTTAAAATGTTGTATACGTATATCAACTATCTTCATTACTGAATTAAAAAAAGAGTCCAAAGATTTTTTGTCAGCTTTTTCCCGTTTTATCGATTTCAAACAGTAAAACTGCTTTACAAAAATTTTGTGTTTTACTTCAAAATGTAACGTTTTAGCTGATTTAAACATAAACACATTTTACTGCCCAGTTTACAGAAATTCATACATTTTGGTTTGTAGTCTACAATTACGGCGATGGGTGGTATACTGGATTAATCTTGTCTGACTCTCCCACATTTTTGTCAACGATTTCTCTGTTTTCATATTTGATACAGATCTGATTAATGTTGACGTTTACGATAAAATAACTTTTGGAGTTTTGTTCATCAAAATTATCATTTTGATCATTAATAATTTGCTTTTCCTAAACATTAGTGTGATTAAATATTTTTAGCGCAATATAAGGTGCCATGAGGTCGAGATTTATTTATTAAAAAGAATTATTTCAGATGACTTGAATTTGTAAAATAATTTATTCATAATCAGTCTGAAATCTAGTTGAAATCATACAACATTATGAGAGAAGGTAGGAATGGTCAAATTAGTAAATTTGGATTTTTTAACATCTACTTCTAAGGCCTTTGAAAGTTAAAAGTGTTTGCACCAACCACCAATTATTTCATCTTAAACACATGTTTATATTTAATATAAAAGGTACTGATATTTGAAATAATTGGTACTGACTGAAGATAGTTGTTAACTTTTAAATTATAAACAAAATTCTTCAAAACAGCCGATAATGGTAGATACAAATACAAGTGGTTCAATTTTTGGCATCAGCATAACTTTCATTGAAAAAAAAATCCACAGAAAGATAAAATAGATTTCTCTTTTAAAAGCATCCATTTTCCTCACCTTTATATTTCAAAATATCCAAAAATGAACAATTCATGTTTAGATTCAGCATATCAAAGAACCCCAAGAATTAAATATTTGTTAAAATCAAATTATGTTCAATTTTGGACACTTTGGACCTTAATGTGGACCATTTATAAAAGCGGGCCTAAAATCAAAAGTCTAAATACACTGTTAGATTCAGCATATCAAAGAACCCCAGGAGTTCAATGTTTGTTGAAATAAAACAAAGTTTAATTTTGGACTCTTTGGGCATCAATGTGGACCAATTTAATAATGAGGCCCACTATAAAAAAACTAAATACACGGCTACATTCACCATATTAGAGAACCCAAAGAATTCCAGACTTTGAATTGAAATTGTTAAAAAAAATAAGCAATTTATACAAAGTATTAGAAAAGTATTGTTTTTGGCCCTTTATCAAAACATTAAGAACTATAACCCCCAAAATCAATCCCAAATTTCCTTTTGTGGTATGAAACCTTGTATGCTAGAGATCCATTCATTTTTACTCAAGTTATTATCTGGAAATCAAATGTCTTCCGACGATAACGACGATGACAAGGACCATGATGCTGACAACACCATAACATTATAAGAAGGCAAAAATGTTGCGGTCATATAAAAAATCATTGAAATGCGCAAAGATCTTATCTAAAAAGAAGTCGGGTACACTTTTTTACGTTTGGGGTTGTATGAGTTGACTGTTTTGTCCTGAAAAATAAATGATACATCATCACACTTCAGATTCCGTTATTTTTATATATAAGGGATAACTGTTGATAAAATAACATGAGAAAGTCACTGTAACAAAACATTAAATATATGGATCAAGTGCCACACCTTTGAGCGATTACAATATGATATATGTTTTTGATTAACATGATTATAATCTTATCTATGCTACAACTGTTAAAATCTGTGTATTTTAGGCACAACTTTAAAAAAACTCATTTTTTTGGTGTGTGTTATATAAATAAAGGCAACAGTAGTATACCGCTTTTCGAAACTCATAAATCGATAGAGATAAAAACAAATCCGGGTTACAAACTAAAACTGAGGGAAACGCATCAAATATAAGAGGAGAACAACGACACAACAAAAACACAACATTAAAATGTAACACACACAGAAACGAACTATAATATAACAATGGCCATTTTCCTGACTTGGTACAGGACATTTTAAGAAAAAAATAGTGGGTTGAACCTGGTTTTGTGGCATGCAAAACCTCCCGCTTTTATGGCAACGTCAAACACAACACCAAAACGACAACATCACATGACAAGACCACAATACAAATAAATGGGAGAACATATAGGACAAAGAAACACACGAATAATAGCTAGCAGAAGGTACTAGGCTTAAAATTCAATACGCCAGACGTGCGTCTCGTCCACACAAGACTAACCAGTGACGCTCAGATAAAAAAAGTTTGAAAGCCAAAACAAGTACAAAGCTGAAGAGCACCGAGGATCAAAACTTCAAAAAAGTTGCGCCTAACACGGCCAGGATTTTCTGCCGGGACAAGAACATCCTTATTATTTAGAATAATTTATAATTTTGCAAACAGTAAATATTATAAAATGACTATATAATAGATATACATGATAAAACCAAAGTGGGGACTAACTACAGAATAAAAACGGATACATTACATAAAACAACTTAATTCAACATATAAAAATACACAGCCGAGTTAGCTAAAGCCTCAACACACAAAGTGACGTCACATTTGAAATTCTAAAAAAACACACAAAGTGACGTCACATATGAATTTGTAAAAATATTTCCCAAAAATAAGATAGGATTAGGATTGATTCAAGATAGATTTGTAATACTGCCATTACATTTATTAATAACAATGAAAATAACAATACTTATTAATATCAAATTGTGGTAGTAATCTATATATATCTAGGGCAATTGTTCTTTAACCTCTAAAAGTTTCTAGTCTGCCCTTTCAACGACATATTTAAATATAATTTTTCAAGTGTTTTATTGAATTAATTTACACTTTTTTTTTGATAATACAACTTTCATGCAAGGATCGTAATAGTGCCTTGTGAATTAATTCATCATTAAGAACTAAATTGCTAGAACGTCTCCTTTATAAGGGCTTTCATTTTGCCCTGGTAAAAACCAGGTAGGAATAATGGTGAGATAATTTTGATGAAGTTTCTGCCTGCAATAGTAACACTTGAATATGTTTCGTTACTTTCTTTTATTCAGGTAAAATAAGTAATGGTATTGACCTCCACCAGATGCCAATTGCTATTTCTTTTAAAAAGTGCCACAGATGCCTTGCAAGTACCGACATGTAGTACACCCAAAACTCAATAAGGACATGAGGAAACTTCCAGAGACATTGAGCGTAAAAGACCATCGAATAAACTGTTTAAAGTAAGAAACTGTCAAACCTAAACATGAGGTTGAAAAGCTTATTGAAGGAAAAAGGTAGAGAGAGAGCTCATTCAAGAAGAAAAGGAAAAGGTTTTGTTGGAGAAGGAACTTTTAAATTTGAAAATAAAGAAGATGAAAATTGAGATGAGTTCTAATGAAAGTTAATAGAAAAAAATAGTAACATTATGTTTTTGTAATGGTGTGTTCGAACAGTATGGTTATATCACTAGTTCTATTCAACATATTGATTTAGCTTGTGGATTTCAAATTCAGTTAATTTTGGTGCTGATGTTCTTTATCAAATAAATTCTACAATTCATGAAAGATTTACTGTAAAAGAAGTTGTTTATTTATATGAAATACACAGAGATATTAAATTCTTGTATACAAGTAATTGATATTGTGATCGTCAATAATAAATTTATTTCAGTCCTACACATATCACGTAAAGTAAGCATTTGTTATATAGTCTCTCACAAAACGTATGTCATTTACATGGCCTAGCTCTACTGGAATGTTTTGAACTTTGCGCTGGTCATCTCCCATTGGTTCCCTTCTGTCAATAGCAATGTTGTGCAAGACAGCGCATGCCATAGTAATGTTAATCACTCTATCTGGACGTGTCCTTATTTCACCATGAAGAACTTGTAACCGTTTTTTCAACCATCCAAAGCATCTCTCAATAACAGCTCTTGTTTTTGTGTTGGAACAGTTGTGTTTTATTTGTGGTCTAAGAAATTAAAAGAAAAAAACATTCATAAAAATTTTGTTATATCAAGTTTACATGATATTGTCGTAAATAGGCTTTACATCAACATTATTGTTAAAAACGTCCTAGTCATTATAAAGCTGGTTTTGTCATCTTATCAGATACTATACTATAAGCAATAGGTCAACTATATTTGGTGTATGGAACATGTGGAATGCTTGTAAGGTGTACATGTCTGTCTGACAGGGTTCATATGACCTCATTTTCATGGATCATTGATAATGCTAAGTTTTTGTGATACTTGTAGTTAAAACGTTGTATTATTGACTTTCAAAATTATTTAAACTAATCATACACATTTCATTGTTTGAAACGAGAAACTGCTATAAAGAAGTGGAAGGATATTGGTGCTTTTACGGTTCTATACTGACATTCCCCTAACTGGACACCTATGTTCCTAGTTTGAGATTCCACTGCCGTTCAAAGTTTTTTATGCCCGTCCTACAGCTTTTGGAGCTACAGATTTTATTTTTTGTAGGATGTCAATACACATAATGGAGATGTGCATGTTCACAGGATTACTGTTTTACGTTTGTCATTTCGGGGCCTTTTATAGCTGACTATGCACTATGGGCTTTGCTCATTGTTGTAGGCCGTACGGTGACCTATAGTTGTTAATTTCTGTGTCATTTGGTCTCTTGTGAAGAGTTGTCTCATTGGCAATCATACCACATCTTCTTTTTTATATGGTTTGTACGGCTAACTTCGTGTACAGTTTAATGGCTAGAGCTTTAATATTTTGCATAATGTTTATACACATAGCGAAGGCGCGCATGTCCACATGATTCTGATTTGGAAATGTCATAAAATGTTTGATGATGACAGGCATTTTTATTCCCCTGCGATGAAAAGTCAAAAAGGGGGGTGAGGGTAATTAAAATAAAAATTGAGTTCTTAAGTTAAAAGGAACAACATCTTTATGTCCTAAATTATAAAATAAAGCAACAGTTACGGGGGCATCACATATTTGAAGTAGTACTACTGCATTGGCTGTTGGCTAAATCTAATGTTTGATGACCTACATTCATGCATGCAGCAGGGCAACAGAGGGCATGTTCTTTGATAGTTTTTAATTTCTTTTAATACTGACTATTTGGTCTATAACAGTTAAAAAATATTATAAAAAAAATGCAAAGGACGATAGAGGATTGTTCCATGTTTTGTTTTACCCGCAGAATATTGCTTACAATGCCTTTTATTTTTCACAAGCTTAAATAGATATAAGATGTGGTATGAGTGCCAATGTGCCAATGAGACAACTCTCCATCCAAGTCAAAATTTATAAAAGTAAACCATTATAGGTCACAGTACGGTCTTCAATACGGAGCCTTGGCTCACACCGAACAGTAAGCTATAAAGGGCCCCCAAAATTACTAGTGTAAAACAATTCAAACGGGAAAACCAACGGTCTAATCTATATAAAAAACGAGAAACGAGAAACACTTATGAACCACATCAACAAACGACAACTACTGATCATCAGATTCCTGACTTAAGATAGGTGCAAACAAATGCAGCCATATACTTTCACGGTTCTTTATAGTACATGTAGCTACTGTAGAGAGTGTTTGGGAAATATCATAGAATGTTTGATAATGACAGGCATTTCTATGCCCCTGCGATGAAAAGCCAAAAGGGTGAAATAGAAGAGGAGTGGGGGGGGGGGGGTAATGAAAATTAAAACAAAATGCTCCTCGTACTGATCTTTTTAGTTAAGCCAATTGCAACTGCGTTTTACAGTCTCTTATTTTGTGCTGTTACACCACTGTCCCAGGTAAGGGAGGGTTGAGCACTCACAAAACCCTGCCACATTCAGTATGTGCCTGTTCCAAGTCAGGAACATGTAGTTCAATGGTTGTCATTGCTTCATGTCTGCTTCATGTCTGTCATATTTGTTTTTTTGTAAATTGTTGTTATAAATAATCACGTTTGAATTGATTTACAATTTTCATGTAGGGGACTTTTATAGCCAACTATATGATACGTGGTTTTTTCTTAACGTTGAAGTCTGTATGATTGCCTATAATTGCTTGCATCCACTTCATTGTAATCTCATGTGGATAGTTGTTGCATTGGCATTCATACCACATCTCCTTATTTTTATATTATATACCCGACTTTCAAACTCGTGTCGTCCTTAACATTCATGAAATATTTGCCACTGAACGCTTAAAATAGCAACAACCAATCAATTTAAATTCGTGTAAAATAAGGTGACAACCATTTGATATTTGTTTATTTTATGGGGGTACAGGAGGATTTTAAATATGAAAATGCTGGCCAGGTAAGAACTCAAAAAAGCATGCATAGTGACAGATTAAAATGAATAATAAATCCGAAAAAAAATCATCCTGTCCCTTAAATTCCCCCTCCCCAGAAAATCAAATGGTTGTCCCCTTACTGTTATTGTCAGTTGGAATATCAGATGGAAAATGTAAAAAATAGACAAAGAATTCGTGATAACATTTTGTAGAACTAAGCAGACGTTTTAACTTGTGTCTTGGAAATATAACAGTATTGCAAGCAAATATTTATCTTAGTCCCTACAGGGTTGTCATACAAAGGCTGCCATACCATAAAACGTTTATCACACATCTTACATTCTATATATACATATATTATATCTGCATTCATAACATTTATTAATATCATTTAGACTAAACAACGCCATGTTTGTTTTTTTTTAAAAGGAAGAGGTAGAAAAGAGACGAAAGATCCAAATGCAAAAAAAAAAATGAACCTATTCTGGCTCACTACTGGAGAACAATAATACAGGACCCTGATCATGCTGATGTCGGTTAGAAAGTATTTTTTTCTTTTTAAATATTATATTACGAGAAATATACACTTGCTCCCATCCATTCAACTAAAAGTAAATTAAAGCAATAACTTTAAAAATAGTGTCAGTACATATGTTTTGATTGGAGAAATATTCAAAAATAGATGTGTCACACATCTACGATAGAAGTAAAGTAGATGCAAATTTAAAGTCACCTTTTAAAAGGAAATTAAAATTTAATGCAAACAAAAATTATTAAGCATTTGAAAATTATTGTTACAGTTAAATTCCTTGTTTCCAAACAACATACTGAATTGAAAAAAAAAGTTTTATAAGCATCAACAACATCACAAAATGGAAAAGTGAAATATCATAGTTTTCAATTTAAAAAAAAAACCCTAGAATTATTTAAACAAGAACAAAGCATTTACTGAGTGCAGGGTTGATGTATTTATTTTATACCTTAAAATAAAACGCGAAACTGATAGAAGGCATAGCAACGTGTATTTACATTAAAGCTATGGGTTCATATAAAATAATCAGAGTGAGAAAAGTTGGTATGAAAGTGTGAATGATCGTGTTAAATTTTGTAATGCACGAAAGGACCATGTAATTAGGAAAATAAAGAATTTGAATTTGAATTTTTACATAATGTACTAATGATTAATACTATATATATGTATATATATATATATATATGCTCGGAAACTTGTCCTTTATTATTTTAATCAGATTTAATAAAGTATTGGTATACAGCTCCACCATAAGTACCTATAGAATAAATGCGTTCAAAAGTAACTGATCATACATTAAATAATTACCTCTTTGGTCACAAACACGTACCTTGCATATTGATGGAATGAAAGCATTTCCGGTTTACATATGCATACTCATTCCCTCCGGATGGGGACAGAAGTCTAACATGAGTGCAATCTATGGCACCAATAACACCTGAAAATTGTGCAATTTGATAAAATCCTTTTTTGATTCATTTTTTTCCAGCGGGCAACGTTGGCCACTTAATGAATTGATTTGCAACTCCACATAATGCACTTGAAACATCTCTCACTGCTCTCGATACACTGGATATGTAATATCCCATCGTATCTCCTATCACTTTCATGTGACTGCCTGTGGTAAATTATCTCAATGCCAACAGAACCTGGGTTTGAGCAGAAATTGCATACAATTTTAGAGTAGGTTTACATAAGGCTGGCTCTAGCAGATTTGTAACATAGGTAACATTTTCTTTAGAAAACCTGAACCGATCTCTGAATTCTTTATCACCATAATATAACTATAGATGCCTATAAACTCTTTCTTTTTCATGCCGTCTGCCAACATCGTATATCAACCTTGCGGCCATATTATACTAATGGATAATATTTTATCCGGTGGATTTAGGTTGGATAAATTTAGCCTGCAGATAATCATTTTGATCCGCTGGTTAAGTTTTGAGCAATTGGAAATAACCGATGGTTAATTTTTAACAACAGGTTAAGCTATTTTACCACTGGTTAAAATTAACCAATGATTTGAGCAACTCAGTCCTGGTTCCTGGAACTTCGGATGTACCAAACAGGTACTTCAGATCTGACAAACAGGCAAACTGTAACCTCCTTTTACAATTCCAAGCAATTTTTTTTATTATTCAAAATTATAAGTAAAAAAATGTTCCACAATGATCACCAGTCATTCAGCTTTCATTTGATACCAAAATTAACAAAATATTTTACATAGTTTGAAAGTTACACCCATGCGTAGAAACTTTTTTTTTAAATATGTACTACTTTCTGGTATGTGCTTTCTGTCCGGGCCCGAATTAGTGGTGTTATACCTATAACAGAACCAAACTTGCTATATTGATTGCATTGCTTAATTTCATTCTATGATCTATTTCAAGCAATAAAAAACATATAAAGCTTTAAAAACACAATTCTACTGATTTTAAACTCAAATTAGACTGGTAGTAACATATGGGTTCTGCAAATAAAACTGCATATGGATATTACCAATGGCCAATATGATTTTTCATTTTCAATATCATGGTTCTAATTTGTTAATTTCTACTAGGAAAACAATCTTCTTACCAATAGTCATATGTTTATTAGAGATTGTTCATTAGATAAAAATATATTAGTCCAAACCTAAGACATAATTGAGAATATGTTTCTCCCTTTTTTCTTCAAATTGGAAAAGGAACATTTTTGGTATAAACCATACTTCTGTGGTAAGAAATAGATTATTAAGAGCAATTTATGTATCCCTCAGCTGGATAACTTACTAAACTGGTTCAAAATTGCATATAAAGTGAGATTTTGGAATTTTTATATGAGTATATACCGATTGCCTAAATTGTAAAGAACTACCATAAGAAAACCAATAAAACTTGAAAAATCATAGAATTATTTGACCAAGAGCTATTTTTTTACAATAAACAAGTCAGAGTATACATGTTTCATTGATTTCAACCCAAAATAAATCAAAAGTTAGAACTCCAGGTCAAGTCTTAACTGCATGCGTGTTGTATGACCAAAAAAGGCTAAAATACCTTATTATGGCAATTTAGAGCTGAAATTTCCCATAAACAGAATTGTTAATCCAAAAAAGTTGATTAAACATGGTAACTGACATCAAATATGACCAATAATCATAGAAGTGGGTACAACTTTAAAAAAATGAATTTCTGGTGATTCTCTGTAATAGGAAGTATACCACTAATGCATGGCCCTATCGCTTTCTATGTTAAATTCCTCAGTTTCAAGCAGGCACAGCTCTTTTGTCTTAATTTCAAAGAAAGTGATAATCATTGCATGTCAAAGAAACACCTTTTGGTGTATTGTACTGAAAAACCAACATACCTTTAATGATATATAAGAGAGAACTGGTTCCCGGAATTTCGGATGTACCAAAACAGGTACTTCAGATCTGACAAACAGGCAAAATGTACCCTGCTTTTCATGCATTTTTTTTAATATTCAAAATTATAGGTAAACAAATGTTCAACAATGATCACCAGTCATTCAGCTTTCATTTGATACCAAAATTCACAAAATCTTCTACGTAGTTTGAAAGTTACACCCATGCGTAGGAGCTATTTTGTGTGAATATGTACTATTTTCTGGTATGTGCTTTCTGTCCGGGCCCAAATTATTTGTGTTACACCAAAAACATCAATACACAGTCACGATGGTTCAGAACAGGAACATAAACATCAATACAGTCACGCTTGGTCAGTACAGGGACATAACCATAATTACACAGTCACGATAACCAAGTACAGGGACCTAAACATCATAGCACAGTCACGATGAGTCAGAATAGGGATCTTAACTTCAATACAGTCACGTTGGGTCAGTACCGGGACATAGTCATAATTACACAGTCACGGTGAGTCAGTACAAGGACCTAAACATCATTACACAGTCACTATGATTCAGTACAGGGACCTAAACATTATAACACAGTCACAATGAATCAGAACAGGGACCTAACAATCCATACACAGTCACGATGACTCAGAACAGGGATTTAAACATCAATACAGTCACGCAGGGTCAGTACAGGGACATTACCATATATATACACAGTCACGATGAGTCAGTTCAGTGTCCTTAACATCATTACATAGGCACGGTGAGTCAGAACATGGACCTTACCATCAATACACAGTCACGATGAGTCAGTACAGGGACATTGACATCATTATACAGTCACGATGGGTCAGTAAAGGGACCGTAACATCAATACACAGTCACGATGGGTCAGTGCATTGACCTAAACATCAATACACAGTCACGATTGGTCAGTACAGGGACCTAAACACAAATGCACAGTCACTTCTGGACAGATTATTGTGATACAAAGACAAAACGAAAAAGAATCTTAAACGTAGGTTTGCCTTTTTGCATCTTATTTATCTAAGCGAAATATAAATCTTTCTGTCGACATGTTTTTGCTCTTTATAATGACACAGACGAACAACTTCAAACTAGGATCAATAGCATGCCAAATGTGACGATACCAATTTCAAACATCAAAATCTCAGTGTTATTAATCCTCTAGTGATGCGTTAAATTATCATGACTATTATATGCAAGAACACAGTATACTGAATAGATTTATTGTAAATTTGAAATCATTTAAAATATAAAACTTATTATCCACGATATTAAGCTATGTGGAAGATGAATAGAGGAGTTTACAAAATGTAATACTTTTTTAATGTATGACTCATCGTTCATTCATTCAAATCTATAAGATACAAATATAATACTGACGTTCAAAAACATATCTTTATTGACTACTCACATGTACTTTTCTACTTCGTTTTTGAACTTGTCCTTGTTTTTTTTGGAATTGAACAAATCTTTGTCACAATAGTAACTTCAGGTAACATTGTATATTGTTTTATGTAAAGACTCGCAATTAACAAAACATTTCAAGATGGACAATTAAAATTGTAACATGGTTAGTTTATGCCAACACGAACATGACTACTGCCACCGTACATATGTCATGATAAAACCAATAGCAACAATAAATAGGCCTAATATTGAGGCAGGTTATAGGTAAAAAGATTCAATTAACAAAGAACATTTGATAAAAAAAAAAAGACCGGGGTTTCAATGGCCATTGGTTTTTTTTTTCAAACACTTATCCTAATTTTGTTCTACAAATTTACTTATTTTCATTTTGCATGTTAATTGTTGTAACCAAATGTTTATTATGATAAACATTAACATTTTATGCGGGTTATCTGTTGCGTAATATTTTAGTTTGATAAGCCTGTAAAGGTTAAATTATTTTGATATATATTTTATCGATTGTTTTAGGGAGAGGAATGTAGAAGTATAGGTATTTTTTCCCCTTTTAACTCCAAATTTCATATTGGTTGATAAATATGTCATTTAATGTTTAATCGTTACAATTGGGTTCAATTAAATGGTATTTATAATTTGAATATAAAGACATTAATTAATTTTCAGAAATAGTTTTTTCTTATTTTTAAAAGTGTAAAGATGTTGATGACTAACAGTTAGAAACTTTGACATTTATATAAATATTATTCAGCTAACCTTGTCAAATTTCTTGAGGAAGGCCGAGTTTTTCAACATGAAGGTTAGTGCATCTGCCACATACCTATAATACCATGTACTGCTCAATTTCGATTAAATTGGATTTAGATATTATGAAAATTGTATTTAAGAATTAAATTATATATTTGTATATACTGTTTTTGTTTCATTGACTTTAGATTATTTAAGCGTTATTACATTTGACATTCATCGTCAATCAGTCAATACGCTAGTATAAGCTGTGATCCGCATCTTCGAATCCCCAGCAGAATTGTTCCTGCTACAAATGTATGGTTATTAAAATCAAATACATGTTGACAAAAAATGTCTGTGATTGATGTAAGTTTAATTGATGATTGATATTTGCTTAACGTCCAGTCGGAAATATTGCATGCATGTTTGGGACGACAAAATAAATAGCGACAATAGCGGGGCAAAAGCAGACTCTTGGTAACTGATTAATTAAGAAGAATATTTTTTATAAAAAAATGAAAAACTTTCAAAAGCAATTACAGCAATTTCCCACACTTGTTGGCTTGGTTAGTATCCTACTTTCTTATTGATAATCCCCCAAGGGTGACTGGGGAATAGAAGTATGGTCACCATTGGTCTTCCTCCGACCGGCAGTAAAACCCGTGCTAAATGGGGCGTCCGTTTGGCTGTGCGGGATGTACAAATTTGCAGCCACGTCCGGTCAGAATGGGGACGTAAAATCCGATGCCTCGTGTAAAGAGAGTGCCACGCTCTTTGCACGTTAAGAACCCTTGCAACAACTCTTTGAGGGGTCCGTAGGTGACCTGTTGCAAGGCTAAATTTCTGTCCCTATCCAATGTAGCCTCATTTCCCGTGGCAGTCTAAATTTCTCCGACCTTAATCCCTTAATCTATTACAGAACCTACCTATTGTATTTATTGTGAACTTGTTCTCGTCCTGAATATGCATGAAATATTTGCCACTGGACGTTAAGCAACCAACAATCAATCAATCAATCTTATTGATAATTTAACTACTTTATAGATATAAAAAGTAAAATAACAAAAATACCTAGCTCCAAGGAAAATTCAAAACGGAAAGTCCTTCATCAAATGGCAAAATATAACATCTCCTTAAACATGTTAAAGGCATGGGAAGCAAATGGCATATATTTTACTTTTTTTAATGGGCACTAAGTTAAAATCAAATCCGATGACCCCCTTGTTGATTGTTTTGGATGATATAATTGTAGACTGGTTGCTTATAGCATTTTTATCAAAAGCCAATTATTTAAAAGCCAAATTATATGTATCGTAATATAAAATAAAATGGTTTTAGGGTTATTGTTCGCTACTATGATTTTGATATGTAATTTTTTAATCGAAGGACAAATATTTGAATTTGATTTATTGCTGGCCTGATTCAAAGTTTTCAGTTACCTATTGTCAAAACTCGTCGTCTTTTGTTAATTTCAAAGGGGCCACAATGCGAGACTTATCGTACACTTTCCGTCAGTGGCGTCGTCAATTTAGTATTAGTGTGGTTAGACCAGTCGATATGAACCGCTAGAGATAGATCTATGATATTCGGTATGCAGTTGTATCATAATCGGCACAACTTATTGCCATGGAGTTTTATTTAGCCCTTTCTTTTAGTCATGGTTTACATATTTTGAAACTTTTCAGAAGTTTACATGTAATATTTTGTGATTAGGTCAGTTTTTTGGGAACCACTTGTGGTTTGTAAATGGAATTCTGTATACAATTGTATTAGCATTTGCTCATCGCATTTTCATGGATATTATTTAGCCCCCAATTGTCATGGCATATTGACTTTGAAACGTGTCCTTAGTTGACATGTCAAATGTGAAATTTGTGATTAGATTAGTTTAAGATAAACACTGATATATATGAAGTCAATATTATGCAGTTGTTTGAACATTTGCAAGTTTATTTTCATTGAGATTATATTGCCCCATACCTATCAATATTGTATTTATTGACTTTAAAACCTTTGCATGTTTTACAAGTAATTAAAGGGAACTACTTCTGATAAGGCAATGGTCTTTGGTACATGTATTCTGTTTTACAAGCATTGACATTTACCATTTCCATGGAGGTTATTTGGCCCTGAACCTTCCGTCATGGACATTATCTTTTTAGCTTACCTGGCCCAAAGGGCCAAGTGAGTTTTTCTCATCACTTTGAGTCTGTTGACGATTGTTAACTTTTACAAAAATCTTCTCTGAAACTACAGGACCAAATTTAACCAAACTTAGACACAATAATCATTTGGGCATCTAGTTTAAAATATATGTCTGATTACCCCGCTTGCCAAACAAGATGGTCGACATGGCTAAAATAGAACATAGGAGTAAAACGCAAGTTTTGTCTATTATTTTGAAAACCGTTATAAAAAGGGGAAATCTGACCTGGACAAAAATTTTCAGAATGTTGAGCTCTACTAATTGTTCAATGACGTCAAAACTGTCAGGCGACATCTTATAGGAGTTATTGCCGTTACAGGCAAATTGTTTCATTTTTTTCATTTTTGCATTTTATCTTGAAAACTATAATAGATGGAGATAAACTTTAAGTTCAAGGATGATCAGCAAGACAAGATCTACGAATAAGAATGCATAGTCGAAATCGTCAGACGACTCCTTATTAGAGTAATTGCCCTTTTATGACAATTTTTGTCAATATTTTGCGTTTTTACCTTATATCTAAAAAATTAAAATAGATAGATAGAAACTTGAATAAGCAAAAATTATCATCATGGCTAGATCAACATTTCAGGCAATATAAAGTAAATTTCCGTCGACATCTTATAGGAGTTATTGCCCTTTATTGACGATTTTTACCTTTTATTTTTTGCATCTATGATAAAAATTGTAATAGATAAATAGAAATTTTAATAAAAAATATGATCAGTAAGGCAAGATCCACAAACAAGTCACATTTTGCTTATAAAGTTAGTAGACTGTCACTCTTCATAGGAGTGATTGTCCTTTAATGAGGATTTTTTACCCAACATAATAAAATAAAGAAGATAGAGAAAAATTAAACAGTAAAAATGGTCAGCAATATAAGATCAACAAAAAAATTTTGTTTTCCTGAATTATATTCTTGTCTACAATGTCGGAAAGAGTCCACTGTTGATTATGCACAAGGACTTAGATGAGCGACACAGGCTCTTTAGAGCCTCTAGATTTATTTATTTTTTTTTTTTTTGCAAATATTTTACATTTATTATCAACATTTGCATTTTACTATCAAAATTACAAAAAGCGAGACATCTCTCTTTGTAGAAAGTATATTTGTGTATATCATCAAATACAATGCCCTAATTATTCTTTAAACACATTAAAATAAAAAACAGTTATATATAGAATAAAATAGGGCGATAAGCAACCAACAATCAATCAATCACTCTCCAAAAGTAAATACTAAATGGACCATTGAAGCTAAATATAAAGAATTGTCCATGATCGCAAAAACTGTATTCCACTTTCATTGATCAGTGTTTAAATATGATTATTCCGTAACTATCGTTATTTGGAAAGAAGTTATGTCCTTGGATTTATCATATACAACAAGTGCTATAACTTATCATTGATGATTCTTAAAATCGGAAAACTATTACCTTTTAAATATTTAAAGATCACCTTGGTATACAGGTGACAGAAGTTCACCTATGTTTAAAAACTCGTTAACCGATTTTAAAAGTCAAGGTAACGCAAAATAGTCCTGAAGGAACCTCATGACCTCATGGCCTTATGTCGGTCTTTACCGAAATATAATTGATGTAATTTTTCTAATTAACACCACATTGACCTCCTGGTTAGAACCCCTAAGGGTGACTGGGGAATAGAAATATGGTTAACATTGGTCTTCATCAGGCCGGCAGTCAAACCCTCGCCAAAGTGAGGCGTCCGTTTGGCTGTGCGGGAGGTACAAATATGCAGCCCCGTCCGGTCAAAATTGGGACGTAAAATCCGATACCTCACTTAAAGGTAGTGCCACACTCTTTGCACGTTTAGAACCCTTGCAACAACTCTTTTGGGGTCCGTAGGTGGCCTGTAGCAAGGCTAAAAATTTATATCTTATCCAATATGCCTTTTTTTTTTCCAGTGGCAGTCTAAGTTTCCCCGACCTTCATCCCGGACGGCCTCATTACAGAACCTACCTATTGTATTTATTGCTAGTTTGTTCTCGTCCTGAACATGCAGGAAATATTTGCCACTGGACTTTAACCAACCAACAATCAATCAATCAATCCTGGTTAAGTAAATGATTACATGTATATAGCTAACTTATTTAGTGACATACTGTGTAAATATTTAGTCTGGTCGATTTAACGTTCTTGTTACTTTATAAGCGTATTAGCATTAATTCTAGGGCACATAAGTGATTTTGTTTTGGGGTTTTTAAAAACTGATCGACGTTTTGAATTTGATACTTTTTTACTGACAATATATATGTATATAGTAATTCCACTTCTTCAAACAATATAACTCGTTGACTATTCACTTTTTTTTAATTCTGTTTAATCCTATTCTATATGTTAAACATTACCGTACTCAGATGCAGCTAGCATTTGACAGCTGTCTCCCGTAGTTTGATGAACTTTTAACCTTCACCACCGATCTTTTTTTAAACGATTAATTTGAAGTCAAATCAAAATAAACATCTTCTTTTCTTTCTATTCTATTTAAACGTTACAAAATTGGTTTTAACTACGTGTGTATTTCTATTCTATCGACTTCCAATATAATGGGGTATAGAATTTATTTAATAACATATAATTGTAGTGTTTTTAAGTCTTAAAATTTACGTCTAATTGTACACAATAATATGGAATTTAAATTATATTTATTTACTTGACTATATTTTCGTTGAATAACTGTTAGGATACGATTTGTTTGGTTTTTTTATAGACATTATGCATGTTACTTTTCGTTATATTATTTATGGAATACATTATATTATCCAAATCGAAGTATAAGTAAGTATAGTTATGCAATACTGAAGGACTTGTTGGCATACGAGTCATTTTTGTAGGAGAATGCAAACTTTTTTCTAGATGATCAAATATTGCTTAGTGGAAAAGGAATAACAGATTGAAACTGACACACGTCGTACAGATTTGTATATATTCATTACATTCATTATATGAATATTAGTTTACTAATTTTTTTTTTTTTGTATTCGATATTTTTAGATAAAAAAAGTCAGAAAAAAATTCATCATGATAACCTATGAGTGTATTGTGTTAGGTACGACTTATATTACTTTTCACAAATATAACTCGTCATCGTAAATTTACCTTATTTTGAACAGTGCTTTCCCTTTCTACCTGTCGATATAAAAATGTGACGCTCGAATGAAATAAATAACGAAGTAGGAAGTGGAAGACTATTGAGGACCCTTAATTCCGAACAGTTTTTTCCAATAAAGCTAATGTAGTATGACCTGAATTAAATCGGGTTTGTTATAACTATAACGTTAACGAGAAAAGGAGACAAATGATAGTTTTTAAATTTTAATTGATACTATTAAAATAAAACGATTAAAATGACCGCATTTTGTTAGTTTAGCACAAACAGGAAATAGCATATATGTGTCTTCTGTTTTACGCATCGTGGTTGGTGCATGCTTGGCAGGAGACGCCTATGCTCCTTCATTTTTTTTTTGTTCATGAGATTCCTTCGGTTTTTGTTGGTTTTTTTTGTTTCTATTTTTTGGGGTTACCTTGATTTGTAATTTCTATATCGATTTATGAGATTGACGTATTGACTGTCATACAAGTGAGAGGTTAGGCTAGCTATAAAACCAGGTTTAATCCACCATTTTCGATTAGGGAAATGCCTGTACCAAGTCAGGAATATGACAGTTGTTTTCCATTCTTTTGAGCTTTTGATTTTGCCAATTGATAAAAGACTTTCCATTTTGGATTCGGTATTTTTGCTATTTTACTGTTTTGTGTAAACTTCTGTAGTCTAAATTGTATTCGAATATTTCTTTCCTGTTAGGTCGACTGGAGCATAGAAATATGGTCATCCATTGATGTTCTTCCGTTATTGCAGAAAAAAGGTAACCGTTGCTGCACGTTATTGCATTAATTGTTAATTTTTTTTCTCTTCATGAACATGCACGACATTGGCCACTGAACGTATGAAAATTAAGAGCCATTGGGCGTTAAACAACCAACAATTAACCAATCACTTAATATGTCTACCTTAATCAGTCAGTCATGCGAAAAATGTAGGTATATCTGACACAACTATCCGTTGCAACTCTCTGATACGCCTACATTAATCCAATAACATTGAAGTAGCATTCTCGTTCAACAAAAAACGTTACCTGCATGTGGCGTACTGACCAATGGGCGAGGTGATATTTATCAAATCCATATTTGTATTGAAGAATACATCTTAGACAGTTCAAGTGCTAGATTTTATTATGAAATGCTTAAAATATAGCATTCAAAAGAACCACATTTGCCGCTTATTTTTCGTTTAATAAAGAAAAACAATTTCATATTTTTCAAATGAATATTGAAAACTAGTACTTTAATTATTAAATAACTACCACTTATATTCAAATAGTACGGAACATGTTTAGTTAAAACAAAATTTAAAACATATAAAATTAGTTTTGATGATATTTCAGGATATAACTATTTTGTGTGGATCTTAATGAACTCAATTTAATGAATAGTGGTACATCCCTGCATTTATCCTGTGTTTTCTTTTCTACATAATATACCTTACAGATCAGTGCAGGTAATTTCCGAATCATGTTAAAAGAAAGGTTAAATGTTAGTATAACACATTTGTGTCTTTAAAATCATGGTCAATGAAATAATTACACCTCAAAGAAAAATTAAAAGATATTTTAAGTTTAATATATAGGTCTCATCACTAAACAAGTCTTTATACAAGATTAAATAAATAATCTAAAAAAGTTTTGAATGCATTTAAAGAGACTAAGGATCAACACAAAATGACAAAAGCCGTGACAAGGACAAGTATAGTGTTTGTAAGTAAACACACCCACCTATTTCGATCAGCGGAGTAACACAATTATAAAATAAATCAGAGGAATTATTGTAGGTCAGATAAAAAATATCTATTCAAAACCGGAATATAAAAAGCGGTTAAAGGGAAATTATATATAATACAGAACCAAAGTATGCCCGAGTGTACCATGGTTACATAAAAGCAAAGTGATATTAATTTACCTACTTTTAAAACGAATTATCGTATTGTAATTTGTTGTAATAACGTCTTAGTTGAAACTGAAATGCGCAGTCTCATAGACTCGAAAATGAATTTGTATTAGAAATAAAGGCAACATTTTCATCTCATATCAAAATAGAAATATGCAAATGATATGCAAATAGATGGTGTTCTCCCAATATGCATTGATTTAAATTAAACAATATAATGAACTACATCAAGTCTATTGAATCAACAAAAAAATTGATAAAGTACAGTGAAACGAATTTTATACAAAAAAAAGTAAAATCACAAAAATACTGAACTCCGAGGAAAATTCAAAACGGAAATTCCCTAATCAAATGGCAAAATCAAAAGCTCAAACACAGCAAACGAATGGACAACTGTCATATGACTTGGTACAGGCATTTTCTTATGTAGAAAATGGTGGATTAAACCTGGTTTAATAGCTAGCTAAACCTCTCACTTGTATGACAGCCGCATAAAATTCCATTATATTGACAACGATGTGTGAACAAAACAAAAAGATATAATAGGAAAAACTGTCAAAAATAGGGGTACAGCAGTCAACATTGTATTATAATTTTAATCACTATAAAAACAAACAAATAAGCATGTAAATGGTCGCATTGAACATAAAGTACAGATACAAATGTATGCAAGCTAACGATTTTTCTATACCTGTGCATTGACATATGAATTTTATGGATTTAAATAGTTAATGAAAGGAAAATCCCAACAAAACATTTAAAACTCCCAAAAAGTATTGACATTGTGTACATAGATTGCATTTAAAAAAACTGTTTGAATACAATTAACGATTAACCAATAAGAACTTTACAATGTTGATTCAATCAGATGTTGTTGGTTCAAGGGAAACATTTGTATAGCGTCTATTTTCTATCATGTATAATAAATAATTTGTAAATATAGTAGATTTCCTCATACTGTCCTATACGCAAAACATATTAATGATGATGGCATGATATCTTGATGTTTTTTCATTATATAGTTTGAGGATATTATATGGAAGCTTTCATTGTATGTATATATTAAAAGATCTCAGAAATTATACTTTCTGCACGCATTAATGCTAATCTGATGTTTTTTATGATTTTTTGTATTCTTAATATTTGTTTAATTCATTACCAACAAAGAGACCAATATAAGTTGTCATTACCGAAAAAAATAAATCTTATAATAGATAAATACATGCGATGTATATACATGTTTACAAACAGAGTGAGTTATGACGAGATTTCTAAAGAAGACAACTGAAAGCAATTTAATATTTCCTACCGTTGAGTCAAAATGCATCTACATGCTAGAAGAGAAGGCTTTGAAGACCTTTATTTTGGCTTTGCCATTTTTGCTTTAATATTTTATAACAATAGATCGTTGCCCATGTATATATTTTCAATTAATGGAGGCGACCTCTTCCTGGCTAATTTGCTTTCTCTCGAAATATTCTGTCGTAAAGTTTTCAGAAATATTTTTCGGTCATAATAGGGACGTTAAATCCGATGTCTTGTGTAGAGAAAGTGCCATGCTCTGTATACGTTGAGAACCCTTGTTATTAATCCTAGATAGGTCATATGTGGGCTGTTAGAAGGCAAAATATATGTCCCTATCCAATATAGCCTCTTTGTCCCGTTGCAGTCTAAATTTCCCCGACCTTCATCCCTGTCGGCCTCGATTACAAGACCTTCCTATTGTATGAACTGTAAATATGTTCTTGTCCTGAACATGCAGACAATATTTTCCACTGGACGTTAATCAACCAACAATCAATCCACCAAATATCTAATTCTTTATCCGGATTTGGTGATGCTTTAGGGTTAAATTATACTAAAAGTTTTTATTAGGTTTTGAATTTTCAACTGTACCTTGGTTGGTTTAGTTTCACGATTATTTACCCCTGATACTAACAACTGTTTAGTTAAGGTCTTCAAACAATTGTGTTTCAGGATATCTTCCTTATTTACTTAGAGGAAAGAAATTTTATAACGATCAAGTGCTCGCGTTTGATTTTGTTCTGTTCCCGTTAATCTAGTAAGAATAGTAAATGATCCAGTGCATATTTGTACGACACATCAACCAACGGGAAAAAAACGATCAGAGTGTTTTCTAAATACTACTGGGAGCAGTATAGCGTGTTCTATGCATTAAATTTTGAGTAAAAATTATTCTTCACACAAAAAACAACAGATAAGTCAGGAACTTGTTGTTCAGTGGTTGTTGTTTGTTGATGTGGTTCATAAGTGTTTCTAGTTTCTCGTTTTTCATATAGATTAGACAGTTGGTTTTCCTGTTTGAATTGTTTCAAACACACTAGTCATTTTGGGGCCCTTTATAGCTTGCTGTTCGGTGTGAGCCGAGGCTCCGTGTTGAAGGCCGTATTTTGACCTATAATTGTTTTCTTTTAACACATTGTGACTTGGATGGAGAGTTGTCTCATCGACACTCATATCACATCTTCTTATTTCTAGATAAAATAAAAACAATAAAAAACTCGACTTGCATTTTAACATACGGTCTCCAACAGGAGAATAATGTATAGATAAGAAACAAATATGAATATAACAACGACTTGTCATATAGGTAGCTTTATTTTAGAGTATGGTTCATACAGCAACCGCATAAAAAAGGAAAAGTCAAATTTTGTTCGAGCCATGTGTTTTAAAGATTTCGTGAACAAATTTTGCCACTGGACGTGGAACAACAAACAATCCTTCAATCCAAATTTTGACATGTTTACTGGGTGTGGATTGGTATAACGAGCGATGAATATATAGCAGGAGACGCTCACACTGGCGTTGCATCCCGTCTCACTCCTCATTTTTTGTTTATGCTTGTTTTGTATATTGTTGGAAAGGATCTGAACATCGGTAAAAAATAATGTTCTCGACATCAAAGATTGCGTGTTTTAACACAGTCTGTTAACAATACTGGTCGAGTACATATTATCGTTTTCTTGTTGAGTTACTCTCCAGCACCAATTAATGACCGCACATTTTATGTGGAGGCTATAATTCTACAAAATTTGTTTTCTTTTGCTAAGTGCAAGTCTATGGGACAGAGTAACGCATGTGACAGTTTTCTTATGAACACTATAAACACCGTGTACATTAACATTTTAATAAAGAATGATCAGAAAGTGTCATCAAAGTCATAATAGTTAATTTAATATATCGAGTTTTGTATGATGAATCATTACCTTTACTCATCGATATGACAGGTAGACATAACCTTTTATTTTTACCATGTACTATTCAGATAAATCATATTTTAAGTTGTTCCAAAATTCTGATATAGATGCTTCAATTAAACCTTTATATATAAAATTATCCTGTATTGCATACCCTGAAAAAAAACCTTGTTAATAACAGGTCATTTAATTTCACGTTAAGATATATTGATGATTTTCTTCCCATTAACAATCAAAACTTTTCTGATTGGGTTCCATTAATATTTCCTTCAGAACTAGAAATTAAATAAACAACAGACACGGCTTCCTCCGCCTCATGTTTAGACTTATACTTTGAATTTGACATTAGCGGTCATGTCAGTACCAGAATATATGACAAACAAGACGATTTTAAATTTGAAATTATAAATTTCCCCCACCTTAACAGCAATATGCCAACATCACCTGCATATGGGATATACATTTCCCAACTCATTCGGTATTCAGCAGCTTGCGGCTGCTACTCAGACTAAATAAAAGTTGATGAACCAGGATTATGTCCAAGAATGTCTCGCTTTTTTTCTGAAACAGGTCATTGAAAGATACCAAGACCTAGTTGATAAATATATATTAACTTTACAAATGATACATGATGGTCTTAAAGTATGGATTCTCGGTACTATCATCTTCATTACGTGTTATAGTGTTCTTTTTATTTGCCATTGTATATTATTAAACGTTACTGTGAAGTTAAGGTTTGGTAATATACTTTTGACATGGCTCGGTATTTATACATCCCGCCACATTGTGTTATTGTGCTTTGGTTTGTAGTCTTATCTTTCATTTTTCCTTATGTACTTGATCTGTAGAATGTTCATATGCCATTCTGTTTTTCTTTGTGGAACTAGTTATTTGTTCTTATAGTGATACATATTGTTGTCAAGATAGTGGAATTCTATGCGACTTGCATGAACATGAGAGGTTTAGCTAGCTATAAAAACAGGTTTAATCCACCATTTTCTACATAAGGAAATGGTAGTACCAAGTCAGGAATATAACAATTGTTTTTAATTCGTTTGATGTGTTTGAGCTTTTATATTTGTCATTTCCGTTTGAAGTTTGCCATGGAGTTCGTGAATTTTGTTATTTTACCTTTTTCGCATATCCTGTTTACTATCCCAATGCATGTTTAAATATACGGACGCATGATCAAATGTGTATAGAATGCTTTTTTTTATTACTTATTACGAAATATGCTTTAATTTGTTGAGATTGTACTAATCGTATTGAATATTAAGATTCACAATTGGTAGTTTTAATTGTCATGCATTCTTAATTTTATACATGTATCTTTTCATATGAGATTTAACAATAACTATCATATTTGTGGTCTGCATCATCATAACATCTGGTTGAAGCAAAATTGGACTTAGAAGTTTCAGCGTGATGGCTGGTAAGTTGTATATAAACTGAAATAAAAGTTAATGGGATATATGTCAATAAAGCAACTATCGATAAAATAATAAAAGCCCCGCCCCCCTAAAAAATATCTTTTATAAAAGACCTGACTCATATCGATACACAGTTTAAAAAAACTAAAAAAAAACACTTTGTGTAGAGGGCCGTATGATTGCCTACAATTGCTTACATCAACTTCATTTGAACTCCTGTAGATAGTTGTCTCATTGGCAATCATACCTCATATCCTTATATTCCCTTACTAACGTCTACTTCATTATTTTCTGATTAGTTTCTTATTGGATTTGCGGTTATACTTCCCTCATTTTAATATTTTTATAAAGAAACAAAGTACCAATCTAAGAGTATTCAGTTACTGAAAGCTAGTTCATAGCCAAAAACTAATAAAATCATACATCCTAGACAACATATATATCCTAGACAACATGTATATCCAAGACAACATATATATCCATGAAATATTTGTATCCAAGACAACATACATATCCAAGACAACATATATGTTTAAGACAACATATATATGCCAGATAACATATATATATATATATATCAGTATACATCAAATGGACGTCATATGCAATGATGTTGATGTTGATGTTAATTGTTAATTGTAAATTAATCCAACGATTACATTGAGTCATAACAACAACGATGGCAGGTATTATTAATTTTTGTTCGGACATTACTTTAATGCGCACTTGTTAACTTTCAGAAATATAAAAACGTCGACCATTACATAAGTAAGTTAATTTAGGGATCAGCTGAAGCCCGCCCTCGGGTTGGGAATTTTCGCGCTACGTTGATGACCCATTGGGGGCCCTGGACTGTTTTATGCTACTTGGTCGGGTTGTTGTCTTTTTGACACATTCCGCGTTTCCATTCTCTATTCTAATATAAGACCTTCGCTTATATACGGTGTATGGCTGCTCAACCAGTCTTCGGAATGAAATATTAAAAAAATGCAATTAAAGTGGATCAATCATTGAAATAATAGTTAATATTTCTTCATTGTAAGTTACTTAAATATTGAATTTACCGACGAGTGTTTAAAATAAGGCATTACCACCAATGGTGCGCACAAAAATACAAAAGAAAAACGACATATTTTCGAAATAACGTTTTCCGAAATATCTAAAGTAACTAATCGGTTATTTAGTAAAAAAAATAATCTTATTTTGTCCATAATGTTAAAAAAATTTGATATATGGAGGGAAAGAAGAAAAAAACAATATTTATACAAAATGTTGGTGTAAATTTCTATACATTTCAATTTTTTATATATCAAAATATGTAATATTTTTCAAAGGCTACACTGTATCAATCGATAACTATGTATTCAATCTATTGTTGTTTTTCTTTTAATTTTCTTCCGTAGAGTAACATTCTTATGTGTTTCTATTCTGTAATTGGTTTGTTCTTTTGTTCGTTTGTTGTTGTGCTGTAGCCCTTTTTGTATTTCTAATCTTTCATTTTTGCTTATGTGCTTTGTCTATATGCCATGTTTTTCTTTGTTGACATTTTTGTTTGTTTTTATATTGATTAAGATTATATAACACAATGTTGACTGCTGTACCCCTATTGTTGACATTTTTACCTATTATGTCTGTTTGTTTTGTACACACATTGTTGTCAATATAATGGAATTTTATATGACAGTCAGTGAGAGGTTTGACTAGCTATAAACCAGGTTTAAACCAAAATTTTCGACATTACGAAATGCCTGTACCAAGTCAGGAATACGACAGTTGTTTTCCATTTGTTTGATGTGTTTGCTGTTTTGATTTTGCCATTTGATAAGGGACTTTTCGATTTGAATTTCCCTTGGAGTTCGTTATTTATGTTATTTTTGTTATATTACTTCTTGTTTTTTTTATGCCTACTTGTTTTTCTTTTGTGATAATTTAGTTAACCAACGTATAAGATATATTTAACAACCTATAGCTATTGACATCATACATTGTTAAAATAACATCGAAACAGATACATTTTGGCAAAACTATTTTTAAAGGCTCATGATTGTAAACCAAACTATGTTCGAACATAATCCATTAAACATAACGATATGTTTAAGAGGCAAGTGAGTTTGTCAATGTGATAATAGCTTAAATCTTTTAGAAGGCACAATTATGAATAAAAGAAAAAATCGGGAGAAACAAAGTGTCAGTCAAAATTCGTATAAGTCGAAGAGAAAACATCGCATGGCTAAAATGAAAAACAACATTTTAAGGTCTTGGTTTGATTTGTTTCAGAAGTTATAAAATTAATGCCTGGTTCGACGGATACAGACTGGATTACCAAATCGGTATGGTGAACATTTTATTCAAATTCATTTTTTTATGTTTTATTGTAAACTCCAAGGAAGCCAATAACGAGTTAAATGTTACAGCAGAAATAAAATGTATAAAAGTACGTGCTGGTCCAACAACTGAATACTTCATATTTATGGTAGTTTAAACAGAGAAGCAGACGATACTAAAGGGACATTAAAACTAACATGCAGAAGACAAACATACGACTTTAACTATGGCGAAAAGACAACCACCGCATACAAATGTAACGATTGAGTAACACGAGTCCTACAAAAAAAACATGGTTGATGTCAAGTCCTCTATAATAATATGCACACTCAGTTCCATAGCGACGACCTAACATGTTGTCATTATCTTAAAATATACAAATAAATGCACAATAAAAATAACGCCTCTTTCCTTAGTAATCACATGTTTATCTGTACAATTTAGTGACGCACCACGTGACATTTAACATTCAACATTGATTTGTCTCTTAGAAAAACAGAAATGATATCGTTATTATAATTAAAAAAAATAGTTCTTTAAATAAACAAATTGAGCGAAAAATTATTGAACAAGTGACCAAACTTCTGCATACTAATATAATGATAAGTCTTAAAACATATAGCTTTAAAGTTCATTTGTAGGGGTTTTGTGATTTATCTCCTTCTTTTTTTTTTAAACCAAAATAGATTTGCAATATTTAATAGAAACTTTACTATATTGTTTAATGTTAACACGAGAGAGATATCCTTTTAATATAAGTAAAGAAAAACCATCTCTATCGGGAATTTCTTTGAAGTAAAACTATATTGTCTACTGTTTGCCTTAAAATAAACTATTTCATTAAACTGCATCAAGTTATCTCTTAAACGTTCGTAACAGATTTTCGATTACCAAATATTTTTGGCTCAAACCTCACCAAAGGGACATTATTTTTCAAAATGCACATCTGGTGCAATAAGATTTGTACCGTTAAAGATATTACAGATGATCAATAGATATGGGGTTATTTCATATCATTTATTTCCAAAGTTTTCACGCACCGTCTTGATAGAGATGCATGTATGTCTTTTCCAGGAATCGGAATCTGAAGATGAGGGTCGTCGGAAAACAAAGAACTTGGTAAGTACATCCCGCCCTAAATATCTTTGAAATATCAAAACTTTAAATAAAACAATAGTTATTTAGTCAATTTAAATACAAATGATGTTCAGGTACTTTTTTCCCAACCTGGGTAATACTAAATACTTTAAAACATTTCAACCATTCCTGGCCATCATTTATTCTATCGTCTGACGGATTGACTTTCAGCAATGAAAGAACCATTCCTGGTATTCATTTTTTTCTATCGTCTGACGGATTGACTTTCAGCAATGAAAGAACCATTCCTGGTATTCATTTTTTTCTATCGTCTGACGGAATGACTTTACCACTTATTTCTATCTAGCGTCTGACGGATTGACTATTCTAATCGGTTATCAGGCCATTAGATTTCTCGTTTGATTTGTTTTATATTTGTCATTTCAGTGCTTTTTATAGCTTACAAGGCTGTATGGGTCTTGCTCATTGTTGAAGGCCTTACGATGATCTATAATTGTTAGCTTCTTTGTGTTTTAATCCCTGGTGGAGAGTAGTCTCTTTTGCAATCATACCACATCTCTTTAATTTTTATTTAGTACAGGACTGACTACAAATGGACAACTGAACTCATAGATGAACCACATTACCAAACTATTCATTCATGTATAGACCTGAGCATTGTATTGTTATGTTTCTTTGGCTGCGTCAGTCCATGAGCTAATAGTATTAACATAGTAGAATAACGTGTTGTTAAATAGTATTTGTTAAATCATTTTTGCTGCCTGAATTAAAGATATGACGGAATAAAACAATTCAAAAGAAAAATATGGTTCATTAATACAAAAGGTATAAACAAAATAGAAGATTGCATACAGCTACACACGTCAACCATAAAATAACAATATCTTAAGACAGACACATAAATAGGACGTTAACCGCATAATAACAGTATCATGGGACAGAAAATAGATAGGACGTCAACCACAGATTAACAGTCTCCTAGGTCAGGCACATGCATTGTTTAGCCGAGTGTAAATTGTGTGTGAGGGCTCCACTCTTACTTACCTGCAAGACCGTTGTAATTGCACAACATAATAACAACCTGTTACAATCAGTTGGATAGGACTTATTTAACTAATCATTAGCACAATCACTAAAAAATAAACCATAAAATTACAATATATAAGAGGACTTGGTATTTAAAACCTTCAACTTATAAATAAACCAAGTGTACAAAGACATTCATTGATTGGTTTTACCAACTTTATATTGAAAAAACTTCTTTTAATTTCTTGTCATATATGATGTAGAAATTCTCTCAACAAAATATAATCAAGACCAAATTTTTTTCAATAAATTCAATTATTGCTTAACTTTTGGTGTAATTTTATGTTGTAACTTTGGTGTTACACAAAAGCCATAACAAACGTTATACTAGTATATTGTGACCCTTGTTCGTACTTTTAAGCTTAAATTTAAAATAAGTTGGATTTACAATTCAGAGAGAAATTCAGTAAAGGAGAATACTCCTAATTTGGTAACAGATAGAAGTGTGTCCTTAGATGTGCTGTAATAAATAAATACAACACAACGTTGCCCATTTGAATTTTTATCATTTGTAGAAAATTTTTATCAACAGAATTCAGTAGATACAGATACAACCTTGACCTTTTTAATAATATGTTCTCATAAACTATGGAGATTGTTGACCCTTCTGAATGTCTCTGATAAAAAAATAAGTATTTATATTGTTTTAATAGCCTTATGTTGTAATGTTTAAGCTTATATATTTTAAACAGGAAATTCAAGGCCATACAAGTGTTGGTGGGAGGATGTTACATTGTAAAACCTTCTATGGTTACAAAATTACAGATTTAAAAAGACAGTATTTTGAAGGTATTGGAAATACTTATATATATATTATAAATATATGGTGGGTTTGAATTGCAATTATATACTTGCTCTATTTCTCTGAGCTTTCAACCATTTAGATTGACATCTTTCTTTGTCCGACTATTCTGAAACACAGTAGATTCTATAAAGTGACATGGCAATGATACATCTCGGCATTTCATCTTTTTTATTGACCTTACATGATGAAAATGTTTTTCACTTTTACATGAGATTTTTCAGTTGAGCTGAGAAGACAATAGCTATACATGGTTATATTACACTACTAGCATATGAAAATAAACAGCAACAATATATTAAGATTGCGCTTGCAAGTTCTTGTCCTTCCGTCAGCGGGATTTTCTGCGACACAAGAGATGATTTCAGCTTCCCAATTGTGAACTTTCCAATTTTATGCCGCAACATTCCAGCAACACCTGCATACGGAGTATATATCTCCCAGTTGATACGATATTCCAGGGTTGTATTTCCTATCATGATTTCCTTGGTAGAGGGTTGCTGCTCACAAGGAAGCTTTTAAACCAAGACTGCCCTACAGATATGTTCCAATTGTCGTAACTACAATCTCGGCCCCTTTTCCCCGAATATGACATACCGAATTAGACGTATCACTTGTTTTGTATTGACATTAGCAACACGAAGGGTGCCACATGTGGAGCAGGATCTGCTTACAATTCCGGATCACATGAGATCACCCCCAGTTTTTGGTGGGGTTTGTGTTGCTCAGTTTTTAGTTTTCTAAGTTGTGATTTGTGTACTGTTCTTTGTCTGTGTGGCTTTTTCTTTTTTTAGCCATGACGTGTTCGGTTTATTTTCAACTTGTGAGTTTGAATGTTTTTTTGTCATCTTTCGCCTCTCTTTTAAATCGGTATTATATTAAAAAATTGAATATAATGTGCTTTGTTAATTGTCCAAGAGATTGGACAAAGTGATTTGATACATTACAAAAGTCTTTGACTTATTTGTACTGAAGGGTTCAAACAGTGTAATTCTTTACAAAGTTTTATTTAAAAAGAGTAACTTGACAATGATATATGTTCTAGAGGAACATTTCCAATTGTAAATAAAGCATAATTGATTGGGCAAATGTATTGTAGTATATAAGCAAACCAAACTGCATTTTACGAAAATTCAAAATGGATTATAAAAAATATGAAAGGATATTTATAATTCAAGATTAGGATGAAAGCCACTGTGGACAGTTTATATAATTACAATACCGAAGAAACATTTGCAATTTTTAATTATCATCAAAAGTTGAAGTTTCCGTACAAACTTAGTAAATTACAACACTAGGAACAGTAGACTGCCTGTTATATTTGGACTTACATACTTCTTATATTTGTGGAAAGTCTATGACAAACGAGACGATTTCAATTTCGAAACTTTAAATTTCTCCCACCTTAACAGCAATTTACAAACTTCAACGCATATGGAATATACATTTCCCAACTCATTCGGTATTCAAGAGCTTACAGCTGCTACTCAGTTTATAAAACGTCACCAGTGGCTGAGCAGAGAATTAAGGAATCAGGTTTATGTCAAAGAATGTCGCGTCCTTTTTCAAAAAAAAAAATCCATCGGAAGATACCAAGACCTTGTTGATAAATATTCCTTTTCACCTTCACAAATAATATGATGGTCTTGAAGTGTAGATTCTAGTTACTGACGTTGTTTATCGTCTCAATTACGTGTAACATTGTTCTTTTTATGTGTCTTTGTATATTTTAAACCTTTACTGTTAGGCCATTTTTGGTAATATCCTTTTGGCGTGGCTCAGTATTTATACATCCCTACATTGTATTATTGTGGTATGGTCATATTTGTATTCTTGTCTTTCATTTTTGCTTATGTACTTTGTCTATAGAGTATCTATAGTCCATTTTGTTTTTCTTTGTTGACAGAGTTGTTTTTTTTATAGCGATTGCGATTAGACCACAATATTGACTGCTGTACCCCAATTTTTGACATGTTTACCTATTTTGCCTGGTTGTTTTGCTCACACATTTTGTTGTCAATACCATTGAGTTCTATGCGACTGTCATACAAGTAAGAGGTTTAGCTAGCAATATTACCAGGTTTAATCCACCATTCTACACAAGGAAATGCCTGTACTAATTCAGGAATATATCAGTTGTTTTCCATTCGTTTGATGTGTTTGAGCTTTTGATTTTGCCATTTGATAAGGGACTTTCCGTTTTGAAATTTTATTGGAGTTCGGTATTTTTGTTATTTTACTTTTTATGAACATTCAAGCTATTCATACTAGTTGTAATTTGTTTTTGTTATTTTTTATAATGAAATATTATAAAGTACATTGAAGTCATTCTCTTAACTGTTTGGATTCACTTTACCACCTACAAAGAGTCCTCAAGAATATTTACATAATATACACGTGTTTCAGTTGATTAATCTTTATATTTCTAGGCGATTGTGGTATGTGTATAGTTGAGTTCGGAGATGGAGACAGAAAAAGGTAGAGGTTTTGTTGTTTCTTAATAATGTTCACCGAAAACGAATGTTATAAATCCTGCATTTGATTAAAATAAAACTTTAAAGTCTGTTGGTAATCTTAAATGATAGTCCTGAGAATAAAAATGACAACTGGATGTACCGTATATCGGGTTTTTTCGCGTGTGATTAATTTTCGCTTTATTCGCAGCTACTAAAAAACGCGAAAATTTGACCCCGCGTAAATTTCACTGCAAATTGAAAGATTTATCGTTGTTCGAAAGTTTCATACATTATACTGTAAATTACCGAGTCTTTTGTGTTGTTTGACGGATCCCAAGAATGGGCATACTTAATAAAGATCTCTGTTTTCATAATAATTATATTGATTAATCATACATGCCACACCTTTTGACAACGCAGCAATCAGTGACATGTTAAATAAAATTGAGAATGGAAATGGGGAATGAGAATGGAAATGGAGAATGTTAATCTATTGATTTGTGTCATAATCCGAACATTTTGCATGTAATGTAAAAATAAAATGAAAATAATTCACATTTACATGGATTTTTGTATATCTGTAATGATCAAAACCTTCAAGTTTTAGCATGCTCCAATGTACATAATTTATGTTCCATAAAAGTTCTCTGAATTACGTGTATTTTTGTTTGTATTAGTCATATTTATTTGTATTCGATTTCCTGTCAGTTACACAAGTTTATGTTGTTTACATCTTTATCAATACGATATAGTTATTTTTTCGCATGTATTTCTCATTCAGCAAAAATTATACACAGTGTAAATTTAACCTGCCCATTTTGTCATCAAATCATGTAAAAAAGGCCGACGCGGTATATGTAAGACAATATAAATAAAAGTAATATGACACAAAGTACAACCTTACAGAGAAGACAATGAAGCAAAGATGAGCACCATCCGTTCCGCGGGTCATGAATTTATAGTTTTAAAATGAAAATGTAACATAGAAAATGAACGAAAAATTCACAAAATCATCGTTACGTAAAATATGAAATGAAAAACATGAAATAAAAATTTTATTGCTATAAAACCAAAAACTTAGTTCAATATACCATGTTCTTGTAGAGTCTGTCTGGTTAAATTGATTGATTGATTGGTGATTGCTTTACGCCTCATCAGCACAAAACGGCTATATCGCGGCAAGAGCTATTTCAAATATTATAATATATATATATATATAATTGTTTTTAATCAGACATGAAGTCCTTCAATTTACTAAAACTTTAGTTTAAAGCGAAAATACTTATTTACAAATAAAAATTCACCAACTAGATAACATGATAAAAACTTAAAATCATTTTAAACTAATGCAACAAATTCATATAGCATAAACGATTCGTTGAAATTCTTCACGCACGTTTTAGACCCATAAGTTCTTAATGGTAAAACATTGTAGGTTAACAAAATACACATCCAGTAATGTCAAAGATACCCGTTCACGTCTACTTAATTTGACATAGTACAAGATCACCTGTATGAATGTGTGAGCTTTATTAACACACACAGAACTCATTGTTATATCACATTTTGAGAAGGGACTGACACTGATGAAGGCTATTTGTTGGTCCGAAATATCTGTCAATACGATTTCATTCCATCTTTTTTATATCTTTATCTTTTATCAATATCGTTGCACAAATCCTAAAACTTATATATATATAGGAATACGTGACTTGGCTGCTGGATCCCGTTTGTTGTCACGATAACAAATTATGTCTGTTTGGGTTGCTAATCCAATTTTGTTGATAAAGTGGAAGGTTTAGCTAGCTACTAAACCAGGTTAAACCCACTATTTTCATCCGAAAATGCTTGTTTCAAGGCAGGAATATGACTGTTGTTTTCCTGTCGTTCCGTTGTTTAATATAGTCGAGCGTTTGGTTTTGTCAAGTTATATGGACTTCAAGTTGGAGTTTGGTATTTTTGATAAACGAAAGTTACATAAACCGTTGACGTGTCTCATATTTGCTAATCGAGAAGTAGATGACAGATTGAAACTAATGGAAGAAGTCATATCTTTTGCAAGTAAGTATATGCAAAGCTTTCTAAATTATTAGAACAAATTACAAATTGAAAAAAAAACAATGTCATGTGAATCAAAGGCAATGATTTTAAAATGTTTTGTAGGGAGTCATCTATTAGTGTTTAAATGTCTCCAACCACACTAAGTGTACAGGTGCACAGGGAACTACATGTTCCTTAGTCATATTGGTTGACCTTTCCGGTTTTTTTGGGGTTTTTTTTTTTTTTTTTGGGGGGGGGGGGGTAAGGGGGGGATGTAGTCACCTTCTTCGAGAATGAAAATAACACTCTTATAAAAGAGTACTTTATTAACTAGTATATGTGATATCTTTGATACAAAAACACATGAAGATAACCTATTCAAATCAATACACGTGCATTTCGAGGAAACAAATTAAAAGAATTATTAAAGACAACAGATTTCTGTATTTTTTTACATTTTCTCTGATATTGCATCTAAAAATTTGCTTATTAAGTGAAACTTCAATGTAACCACCAAGTACTGTGTCTTGATATATTAAGTCAGATAAAAATATAATGGTATTTTACAGCTTTTTTGGAATAAAGATCTAAAAATTCATGAAAAACCCGGAGTTCTTGAAATTATTTTCGATTTCTCTAATATTAGATACAATATTATTTAATATGATGTCAACATTACCACCAAGTACACTGCCTTAAGATAAGAAGCTCATATCAAATATATAATGGTATTTTATTACATTGTTTGGCAGGGTTTCATCTGATTCAATTTTCAGTTTGTCCACCTCTTTCGCCAAAATAATATATTTTTCGCCACTTTCATAAACATATTTTATCGTTTAAATTTTTTTCTTCTTTGTTACACAAAAAATCAGTTTACAGCATTGTTGTCTAATCTATTATAATTCTAGCGGAGACATGTTATACAATCTCTGATTCTACATATCTTTTGTTTAATCTGTCTACGTTGTAACAAATAAACACTCAACAATTACCCTTCCGGAGCACCTGAGATCACCCCCAGTTTTTGGTGGGGTTCGTGTTGCTTAGTCTTAGGTTTTCTATGTTGTGTCATCTGTACTATTATTTGTCTGTTTGTCTTTTTCTTTTTGGCCATGGCGTTGTCAGTTTGTTTTCGATCTATGAGTTTGACTGTCCCTCTGGTATCTTTCGTCCCTCTTTTACAAACATTTACTTTTTTTAAAGATACTGTGAAATTGCAATATAAATCATAAAATCATCATTTTGGACTTCTGGGAACACTGGGTTCATTTTCAATAAGTCTATCGGATACTTTCCGTCTTATAAACATTTTTCTTCATAACAACAGATTTCTTTTCCGGACCATCGTTAAAAGAAAAAGTTGAGACGTAAAACTATGCTTCAAACACGTGCGTTGCAAAAAAGAATGTGAAGTACCTACTACAAAACAATTACTTCTATCAAAGTTCAAGGAAAAAGACTATAAGGTCAAAGATTTTCTAACTTTTGAACATTTTTCTTCATTTAAACAGTTTCCTGTTCTGGGCCATCGTTTAAAGAAAAAGTTGAGATGTAAAACTATGATTCAAATAAAACACGTGCATCCCTAAACGATTGCTAAGTACCCACTTCAAAATAATTATTTCTATCAAAGTTTTAAAACTATCCTTAAGGTGACATATGACGCCATTTAACCACACAATTTCATTAAATACACAATCAACACCCTTTTTTTATTAAATAGTCCATTGTTGCCGATAGCTAAAAAGTGCAATCAGCTGATCATTGATTTTCTTTCACAATCGTAACGCGCGACAAGTTCAAGGTGAAATCCCAGTATCGTCTGATCAGGGGAAAAGTCAGAAAAACCTGAAAACAATTAACAATATAGACGTAGTCAAACGGTTATTATTCATTCGCAAAATCTTTCGCCAATAATGAATTTAAATCGCAACAGTTTTTATTTTTTCTCAAAGTGCGAAAATAGCAATCGCCTGCAGAAACCCATCTGTGGGATAGAATATCGAAAAATTCAAAGAAAAAAGAAACAAAATAAAAGATACCGGATTTCCTGGTAAAAAAATATTTTTAATTTCTCTTATTTTGGATCTTATGATTTTATATTAAGCACCAAAACCTTGTCATCGATTATTCAATTTTTTCTTTCGAAGGAATTCGCTTAAAGAAACGCTTGGATAATAGTCACCCGAGAGGCAAGATATTTCATCTTTGCTGCTTTAAGTTCGTCATCCTCGGCAATTCTGGTTGAAAGCGGAGGGGAACATTTTTTGGAAAATGTGCATACTACTTGGATATAATCTCCAATATACTATCGCTTCACTTAAGTTAAAGACGGTTCCTAGCACCGATTTGATCAGAATTCATTGCAAGACACAACTACTGTGCATTGGAAAATATAAACCTGGAGAAACATAAACAAATGATCAATTATATATATATCTGGCCAAGAAACCAGACATTTCTGTGTTATTTGGTCTCATATGGAGAGTTGTCTTATTGACAAACATACCACATCTTCTTTGTTTTGCATATAGTATATACATAAATTTCCAACAATTGCTCTTAGCCTGCAGATCCTATACAAACATTTATTCAACAACGAGGCACACGAGATATATTTTAGAAGTTTGGAAAAAATGACGTATGTACATGTATATTGCGAACTGTATATCAATTCCATCAACAAAATGGCCGATAGCGGGAATACTAACGAGCACATATATGAGAAAATCGTCAGAATGAATACTCCATAACTGTAAAAAGTTAAATAGCAAAAATACCGACCTCCAAGAAAATTTCAAAACGGAGAGTCCTTTATCAATTGGCAAAATTAAAAGCTCAAACACATCAAACAAATGGAAAACAACTGTCATATTCCTGATTTGGTAAAGACATTTCCTTATGTAGAAAATGGTGGAATAAACCTGGTTTTATATTTACCTAAACCTCTCACTTGTATGACAGTCGCATAGATTTCAATTATGTTGACAGCAATGTGTGAGGAAAACAAACAAACATAATAGGTAAAAATGTTAAAAAACATAGGAGCATACACCTCAAGCACGGAGAAACATAATGAAAAGAGAGTATATGGGGTATCAATTCATGACAAAACTTGAGACGTCCCTTAGCAACGGTTTGAGAGGGGAATAAGAGTAGGAATATTTGTAGTGTTTTAGATATTACGTCGATGTGGTCGCTGCTTAGGTGCTGACATGATTCATAACACACTTTTATTTTTAAATTATCAATTGAAAAATTATTAACAAAGTAAGGTTCTTAACCCCCAGTCGAGGTTGACCTTAGATTTCTTTGTTTTGAATTGCATCGGTTCGTCAGCTAGTTGATCACGTGTTCCGGTAGTTAAAAATTTTTGGGGTATGTGCGATCCTGATTAACGCCAATTAGGAGATGCGCTTCGGTCGCCACAAATGTATAAATTGTTTTCTTTTCACGTTCTTTCAGGACAGACCAAATTGCCTTGTCATTTTGTAGGAACAAGAGTTTTACTGATCTGTGATTCTACCGATATTGCTTTCATCCACTACAAGACAGATAAAGTAATAATTATGGTACGTTGAGGTACTTATGTTCAATAAAAAAAATGTGCAATCGTTGAATATGTATTTTGTATGATTATTATTTTTATTCATTATACATTGTTAATCATAAATGTATGTAACCACATAAGAGTTTGTAAATGTTGGGTCTCAATCTCGTTGAATGATACCAATGCTACATAATATATGGAATTTCAATATTTTCTTAGGAACTTGTAAAACAAGGATTTCGTAGATTCGAAAGAGTGGACATCAATGGATCATGGAAACCAGGAAACGAAATGGATTACTTTAATGAAATTGCAGAATGTATGTTATCTAACAAATAACAGAATAACTACCCTTTTTCTAAATATGACTTAAATATTAACAGTTGTATGACATGTTTATTTATCAAAACATTAATGTTTTTTTCAGTAAAAGGGGCGTGGCTAAATCTAAATAAATATTTTTGGGGGTTTGGTAGGCGAAGTCGTATTGCGTACTAAATTATAAGCCTGATATCCTTAATGAGTGGTACATTTATTACTATTTAATAAACAATGTTTAAAAGATAGATATTGCGTATACCTCCAAGATATAGTTATAATGTTTAGTGTAAATAAAATTACAACCGCAGTGACATCAAATAAATCAGTCAACGTATACGTGATACTTAAAAACTCAAGGAATAAAATTCAACCATTGTTTGGGAAAAGTTAAATAACAAAAAATACCGAACTCCAAAGAAATTCAAAACGGAAAGTTCTTTATAAAATGGCAAAATCAAAAGCTCAAACACATCAAACGAATGGAACACAACTGTCATGTTCCTGACCTCTCACTTCTATGACATATAGGAGTTATCTTGAATTTCAGTAAGAGGTTAAATTTTGCTTTGTGTTAACAGCATGACTGGGACTTTGTTTTTTTGTGTTTTTAAGTTTTGTCTAGTGTGAAAGAAGGTAAACGCATTTTATTATTAGACATATTAACATGGTATTATGATGCTGTTTAGACAGTAAAGGCACAGAATATACGAATAGTCACATACCACGTATGCACGATGCGGTTACTTTGATTTAAACTTGTATTATTACTATTCTCATTATAAATATATTTATGATAATCTATTTATCTATTCTTTTGGTTTTTTTATTTTAAGTCTTTTTTTCATTTCTTTCTTTGGCTGATAAAAGATTTCTTCGGATTGTACGTTGTACCTGTCATTATACCCATTGGAAACAATTGGAAGAGCCAAAAAATGCAGATACCTATTATTCGATTAAAGGTAAAATATTGTATTGCTAAGAACAACATTTGAAAAATCACCTTAGTTTGCATTTTCGCAAAGGATACACATGCACTTTAGAAATTCAAATACCACAAATATATTTCGATGTTGTTAACTTTCACTGAATTGAACAAAGTATACAAAAGATATCAATTTAGATACGTGAATATACTTCAGAGATTTTTTCTCGAAACAATTTAATTTAAATTAAGGAAAGTAATTCTTTCAATATTTTTAACAATTAATTTTAGATGTTTTTGTTAAAATAATTAGTCTTCAATTAATGCAAATGAGAATATTTAACAAATTATCGATATAAGTTAAACAACCCTGCATACATGCAACTAGTCAGTGGTTAAATGGGGGAAAACTAAGATCTCACTGTCATACGGATCATTTCTTTCAATACACCACCATACTGGCAACACACTTTTCATTATGTGTTTATGTATATAAATCTCAATTAAGGTGTTTTGAAACAAATTCGACACGTTTCGGAATTTTTCCCATAACAAAGTTATGAAATCAAATCATGGAATGAAGTACGGCTTTTTCAAAGAGTGTAAAAAAAACCAAAATAAATCTATGGAAATCAGAAGAAAAAAACAAGTCATTGGGTTTTGTCTTCATTACATTTCAGTTTAACTCCTACGTTTACCATTTTATGTAAACCAGAGCGACATGTCCGATGTTAGTGTGTTATGGCCGGAAGAAGTTGATCAGAGTTTTTCAGAATACACAACAGATACTAGTGAAGGATGATTTTCTGTCTGAAAATGTTAATTCGGAAAACTGGTGTGACTTTGATATTATCGTTTGTCAGATGCTTATTAGAGGTATATTTCCACTATAAGACAACAATTACCATTTTGGATTCTAATGACTCCAGTTCAAGGAATCAATTTGGGTTTACATACGTATTTTACATGAAATGAAAAAGAGGCGGTGGTATCCAGCTGACAGTCACAACAAATAATTAGAAGAGAAACAGACAGCGCCATGGCAAAAAAATGGAAGGCCACGAACGTTGTAACATGTCCGTTGTCATTTGCGACAACTTGTTTCGTAACGGTCAGACATCTCTGTAAAGCGACAGTAAAATATTCACAGGAATAACTACCACTTAACACATCGAACCCTTTGTTCAATAGCTTCTCTGTTTGCAGCAACCCGTTTTCAAGAAAAGTATTGTCAATATCTTGATACAATTCAAACTATGAACAAGTAAAAGTATTCATTCAACCATAAATATACATATCATTAATACCAAATTGTCATTAAAGATTAATGGAAGTTAAAAAAAAAACTGCTCATTATAAATTGTACATCTGTTGGCTTATTTTCTGTGTCAAATAGATACGAACTAAGAGATAGGTTCGTCCTGAAATTGTTCCAAGCTTCTCATGGCCTGTTTGGAAAAAATGTTTATTTTAGTCTAAAATGTTTGTAAATGAATTGGTATTTGTATTTACTGCCCACCGTATCTTTCAAAGTCTTTTGGAATATATCTCATATATAACTTACAAAATTTAAGTGGTCAATAACAATGTATATCTATGTATAAATTGTGTTATCTGATATTTCTAGTGTATATGGACGAGGATTTAGCAGAGCAAAAATTTTTAAGTTGTATTTCTCAGAGAAAAAATATATATATCCTCTCAAATGGGGGAGGTATGATATAAACCATTATTTATCAATTGCAAAAAAACAGTTACCTAGTTAAGAATAACACAGTTATCTTTATTATTTTGATTCATAAACCTGTTGCAGTTCATAAACTGACCTATAATGTTCATGTTATGCATAGTTTTTAGTAAAATGATATCTGAGCTGTACCCCGAAATGCTATTTAAAAAACATAGACATATTTGTAAATATTGTGTAAATTGTACTGACAAGTTCCTAAAATGATGCTGTTTTGATTAAGATTTTGCTTTTTTTGCACCCAATGTTAGACGTTTGAGCGCTAATGCAGACATATTAGACAAAATTGAAACAAATACATCAGTACTAATGTCCGATCTATGTCTTTTGAACATTTGAGGAATGCTTTTGGTAGAGCTGTAATACAATTTTGATCAGAACAGCTATATGCTGTTTGGGTATTGCTCATTGTTGATGGCTGTACAGTGACCTATATTTTTCATTTCTACGTCATTTGGTGTCTGATGGAAGGTTGTCTTATTGACATATCTTCTTGTTTTCATACTTGGAAGACTAAACAATAGTAAAGACATTTTCATTCTTTAATATAATTTTTAAACTTATCCAACGCAATACGTTCAGTGCTGTTAGACAAATTGCTTGCAGTCAATTAAGATCTGTTCAGTCAATGTTCAGATTGTTTATTAGTTGTTCTTTACCTGTACATATCAACACCATTCTGACCGTCTGAAAAGCTACTGAACAATACTAAATTGAATGCAAACAAATTGACAATTGAATCTAATGTCACAATTTTGCGGCGGGACTACTAAAATTATGACTTTATAGTTGGCCAGAAGTTTTGCAGTGATGAGTTGTAACGTGTGAGCATTTTGTGGATATGTCAAAAAGCTACTTCATGTTATCCGATACTTTGAATTAAGAGTGGGACATACTCTGCACGACAAAGGGTTCATTCTTGTAGATGTTTCATTTTCTATGTCAGCACTGGTTACTTTTTATTTTTATTTAGTTAGTTGGAAAGAAAACTTACAAAAAATCCGATTTCTAATTATTGTTTTTTTATATTATACTTATGTTTCAATAACATGGCATGAATTTTATGTTTCAGAAAGAAATACATGCATTCAATCATACTGCATTGTTCATGTACCTTTTGAAGAAAGGGGAGTGGAATATTCCAAAAAAGTACATAAAATGGCCAATCGATCTGAAGAGTGCTCTAGAATACATATATGAGGAGGTGAAGGTTTTAATGTTGTTAACAGTGTACAAAAAGAATGAAATAATTATCAATCAGTTATATGCGTGAATACAAAAAACATCTTCATCAACATCTACATCCGATGTTCCCAATATGATTCACACAACAGGCTTTCAAATAAATCAGCTGTGGGTAAAAAGAACTGAGACAAATATTCACCGAACACTGAACAAATAAATAAAAGAACTGAGACAAATATTCACCGAACACTGAACAAATAAATAAAAGAACTGAGACAAATATTCACCGAACACAGAACAAATAAATAAAAGAACTGAGACAAATATTCACCGAACAAATAAATAAAAGAACATATAAACAACATGCATATAATAAATTGACTCATATATTTAACTTGATACTGTACTGCTTTACTTTATAATGAATTGATTCATATATTTAACTTGACACTGTACTGCTTTACTTTATAATGAATTGACTCATATATTTAACTTGATACTGTACTGCTTTACTTTATAATGAATTGACTCATATATTTAACTTGATACTGTACTGCTTTACTTTATAATGAATTGATTCATATATTTAACTTGATACTGTACTGCTTTACTTTATAATGAATTGATTCATATATTTAACTTGATACTGTACTGCTTTACTTTATAATGCATTGACTCATATATTTAACTTGATACTGTACTGCTTTACTTTATAATGAATTGACTCATATATTTAACTTGATACTGTACTGCTTTACTTTATAATGAATTGACTCATATATTTAACTTGATACTGTACTGCTTTACTTTATAATGCATTGACTCATATATTTAACTTGATACTGTACTGCTTTACTTTATAATGAATTGACTCATAAATTTAACTTGATACTGTACTGCTTTACTTTATAATGAATTGACTCATATATTTAACTTGATACTGTACTGCTTTACTTTATAATGAATTGATTCATATATTTAACTTGATACTGTACTGCTTTACTTTATAATGAATTGACTCATATATTTAACTTGATACTGTACTGCTTTACTTTATAATGAATTGACTCATATATTTAACTTGATACTGTACTGCTTTACTTTATAATGAATTGATTCATATATTTAACTTGATACTGTACTGCTTTACTTTATAATGAATTGACTCATATATTTAACTTGATACTGTACTGCTTTACTTTATAATGAATTGACTCATATATTTAACTTGATACTGTACTGCTTTACTTTATAATGAATTGACTCATATATTTAACTTGATACTGTACTGCTTTACTTTATAATGAATTGACTCATATATTTAACTTGATACTGTACTGCTTTACTTTATAATGAATTGACTCATATATTTAACTTGATACTGTACTGCTTTACTTTATAATGAATTGACTCATATATTTAACTTGATACTGTACTGCTTTACTTTATAATAAATTGGCCTAACCAATCTTTACATATTTAACTTGATACTGTACTGCTTTGCTTTATAATGAATTGACTCATATATTTAACTTGATACTGTACTGTTTTACTTTATAATGAATTGACTCATATATTTAACTTGATACTGTACTGCTTTACTTTATAATGAATTGACTCATATATTTAACTTGATACTGTACTGCTTTACTTTATAATGAATTGACTCATATATTTAACTTGATACTGTACTGCTTTACTTTATAATGAATTGGCATAACCAATCTTTACATATTTAACTTGATACTGTACTGCTTTACTTTATAATGAATTGGCCTAACCAATCTTTACATATTTAGTGTTTATTTTAAAAAGGAGTATGAATATATAAAGGAATTATGGTTAAACCAGAAATGTTTTACCGACATGGATTACAAACTGCCTGATCACAAAGGTTTGTATCAAATAGTAATATAGCGAATATTTACTGAGTTGTGACTTTCTTGTTAAAGATTTAGAAGTGTGCAATTAGGTAAATATTCTAATGTAAATTAGGACTTCCTATATTAGTCAAGTGCCTGATACATTTATTAAATTTGAAACAACTTCATCCAATATAACCCCGATACAAATAAATCCAGAAGTTGTGCTTTGCGATGCGAGAATTCAGACAACATTTTGGCGTGTCAAATATTTCGAAAGCCTTTTAAATTTATATATCTATAGCTTTGTAGTTGATTTCATTTAACAATATTTGATTTGATTGTATCTTCTGTTTTTGTTCAGGCTAGTTTTGTTTCGTTTTGCTTTGCTTTGTTTTGTTTTGTTTTGTTTGTTTCGTTTTGTAGTACTTACTTCAATTTAGTTGAGCATGGCATATATAAATATAAAAAAGATGTGGTATGATTGCTTATTAGGCAACTCTTCACCAGGGACCAACTGACAAAAGTTAACAACTATATACAGCCTTCAACAATGAGCAAAACCTACACCGCACAATAAGCTATAAAAGGCTTATATAATATACAACCGGGAACATTTGTGTAAAAGTACAAACTATTAAAATCAGTTGAAAAAGGCTTAACTCACCAGTTCGATACGAAGAACATAACAAAAACATAACAAAAAAACAAAAGAAAGTACAGATCTGAGAGTCCTCGCAGTTACTGAAAGCTAGTTAAAGGTCAAAAACAACTAATAAAAAATGTCTAAGACTAAAATATTAATCAATACACGTCCAACATCCAATGGATTTAGTGTTAAAACGTCATTAACAATCAGAAAAAAACATGACCTTGTGTAGTTAAATGACTTCAGATATTAATCTAATAGAACAGAGTTATATTATTAAATTGGTCATTTATAGTACAAGTCCGGAAACTGATTCATAGCACCATTTGGAATGGTTTCATTTATAATGTGTAAAACAGATTTACAATTAGAAGAATTATTATAACTTAAAAAGAAATGATAAAGTCGTTAAAGAGAGTTGTATTAGCTAAGATATGTACATTTTGTAAACGCTTTACGATGTTCCTGCTAGAAAATAGGACGTTGACAAAAAGTTGAAATCATTATGTTTGTGATAGATTATGGCTAGACGTCCTTACTTTTTGTCAAAATCTAGGAAAATATGAAGGACTGAAGCACTTTCTGATTACGGGATTATCCTGAATCACAAGTTTACTACGATATATGAGATGCAAGCACTCACCGAAATGAAGGTATTGATTGACTGGAACCCTCAATATATCTGAAATTGAAATTGAAGATCTTTGCAAGATTTTTTTTTTCTATTTTTCTTCAATTCTGCTTCATATGAGTAACAAAACCAAGTATATCAGTATGGGTGCAAAATAAGAAGCATTGGCATACCGGGGGTTGAGATCTCACAAAACATCTTTAACCCCGCCGCATTTTTGCGCCTGTCACAAGTCAGGAACTTCTTGTCTTTGTTAGTCTTGTATGTCTTTTTTTTAGATTTTGGTTCGTTCATATGTTTCGGAGTTTAGTGTGACGTCCATTTTCTCTGAACTAGTACACATTTTTGTTTAGGGGCCAGCTGAAGTCGGTCTCCGGGTGCGGGACTTTCTCTCTGTATTGAAGACCCATTGGTGGCCTTGGGCTATTGTCTGCTCTTTGATCGGATTGCTGTCTCTTTGACATATTCCCCGTTTCCATTCTCAATTTTATTTAGTACGTGTATCCGTTTAATACTTCATTTATTGATTTTATTTTTAACCGTATGTCGAAAGTAATATTATAAAAATCTGTGTCTTATATATTACCTTATTTACATTTTATTAGTAAATGATATCAAATGATGCTGTTTGTTTTAAAGGTTTTACTGGACCAGAAGCAAAGCTTATGAATAGGGATTCTGAATGTTACGGTCTTGTATTTTTGGCTTTGCTGCATAAACAGTACTGGATTGGTGCACAACAGCTTGTAGACTTGGAATATGTAAGTTCAAATGAAAAGATTTTTATAAAAAGAAAAAGAGTAAATATAGAACCGACCAGTAAATCATTGACTAATAGCACTTAGTATGCAGTAGTATTTCACGACATTTGAATACTCATTTCTAATTCAGATCAAAGGCGGCAATATATGGAAAGAACATTATTTCCTACGAGTATTCAATGCATCTCTAAACAGAACAAAATGAACTGGTTTCCGACGTCTTAATGTGTGATAGCTAATATTTCCAATCCGTCTATGTGTAGATTTGTTATGTGGAACTGAATGAATTAAGTACAATAATTTAAAAAAAAAACAATAACATATAAGAATACTAAAAATCCAACAGGTTCTGTAAATATGGGAAACATTAGTTTACCGAGGTTATCATATCGCGAAAACGATTATAGTCAACTTTCCTCAAATTTCTGTTGACGCGGTTGATGTGTAAGGGTAACACCCATGTGGGTTATTGAGTGAAGGGATATCATCAGTATGTCTGAAAGTGAAACTAAAGAACTTTGCAAGGTGCATTTTGTTATGTCTTTGACAAAGTTCTGTATGAATTCTGCTTTATACTTTTACAAAAAGAAGTAAGCAAGTTAGTATAAGTAGTGGCGGATCCAGAAATTTCATAAAGGAGGGGGGGGGGGGGGGCACAGACTGCCACAAGAGGGGGCACACTTAGTCATGCTTCAGTGATTCCCTAAATAATCAAACACATTTTTCCGACAAAGGGGACGGTGGCACCCTGCCCTCCCTAAATCCGCCTCTGATAAGTAGTTCCCCTTAAAATACCGACTGCTGAACTATCAATCCACCAAACTCATCCACAGTGTCGTTTAAAAAGTCAAGCACATTCATTATGTCTTTTTCATTGTATTTTTTTGTTTAAATCGGTGTAATTTTTTTTTTTTACAAAATAAGATTAATCACGGCCATAAAAAGGAATTTGTATCTACGATCCCCATTTTTGTAAAAAAAAAACTCTGTTTCATGAGACGATGTAGTCGATCTGTCATTTGTGCATAGGTAATAGTAGTGCCATTCGTAGAAAATTAAAAACATTTGATACAACTGCAAAACAATAAATATTCTGATTAAAGATTTTGTAGTAGATCTTTAGAATTCTTAAGAATCCACACATGACCTACGCCGCTGGTTGTACATACTCCATCATAATATATTCAAAGGTCATCTTTTACTGCAAAAAGAATTGAACATATGGTAGTCGGTATTTAAACATTCGATTTTCAAAAATTTGGCTTTATTTACATTTTACTTGCATTGGACCATTACCGCTGCTGGTATACATGTTTAATCTTTGTTCTAATTCCAATACATCCAGATACTTCTGGAATTGTAGTTCGTCATACAATCCTTTTATTATTAACTGTTGAAATAGTTTCTACACTCATGTATAGAATAAAAAATTGAAAACAACACGGTTAATAATTTCATGCGTCCGAAGCGCTTTTCTGGATTTACCTTCATCAGGAACGCTCAAAGCCAAACATTTGAAATCCGAGGGATGTTTAAGTACCGAAACAGTTGAAGAGCTATATGACAAAAAACCTAAAACAAATAGCCAAATTCATCTAAGGTCAACTTTGTCTGAGGGAGTTGAAACCTTAGTTTCTTTATAGTTTCAAAATTTATAAACAGACAATTTTAGAAAGGTTTGTTATAAATCATGTCAGTACCGAAGTACTGACTACTGAGCTGATGATACCCTCGGGGACTGATAGTCCACCAGCAGAGGTATCGACCCAGTGATGTAAAAAATTGAAAACAACACGTTTAATAATTTCATGCGTCCGAAGCGCTTTTCTGGATTTACCTTCATCAGGAACGCTCAAAGCCAAACATTTGAAATCCGAGGATGTATATAGCTGACATAATCCGTATTTGGTACGACTTTAAAAATAGGGGTTTGAATGCTCTTTAACTTGATACTGAATGTTTGCCTTCCAACTTTGTTAATTAAAGCGCTACTGAAAATTCGTATGAAGAAGAAATACAACTCAAATTAAAATACCAATTTTAGAACGATACAATTTTATTTGTTAAACGCCCGTCTGACGCACTAGATTACAAGCCTTGTAGATGTGATGAGTTTATATCAAGGAAATTATCATATTGTATACCCTTACAGAAACGCTAACGACACCATACATCATATGACGAAAGAAACGCTGCACAATATATTACGACAAACGAAAGGCTAATTTATACCATGCGCTAAATGATACAATATAATACTATATAACGAGAAGCTGTAGTAAACTAGATGATTATCTATATAATGAACAAATGATGTATGGAGATACATGAATGTTGTACTAACAATGCTCAAACGCTAGAAGGACGATCCCAGAATGTTGAAAGAACGATGCCCGACTGAAAAAAATATATTTACTCTTACGTTAATTTATATCTGAAAAACCCGTATTGCAAATTGTGTTAAGAAGCGAAGAATTAAACCACAAAATATCAGTTTATTCGATGAAGTTTATTTAAAAAAATGAGAACAAACAAAATATATAAAATATATATATCTATATATATAAACAAGTCTACATTGAAAACAACGTTCAAACCTATGGTTGCGTTGGATAAAAACCGCAATTTTTATACGTGTGCATGCAAAACAAATTGCATGGTAGAGGGGTCTAAATACAGCACAAACAACATTTTCCAAAATACCAAAAAAGTGAAAAAGTATATTTTAACAAAACGCATTTGACTAGCAGGTCGAACAACGGATGTTCTTAAACCCTGCTGACTGCCATGGCGATTGCCAAATAAACGGATCACCAGATGTAACAAAATGGATCTTAATTCTTAATTTAATACCAAACAGAAAACAATATAGGTTTAGATATAATACCTTATAAAAGATGACCAAATTAACATTTCTTCATTCAGATTGGGAATCATCATCTTCTTGTTGGGTGTGCTATATTAGAAGATGAAATCAGAAATTGGAAAACAGCGACACACTTGAAGGAAAAACTACAACGTTTAAAAAAGTAATGATGTAAATAAAATAAAACATATTACAACGTGTTTAATATTGATTGATTGACTGCTGACTTAACGTCCAGTTGCAATTATTTCATGCGTTTAAAGGACGAATGCTTTAAAAACCTCGACGTAGTTTATGCTTCTTGTGTAGCCAAAGCATTTATGTTGGCAATCAAATGTCAATTTTGCGATGAGATGTGCATTGTAGCATAGGTCTCAAAAAACATGTTTAACCCCGCCGTATTTTTGCGCCTGTCCCAAGTCAGGAGCCTCCGGCCTTTGTTAGTCTTGTATCATTTTTAATTTTAGTTTCCTGTGTATAATTTGGAGTTTAGTATGACGTCCATTATCACTGAACTAGTATACATATTTGTTTAGGGGCCAGCTGAAGGATGCCTCCGGGTGCGGGAGTTTCTCGCTGCATTGAAGACCCATTGGTGGCCTTCGACTGTTGTCTGCTCTATGGTCGGGTTGTTGTCTCTTTGACACATTCCCCTTTTCCATTCTCAATTTTATTTAATAAATCTGATATTAAAAGAATAATTTAAAAGTAGCGTTAACGTTTGTATTTTAACATCAACAGCTTATTACGACCTAAAGGTACAGTTGACGTCACTGATTTGGTCATGCATTTGAAAAAATATAAAAACATATGATTAAATGACAAGCCCTCATTCAAAATAGCAATTTTAAATTGCTCAGAGATTAGATGATTTGCGAATATCTTCAAATGAAATGACTAGAAATTTGAATCTTAATAAACAATATTCCACATAGAAATGACTTGCTTGTTTTGTAAATCTACTTAGCAATTTCTTTTCTGCATGAGTGTTAATTGCTTGATTTTATGTGTATCTAGTTAATTTAAAAGAAGGAAATGAGATACGATTGCCAATAAGACCATTTTTCATAGGACAAAGATATTAACAATTACATGTCATCTTATGGGCCTCTTTAAATGCGTGAACCAAACACCATATAGTAAGTTTTAAAAGACAAAATGTGACACATTTCAGAAGAAAAAAACAAATTACCTGATTTATACTATAAGAATGAATGGTTAATGATAAGGCAGACAGAAACAAACGACAAACAACGGATAACATGTGGCTGGCTTGGAAAAGTCACATAAACAACGACAAACAACGGATAACATGTGGCTGGCTTGGAAAAGTCACATAAACAACGACAAACAACGGATAACATGTGGCTGGCTTGTAAAAGTCACATAAACAATGTGTTTGTAAACCTTCCCCTATGCTGTAATGTAACTTCAATTGTTAACAATAGTTATAAGTGAAGGAGATTTGGGAGGTATATATATATATATAAATATAAGTCTTTTCATTTTGTTAATATATTGTTCAAGTGTCTTCACTGAAAGAGTTATCTGCATAATTCGGCATATCTATGATGCTGATGTTACAAAGGAACGAAAGAAACAAATGACAATTAAAGAGAACAAAACAGAAGAAAGAGAGCTGGGTGATGCCATCAATCATGCAGGAAGGCTTTTGTTGAATCATGGATATCTAATGGATGCTATCAACAGTAAAAACCAAAATTTCGTTGAAAACGACACAGTAAAGAAAATCTTAAAAAAGATGTGGTATGGTACAGAGAATATAGATGGTCAGACGGTAAGTAAACAAAACTAACATTTCATTGATATGATTAATCCGTTGGCTTGTTTATATCTAAAATCGTTCCGTTATGGGGAGAGATGAGGAAAGTAAGGAAGCGAATGCAAGACAAGGAGAATCTCAAATATGTAGGAACGAACTAATTGACAATCAAAGAAATGCTACCTTACCCACACATCCCAAAAAAAAGGAGAAAACAATAGACAAAAAGAAATACGCAAAACAACTTCATCTAATTTTTCGATAATTTTCAAAATGAGCAGAATAATTTGAATGCTAGGGCAAATATCTAAACAATGTAGAACATCCAAAAAACAAGAGAATACCAACGTGAAAATACAAAAAGACATTTTAATCATATCTAAACGATAGAACGATATATATATATATGCCATCAAGTTTTCGAAAAACGTAGGATTTTCTACTGCAGGAATTGATACCTAGCTGTATTTGGCAAAACCTTTCGGAATTTTAGGTCCTCAATGCTCTTCAACTTCGTACTTTATTTGGCCTTCAAATTTTTTGACGTCACTGCTGTGACTTTTGTAGATCAAACGCGCGTCTGCCTGGTATCTATGATGAGGTTATAAAAATATAAGATCATTGGTGTTACAATTGGTAAACAAGACTAGAACCTAAAGCTACATTAAAAATGTAATAAATGTTTTGTTTTCAGACTTTTTGGTATATTGTTCTGTTCTCAGTCCATCTATTTGTGATGCCTTTATTAATGATTAACATGGAGATGGATAATCGTCTATTACTTTGGTAAGATAAATTTTGCAAATCAACATCCTTCTTTATATCAATAAATGCAATTATCGCTATTTTGTGCATTTTTCCTTTGATCTTTTTGGTGATAATTTTTCATATCATGCTACTCGCTGGAGATGGAATATTATCGTCAGAAACTAAGGGCGCATGTGACGTTGTCAATGTAAACATGAACGACCTCATTGACAAAATAGCGATAAACAGATTATCACTGGTCTTTCAAACTCGAGGATGTTTATCAGCCACATCTCATCTCAGGGCTGTCGCCCTTTCGAAAAATCATCAATAATCTATAATTATGTATCTGTTAAAATATGTATTTCATTGAACTATATCAAAACGTTTAATGAGTTCTATCAACCCTAATCACACCTGACTTGATATCGTTTTTGCTTTCCAATAAGATAATTACTATCGTTCATGTTACTCTTTACGTATCTTATTATATCCTTGTCATACTCAGCTTTCGCGCGTGATATCCGATGCCACTTGAAGGGAGAGTGCTATGATCTATGTACGTTAAAAACCCATTTAAATAACTCTTAATAGTTGTCCCTATCAATTGTTGTCTGTGGCAGGTGTTCATCTGTAAATTTATCGCCTCGTCCTACTAAGCAGAATTTATTGCTAATGCTTAATGTGTCAAATCCTTAATTTGCGTTATATGTATTCAACTAGTTGTTGAAAAAACAGCAACCAACCTATCACATAGAATATGTAAGAGTCCAATCCAGGAACCCAAAAGCAATATTTTTGTGTCGAGACCTTCATTTTGCTATGCAGATTCACTCCAAAATTCTTCCATCACATCATGCAAAAATAGGAATGGTAAATATAAATACCTTGGTTTCGGTCATGATAAATCTAACTTACTTATAATCACACGCATGCCAAGACTATAGTCACCAAAGATTATATCATAAAAATGCTGGACATTTTGATCGACAATATATAAGTGTTGAATTTTGTCGATCGATATTTCAACGAAAATTGTAATTTTGTGTGCACTGTAGGAGAAGTTTAGCATATATAAATCGGACTATGTTTTTGCTGATAAACCCTAACATTGACCTTTGGTTGATTTGAGAGCCTTATCTTACAGATCCTCGGATATTGAAGTTTTCACATCCTTAGGATTCAAGGGTTCGGGTTTGTTCTTTCCTAAAGACATGCATAGTAACTAGCTATACAGGTATCATGAAAGTAACTATTTTTTATTCCGGTAACCATTCTAAAATAATCGTTAACTTTTCAATTTATTTCAGGTTTTACAAAAGGTACAAGCTGCCATTCATGAAAATATTTATACATTCGGTATGAAAGTTCATATTTTACACAATTTGCAAACCTAAACAATGTAAACATTACAGTTGCCTATAATTGCTAACATCCACTTCACTTGAACTTTGGTGGATAGTTGTCTCATTGGCAATCATACCACATCATATCATTATTCATGATTTTACTATTTTTTTGGTGATGTTGTACCCTTATAGACTTGCTTATTATATTTTGTAGTGTACTGTATCATATTTATATGATCCATCGCCTCGTAAGATTTATCGTTGGCTATTATTCAGAAATTTTCTATTTATCATTAGTACATAATACTTGTAAATCTTTTTGTTTCTAAGAAATGCATTCACTTAATTGTGTTCATTGTGTCTTGTCTTTTGTCACAAGATTACTCAATGTTTTGTTTAAGTATTCAACTGGTTAATCGATACACACTTGACTTGTTTAAAATTTCTTTTAACGTTTCAAACCAGTCAATTTCGTTTTATCAACAATCAACGTATTAAAAGTTATAAATTTGCTGTACGGCAGATGTAAAAATATCTCACATGCTACAACTCAACATTATCAAGCTGCAGACCAAATATAAAATAATTCTTTTGCAGAGAAGCAAAACAGGTTTTCATGAAAGTTTTATCTTACGCTTAATATTTGACGGACAGGGTCAATTGAAAACTGCGACATAGGAGATGACTTCAATCTACCATTATGAACATTCTATTCTCATGTTAAAAGGTTTCAAAAGAACTTAATATGGAGTTTATATACATTTGTATATTTTGGTTATTTTTTACTTTGCCTTCCCCTGTATGATTTTCTGAAAAGCGTGTTGTTGTTTACAAGTAAGCTCCTGATACATGGTGTCTAGATTATAACGACGGGTGCCACACATGGAGCAAGATCTACTTACCCTTCCGGAGCAATTGAGATCACCAACCGTTTTTGGTGGGGTTCGTGTTGCTCAGTCTTTAGTTTTCTATGTTGTGTTTTGTGTCCTATTGTTTGTCTGTTTGTCTTTTTCTTTTTTAGCCATGGCGTTGTCAGTTTATTTTCGACTTAGGAGTTTGAATGTCCCTTTTGGTATCTTTCGCCTTTCTTTTATCAAGTCACTCTCAGTTTTGAAGAAGTGTAATGGACAATATCACTAATGACTGGCTGTAATTATAAGTGTGCTATTTATGAATGATACCTTATGGGAATAATAGTAGTGTTATAGTTTATAGAATATGAGTAAAAGTTTGAAGAAGTTGAGTAATAGTTTATAGAAGGTGTGTAATAGTTTATAGGAGGTGTGTTATAGTTTATAGACGGTGTGTAATATATAATAGGAGGTGTGTAATAGTTTATAGAAGGTGTGTAATATATAAGCTTAAATTGGTTCCGTTTAACATACATGTCTATTTTGTTTTAGGTTATTGTTGCTTTAATAAGAAAAAGAATCAAACCATATTTTCGTGATTGGTGGAACATAGCAGATTGCATTTTAATTATAGGATATACGTCTGGAATGCTACTGAGAGCTGTTGAAGGATCTTTTTTCCGAACTACGTCAAAATGTTTATTAGTTGCAATATGTATGCTTATTTGCATAAGATTACTCAGTTTGTACTACATAAATGAGTTTCTCGGACCAAAGTTAATTTTAATTCGAATGATGGTATGTAAGACTATATAAATCCAAAGATGTGGTATGAGTGCACATGAGACAACTCTCCATCCAAGTCACAATTTATAAAAAGTTAACAATAATAGGTAAAAGTACGGTCTTCTAAACGGAGCCTTGGCTCACATCGAACAGCAAGCTTTAAAGGACCCCAAAATGACTAGTATAAAACAATTCAAGTCTTGCAACAGGCCACCTACGGACCCCTCAAAGTGTTGTTGCAAGGGTTCTAAACGTGCAGAGAGCGTGACATTCTCTCTACAAGAGGCATCGGTTTAACATCCCCATTCTGACCGGATGTGGCTGCGTACTTGTACATCCCGCTTAGCTAAACGGACGCCCCACTTCGGTAAGGGTTTTACTGCTGGTCTAAAGAAGACCTGTAGTGACCATATTTCTATTCCCGAGTCACCCTTTGAGGTTATGGAAATAATAAGTTTCTTTGTTATTTTCGAATCGTAAGGTTTAATATAATCTCAATAATTCAATATTACGGACAGTCGGAACTGTTGCCTCTCATCCACTTACTTGCTATTGCAAGGTATCAAGACACTAAGTTGTTAACCTAACTTTTTACTCAATTTCTTCAATTTGTGTTAGCATTTTTCTACTGAACGTTTTACCAAAACTAATGTAGTAAATAAAAATATTCAAATCAAATGATCAACATCATTATCACAATAAAAGTGATACTTTTCGAGCTGCCGAGGCTAAAATTTACAACATGAAAATCTGAATTTGCTTTTCAAATCAGAGAAGAACAAGTTTTCCTACTTAGTGATATTATTGTTTTTTTTTTATTTATGTACGGGTCATGTTTGGTATATTCTAATTTCAGATTAACCATACTATTGCATTCATGACAATTATGTTTGTCATAATGTTTTGGTACAGCGTGTCTTTTTATGCGCTTCTATATCCGAATACTGAGGCTAGCTGGACAGAGATCGAAAAAATTTTATCGAATGGATATTGGATATTATTTGGAGAAGTGAACTTAGAAGCTGATACATGTAAGAGTCAAATAAATATTTCATTACCTTAAGTACTATTTTGTCAAAATGAGAAATGATATGCAAGACAATTCCATGCAATGAGGAATTACAAGCGGAACTAGGGAAGATATAACATCTATCATTATCTAATTTTTCAAATTGATATGTGTACCTATTTTGTTACGCTACTGCTTATTACTTTAACAATATGGTTTATAATTTCGATTTCGTATAGAATGATGCAACTATTATCACTTTCCTAAATGTTAAAGGTACCGTCATATATATTTTTGAGTCAGGAAGGTTTTGGTATTAAGGATCGTTTTGTTAGCAAGAACAAGGTGCAAGTAAACTTTCGTTTGATCTGTTTGAGCTTGTGATTTTACCTTTTGATAAACACACTTTCCGTTTTGAATTTTCCTTGGAGTTCGGCATTTTTGCTATTTTACTTTTTACTGTATTCTAATTTTAAATTTAACTTAAATGCTAATTTATTGTGTAAAGTTCACGTGACATTCACGTGAAAATACTCATGTGAATTCAACTCAAACGAGATTATACGTGTAACTCACATGAAAAAATTTACGTTAATTTCATGTGAATTAAGATTCACATTAATTTCAAGTGAAATTTTTCACGTGAATTTTACTTGAACTTTATAAAGAAAATATGTATTTTTCATGATTTTAATGGTGTTTGAATACCTTTGTTTGAAAATTAACGTAAACAAATTCATGTGATTTTCAGTTCAGGTGAGTTTCGCGAATTAACTCGTTTGAACTGAAATTTCATTGTGTGAGCCAGTGTATAACGAAATCTTTAAAACGTAATAATATAAATACAGCAATAATACTGATTTTAAGAAACATGCCATTTTGTACATAAACAAAAGGGAAAGACGGGTTTCAGATGAAACCTGCTAGTAGTAGATATATCTGGTCGAGTATAGATACAAAATTAAGGATAACTGAGTAAAGAATCAGGTTTTATGATTTTGTACTACAAACAGTACTACTATAAAAAGAAGCGTTTAAACCAAGTGTTCCAAGCGGTGATTTTAAAATCATTCCTTCGAACATTTTATTCCTACCGAAGGTCGGTGGTTTCCTCCGGGGACTCCGGCTTCCTCCATCCATAAAAACTTACCGCCACGAAATAGCAAAATAGTGTTGAAAGTGGCTTTAAACACCAATCAATTAATCAATAGAACACTTTACGGACGCCATCACGAGTTGGTTGACCGATATGCAATATTTGTTTCACATATGACGACGGATATGTACCAATTGTTATAACCACATTCATTCCCGTCCTCTTGTCATCGATTTGACCTACCGAATAAGACTTATCATCGTGTTTGTACCTACAAGAGAAACACGACGGGTGCCACATATTGAGCAGGAACTGCTTACCGTTCTTGAGCACCTGAGATCACTCTCAATTTAAGGTGGGGTTCGTGTTGCTCAGTTTTCTATGTTGTGTTTTGTATACTATTTATCTGCTTTTCAGTTCGTTTTCGACTCATGAGTTTAAATATCAATTTAGCATCTTTTAAAATATATAAATCTTTTACTTTCCGAATACGGTACTCCTACTGGTTTATTATTTGCAGCATTTAAAAAGCGTGTGCTCTTGCTGTTTGCCTTTGTTTCAAGGAAAAAGACTAGATAGATCAAACTTTAATTTACATAACTTAATAGATACACCGTCAAGAAATCTAGCGCGGCTTTAATCAACTTTGATCTAATAAATGCATAAAGATTTTATATCTGTGTATATATATTTGGGTTAACGCAAGTAAACATTTTGAGAGCAGATGTGAAATAAAATTTGCAAGATGTTTTTGTTAGTTCATCTTACGTAAAACCTGTTTATTTACGAACACATTTTACTGTGACAGTCTTAAAATCATTTTTGTAGAATTGATTTTGTTATTATATAAATATACATGATTCATACACTTTATTTTTATCTGTTTTCTATTTTGTGAAACTATGCTAATCGGTTTTTTTATAACAATTGTGACATGGTTAAGATTATTATTCTATCTATCTTCATAAATAAGATATACTTTCTTTTCCCGCAATAAAATTGAGACACCAAATTGTAAATTAAACTTGACATGTTTTGAAAGAGAGGGTTCATAAGAGCATAAATTATTAGATTTGTAAATTATAATAATAAGAACAACTCTTTCTCAAGTGAACTGTACAAAATTGTTTGGTAAAATTAGTTTATTATTGCTTCTCTGTTTCTAATTTTGTGTCTCATTCAATCTTAGTGACTGAACCGAACTGCACCTTCAACAAGACAATATATGAAAGTGATGTGAGTGGAGTTTTACCGCGATGTCCAACGAAACTTGGTTTATACATTACACCTTACTTAAAAGCCCTTTACGCATTGATAGCAGTAGTCATAATGCTGAATCTTTTGATAGCTATGTACAGGTATAAAGTAAATGGTATACGCTGAACAATGCAAAAAAACATGATATTGAATGTGCTCAGATCTATACAAAAGAGAGGCTAAAAATACCAGAGGAAAATTCAAACTCAGAATTCGAAATCAAAATGACATTGCCAATGGAAAAAAACGAAAAACGACCAAACGACAACCAATAATATACATAACACAACATAAAAAACTAAACTAAGGAAATATTGAACTAATAAATATGCTTCTAATCACAGAAAACACTTACAAATGTTGTTATTTTGTCTGTACTCCTGTCTGCTTCGTTAAACAAATGTTATCTGTGACAACGGATTAACACATTTCGTCAACAAGGGTTTCCCTCGGTTTTAGTTTGTAACCCGGATCTGTTTTCTCTCAATCGATTTATGACTTTTGCTGTTGCCTTTATTTACAAATCCTGTAGTCAGCACTTTGTTATTGATACATGTATGAAAGATAACTGAATTCATTTTTTTGTAAATTTACTCTTTTAAATGTTAAATTATTTGGAACACTAATTGTTGTCTATCCCAGGAATATATCGTATTATCCGTATGGCACAATTTATCGGAATTTTTGGTTTTTAATACTCTTCAACATTGCATTTGAAAAAAGTATGACAAAAATACTGAACTCCATGGTATATTCAAAAAGTGGAAGTCCATAAATACTGACAAAATCAAACGTTTGCAACCAAATGGACGAGTGGAAAACAACTTTCATATTCCTGACATGGAGAAGCATTTTCCGAAAATGGTGGTTTTATCTGGTTTTATAACAAAATAAACCTTCTTCTTGTATGACAGTTGCTTATATGTCCGTTATATTGACACAATGTTGGTGAGCAACCCAAACAGACATATTTTCCAAAGATAAACACATATATTGTTTGTGAAACGAATTTGACACACTTGCTCAATTGAATTTCAGTAACATTTTTGAGGACGTCCATACAAAATCGATGATTTATTGGTCTGAGCTACAGACATCTTTTCTTGAGGAATATAGTATCCAAACAATATTTCCAATACACCTCCAGTTACTTACCTTACCGGGAACAGTAGTTGCAATTGTGTGGCTTTTCTGCGCAAATCTACGACAGCAGAATTCTGACGAAAATGATCGTACTAAAGAGCTTAATCATCACCCACAATTTGTCAGAGGTATGGTGTACATTTCAAAAATAGAAGATTTTCGTACCGTTTGTTTAGATTAGCAAATTTGCAGACATTTAAAAGAAAGGTTAATAATTAAAAACTGGTGGAATCAAATGAACTCCAAAAGGTTGCTTCGAAAGGGTAAGCGTCTGTTGGTTAACCAACAACCGCAATGCGTATCCACACTTACTCTAAATGTCACAATTGAGCCTTTACTGTACTTTCACATATCGCACGACTATTCTGTTATCCGAAAGAGCAAAAACATGTCGCTAGTGAGTTTGTACACAGCATAGCGTATCGGTCAACAATTTCTAAACCGTTAACCCTATGTATGTTGATATCAGTCGTTTTCCACTTAATTGTGTTGATTGATTGATTGATTGTTAGTTGCTTAACGTCCAGTGGCAAATATCTCATGCATATTCTGGACGAGAACAAATTAACAATACATATAATAGGTAATTCCTGTAATAGAGACGGTCCGGGATGAAGGTCGGTAAAAATCTGTACTGGCACGGGAAAATGAGGGTACATTGGATAGTAACAGAAATTTAGCCTTACAACAGGCCACCTCAGACCCCTCAAAGAATTATTGCAAGGGTTCCTAACGTACAAAGAACGTGGCACTCTCTTTACATGAAGTATCGAATTTAACGTCCCAATTCTGACCGAACGTGGCTGCGAACTTGTACATCCCTCAAAGCCGATCGGACGTCCCACTTTTGCGATAGTTTTACTCGGGTCGAAGGAAGAACAATGGTGACCATATTTCTATTCGCCAGTCACCCTTGAGGGGAGGGGGTAACTGTGTTGAAGCATTTTTTTAATCATGAAGTTTGTAAAGTGTAACGATTCACCGGCGTAAATCATTGTTTAAAATATGTTAACGCCATGACAAGGGGGTATGTTGCTGCAGAAAAATGGTAATTTGACCAAGTCTGCTATTTACTTTGAAGTCGTCTATCTGTTTCAAATTGGAAAATTGAAGATGCTTCGTAATCTTGTTTTGGTGATATCCTTAAGAAGGAATTTTAATGTAAAAGTACCTATGACCTGTAATGGTTTACTTTTGCAAATTGTGACTTGGATGGAGAGTTGTATCATTGGCACTCATACCACATCTTTTTATATCTATATTATGATTTTAGTTATCTAGTGTTGACACTTCTCAAAATAATCTATTTTGATAAAAAATAGGTGTTGTTCACTTTATTCGTGTATTTAAGTGAAGTACCAATTACAGAATATTCATTCGTTGTTTAAAAAGACGTTAAACCAGTGTCCCTATATTACATGAAGTCTTAAATGAAAAATATTTAAAAAAAAAATTAAATTAACTATTGATAGTTATCGTAAAAGTATTTGATGCTTTACTTTCAGTTTTTCTCCTTGATTCTAATTATGATTTGCAACTTAAATCGACAGAAGCAGAGGAGACAAAGGCTCAAGAAGACCAAGGGTAAATATACTATTCAATGCATTATTGTCTATTTGTAGTGTATATTTGAATGGTATGTAATGAATTATAGAGACAGTGTGTTCTTCTTTTTCTTTATTTGAAATCTAATCTTTCCAAATAAAAGTTGTATTTTCCTTTAAGATACATGTTGTCCATGTTGTATATGTGAAGAAAAAATTAATAGAGCTTGATTAATGTTTAAACTGTTGTAGCTATGTGTTTTCGTCGTCAAGTGGCCAATATTACAAACAAGTAAGGACGGTGTCACACATAAAGATGTTTTCAGGTGAAATCTTAAAAAATCTGGAATTTAATATTCATATTATAATTCAGAAGAGCATTGGTTAAGAAACAAAATAATCTCAAAATAATGATAGGTTATGGCACTCCTTTTCGAGATATTTGATTTTTAGAAAATGGCGTGATAAGTTTGATTCGGACTTTAGCCTTATATTTAGCATTGACATTATTTGGATCTCAAATCGTAAGAAAAGAAATCTAGAATCTGCTTAAATTTTAGTAATGACCTTTTATTAAAGTCTTCTAGGAAAAGAAAAAAGGATGATATGGGGCAAAATATTTTGCCTTGTATCGTAGGGAAAACCCAAGGAGTCCGAACATCTGACAAAAATTTCTTAACCTGAAATGACTACATCCTTAAACTCTAAACATCAAGTTATAATGTGTGCAATTGAAGGATCGGAAAAAAAGAGAAAACATTAGGTTTTGGGGTTTTGGTTTGCATATATAATGTGTATGTTTTTAAGGTATAAAGACAATGATCTTAAATTTCCTTCTTAATATTTTCCATAAATACAGATAAAGTCTAGTTGTCCGAGTGGCGTAGTGTTATGGCCAAAGTGTTGGCCATGTCTCCACTGAGGGGAGAATATTTCAGATCTATCAGATCTAACATTGTTAAGGTCACCACGTATATTTCAAATTAGTTGTTCCTACTCGAGTCGTTCGTTTTCTGAAATCATGTAATAATTGGTTTGATGATTTAAGATGATCTTTATGTGACAGATCAGCTGTCAAGAATTTATTTGAAATAAAGAAAAAACATTTGCTATAATGTGCATTTTTTTTTTTATTACGGATGACGATTAACTTTTTTTTTGCAGGAAAATAGATGTTAACACAGTTACGGTAAACCTTTTCTTTTGTTTTAACAGTGAATAATTTTGATTGTCGAATACGAGTGATCGATTTAGATGTAAATATATGATTAAATCATACATGTCATATAAATCAATTCGTTATACATAGATTTTTTATACAGAAAGTATTGTGTTTTGGGCAACGTTGGCACTATTAGTATGTTCATACAACCAAAAGATGACTGAAAATTCAATCATATTGTATAATATTTATTAATTAAAAACCTTTTTTAAATTGTCCGTTTATAAATTTTTGAAATGATAGAGAAACCAAGGTTTCAGCTCCCTCATGCAAAGCTGACCTGAGATAGATGTCGCTATTTTTAAGCTCCTTTTAGGTTATATAGCTCTTCAGCTGTTTCGGTTCTTGTACATCCTTGGCTTTCAAATATTCCTCTTTGAGCGTTCATGATGAAGGTAAATCTAGAAAAGCGCTTCGGACGCATGACATTTATAACATGTTGTTTCATTTTCTACAAATAAAAAAATTGTCAATAGGCTACGATATTTTTTTCTGAATATGGAATATTTCAGTTTGTTTTGATCTATCCATCGAGGCCGCCGTTAAAAGTTTCTAGTACAGAAAGTCGGGCTGTCAAGACGGTTCAATCGATTGCTCGACTTTATTCATAAAATTTGTTATTGGCAAATTGTGTTACGAGAATAGAGAATGTTTCAATGTGTCGTGGAGTTAATGCAACAGTAGTTTACCGATGATAAATTTCATAAATCGATGTGAAAGAAACAATTATGTTAAGCAATTAACAAAAACTGAGATAATTAGATATTTCGTTAAGCAATGATCAAAAACGGGGGTAAACGGGTATTGTGTTAAACAATGAACAAAAACTGATGTAATCGGATGCTGTGTTAAGAAGTGTATAAAAATTGAGATAATCGATGTAGTAATCAGTGTGTCGTTAGGCAATGAACACAAACTGAATAATCGCTGTGTCGTTAAGCAATGAATAAAAACTGAGATAATCGATGCAGTAATAGGTATGTTGTTAAGCCATAAATACAAACTGAGATAATCGGTGTAGTAATCGGTGGGGTGTTAAGCAATGACCAAAAATGGAGATAATCGGTGTAGTAATCAGTGTGTTGTTAAGCAATGAACAAAAACTGAGATAATCGGTGTAGTAATCAGTGTGTCAATAAGCAATAAACAAAACTGAGAAAACCGATGTAGAAATCGGTGCATCGTTAAGCTATGAACAAACCTGAGATAATCGGTGTAGTAATTGGGTTGTCGTTAAGCAATGAACAACAACTGACATAATCTGTGTAGTAATCAGTGTGTCAATAAGCAATAAACAAAAACTGAGATAATCGGTGTAGTGATCGGTGCATTGTTCAGCAATGAACAAAAACTGAGACAATCGGTGTAGTAATAAGGGTGTCGTTAAACAATGACCAACAACTGACATAATCGGTGAGGTCATCGGTGGGGTGTTAAGCTTTGAACAAAATACTGACAAAATCGATGTAGTTATTGGTGTGTCATTAAGCCAAAATAAAAACTGGAATATTCGGTGTAGTAATCCGCGTGTCGTTAAGCAATGAACAAAAACTGAGATATTCGGTGGGTCGTTAAGCAATGAACAAATACTGAAACAATCGGTGTAGTAATTGGGGTGTCGTTAAACAATGATCAACAACTGACATAATCGGTGACGTAATCGGTGTGTTGTGTTAAGCGTTGAACAAAAAACTGATATAATCGATGAAGTTATCGGTGTGCCCTTAAGCCATTAATAAAAACTGGGATATTCGGTGTAGTAATCCGTGTGTCGTTTAAGAATGAACAAATCTGAGATAATCGATGTAGTAATCAGTGTGTCGTTAAGCCATAAATAAAACTGAGATAATCAGTGTAGTAATCGGTGTGTCGTTAAGCAACGAATTAAAACTGAGATAATCGGTGTGTCGTTAAGCAACGAACAAAAATTGAGATAATCGTTGTAGTAATTGGGGTGTCCTTAAGCAATGAACAACAACTGACATAATCGGTGTAGTAATCGATGGGGTGTCAAGCATTGAACAAAAAACTGACATAATCGATATAGTTAACGGTGTGTCGTTAAGCCATAAATAAACACTGGATTATTCGGTATAGTAATCCGTGTGTCGTTAAACAATGAACAAAAACTGAGATAATCGATGTAGTAATCGGTGTGTCGTTAAGCCATGAATAAAAACTGACATAATCGTTATAGTAATCAGTGTGTCAATAAGCAATAAACAAAAACTGAGATAATCGGTGTAGTGATCGGTGCATCGTTAAGCAATGAACAAAAACTTGGACAATCGGTGTAGTAATTGGGGTGTCGTTAAACAATGAACAACTGACATAATCGGTGTAGTAATCGGGTGGGTGTTAAGCATTGAACAATAAACTGACATAATCGATGTAGTTATCGGTGTGTTCTTAAGCCTTAAATAAAAACTGGGATATTCGGTGTGGTAATCCGCGTGTCGGTAAACAATAAACAAATCTGTGATAATCGATGTAGTAATCGGTGTGTCGTTAGGCCATAAATGAAACTGAGATAATCGGTTTAGTAATCGGTGTGTCGTTAAGCAACGAAAAAAAATAGAGATAATCGGTGTAGTAATTTGGGTGTCGTCAAGCAATGAACAATAACTGACATAATCGGCGTAGTAATCGGTGGGGTGTTAAGCATTGATCAAAAACTTTACATAATCGATATAGTTATCAGTGTGTCGTTAAGCCATAAATAAAAACTTGGATATTCGGGTTGTAATCCGTGTGTCGTTAAACAATGAACAAAAACTTAGATAATCGATGTAGTAATCGGTGTGCCTTTTAGCCATACATAAAAACTGAGATAATTGGTGTAGTAATCGGTGTGTCGTTAAGCAGTGAACAAAAACTAAGATAATCGGTGTGTCGTTAAGCAATGAACAAAAACTGAGATAATCGGTGTAGTAATTGGTGTGTCGTTAAGCAATGAAAAAACTGAGATAATCTGTGTGTGGTTAAGCAATGAACAAAAACTGAGATAATCGGTGTAGTAGTCATATGGGTTTTAAGCAATGAACAAAAACTGAGATAATTTGTGTAGTTTTCGTAGGGGTGTTACCCAATTCCAAATTAGTGTAGCATACGGAAATTTATCAAGGTAATTTAACATGTTTTGGTTTTCATTCTATGTTAAAACAGCTATATGTGAAACGTATAGATTTGAGGAGTTTTAAATGTAAATTGTATCTTGAACATGTAGCTCTCCAATTGTATCGGTTCTTAAACATTGTTGGCTTTCAAATATTCGACATCGTAAATTCCTGATGAAGGTTTACCCAGAAAAGCTCCTCGAACGCATGAAAATTATAAAGTGTTGTTTTAATTTTTAACAGCACTGGGTCGATACCGCTGCTAGTATTCTATTTATCCCCGAGAGTATAATCAGCTCAGTAGTCAGTATTTCGGTACTGAAATGATTTTTAACAAACTTTTGAAAAATTGCTCGTTAATAAATTTATAAATTATTTAGAAACTAAGGTTTCAATTCCCTCCGACAAAGCTGAATTAGATCAATTTGGCTATAAACTTTAGTTGTTTTTTTTTTGTTTGTTTTTTTTGGGGGGGGGGGGAGGGGTCATGTAGCTCTTCAACTAGTTCGGTTCTTATGCATCCTTAATTTTTAAATAGTCGTCATTGAGCGTTCCTGGCGAACAAAAATCATGAAAAGCGCTTCGGACGCATGAAATTTATAAAGTGTTGTTTTCAGGTTTTACGGTCTCCTATTAATTACAATAAAGGGTCATGCATTTATCAATATCATTAAATGTGTTTAATTTAAACAATTGTGCATTCATGTATCTGCCACTACCAAGAAAAATATATTAGAATCAGTCAACATTATTTCTATAAAATCATGTTTTTATAAATGCTTCAGAGAGAACCTGACTCTAATAGCACATAGCAAGAAATACAAAACGAGAGTAATAACAGGATAACTCAAGAGGTATGTAAACAAACATATTCTTTAAAAAAAACAGGCAGAAGATAAACTAATAACACCAAGCAAAACAAAAAAACGGACGACTCCACAAAACACTACATAGCAAACTAAAGATTGAGCAACACAAACCCCACAAAAAGTCTGGGGGTAAGTTTAGGTGCTACGGCAAAGTAAGCAGTTCCTGTTCCATATGTTGCCTGTACCAAATCAGAGATATGGCAGTTGTTTTGCACTTGTTCTGTTGATTGATAGCATTTGTTTTTGATTTTTGGACTTTGCCTTTTTGAACTTGCCTTTAAGTTCGGTATTTTTTTTTTTTTACTTTTTTGCATCCGTCATGTTGTTTGTGCAAGTGCATATCCTTGTTTCATACAATTATGTTTTTTTTTTTTTTTTAATTGTATTTTTGTGCAAATACAATGTATAAATATGAGTTTGTCACTGTAAAATCTTAATCTAAATGTAATAACTAAATGTTATAACAATAGAGAAGACTACATTTACTCGGAATATGTTATTACAATAAAGAAGACTACATTTACTCGGAATATGTTATTACAACAAAGAAGACTACATTTACTCGGAATATGTTATTACAATAAAGAAGACTAAATTTACTCGGAATATGTTATTACAATAAAGAAGACTACATTTACTCGGAATATGTTATTACAATAAAGAAGACTACATTTACTCGGAATATGTTATTACAATAAAGAAGACTACATTTACTCGGAATATGTTATTACAATAAAGAAGACTACATTTACTCGGAATATGTTATTACAATAAAGAAGACTACATTTACTCGGAATATGTTATTACAATAAAGAAGACTACATATACTCGGAATATGTTTGATTATCTATTATCATTTTTCAGATAATCAACAGACTTGAAAATCTGGAAGGTAGCTTAACAGAATTAAATACAAAGAAAATGGTTTGTAGTTTAAATAATTTAATTTTTTGTTTCTGATATTTTTGACATTTGACTTCAAATGCAATTGGCATCATGCTCATTCATAAGATAATGGTTTTCACTTTCGTTTACTTTAACGTTCAATGAAAAAAAAGACAAGATTAAATTAACCGTTAAAACAAAAGGATTGTTGTATGTGCTGCACAGGATGACCGCTGAGATCAAGGACGCAAACGTAGAAACATGCAAGAGAATATTTTGGATAGAGGAATTCACCTAAAAACCCCACAGAGAGTTGTTGAAAGAGTTAATTGAAAATGGCCCTGTGTATTTATACATATCGCACAGCCAAATGAACGTCCGACTTTAGTGAAGGTTTTAATTTAGGATCTGGTGAATTATTCGGATGACCGTAAATATTAACCCGAGTTTTGCTTTCTTTTACTTTTTATTGATATAATATATTTTCCATTCAGCATATTGTATTTCGATTTGATATTAGACAAAAAAAAACCCTTGAAAAAGGTAACCATCTATTACTTCATAATAACATATACAATTTTGTTTTTATCCTGTACGAACTAAGGTTGACTAAAATCAAAACTTTTTCATACGTATTTGTTTAATTATTTGCAGACTCGTGACTGTTTTATTTCATTGTATTTTAACAGTTGATAAGTTAGCTGCAACTTAAAGCACATATCTGTCCAATAAGGAAACACTTTCATAACTTCTTAATAGACATTCTAATTGATTTTAAATTCATCTTTGTTCTTTTACTTTTTCAGATGATGGACAAATTGCAAAGTATGGAAGAAAGTTTAAAACACGGTTCTAGAAATGATATGAATGGATCTTAGTCTAATGTCTTCTGTAGACGATCTGAATGATATAATCGTAGTAACAATACATCCTGAGTACAATATAGGGATTTGTAATGAGAGAGAACTGTGCTTTTTTTCTAGAATTTTAGATAGACCAATTTGAAATATTAATATGTTGATAGAGAATTGTTTTTCATTTAATCAAAATATCATGTTAAGTAAATGATTTTAACGTTCAGAAATGTTTTTCTCCAATATTTATGATACCGCCTTACTTATTGTATTTTACACCTAAAAAAGAACAAATGTTAGTTTTAACTGTACATTTTTTGCTGCCGACGTAGACATTGGATACAACACTCCTGGTAATTGAAATAACATTGACGGTACCCATTGTGCACCAGATGTGAGAAATGTATCTATTACTATCTATTGGCCAAAATATTTGAAAGCCTAAAATATAATACAAACGTTTAAGAGTTGTTAAAACCACAAATAGAACAAAAGTAAATTCAAAACTGGACAAGGAATCAAAGCTATCCACGAGGGAGAAAAAATCCTTTAATTAAAAAGAATTCAAAATTTTATAACAACAAATTAAAACAAAGCATGGTAGGAGTACTGGCTACTTAGCTAGTGATACTATCGGGAACAAATAGTCCACCAGCAAAAGTATCAGCCAAGTGGTAATAATAATATTGACGGTACCAATTTTACTGCTCTAGAAATTTTTGATAATCATAGGTTATGACATGATCCTTGTGGCCATGTTGTTACCGGACACTTTGTTCAAATACCGTGAGGTGTTGTGTTTCTACGAAAGGCCCAAAATTCCATCCACCTTTTAAAATTAACTGGAAGAGGTGTTTTGTAAACTCATTAACGCCTCCCTTTCCCCTTTCTGCAAATCATTCTGAAGACGAGATAATATTGATTATAAAGTTTTGATTCCTTGTTTTAAAAAATCATCAATTTTTGAAGATATTTTGTTTTAAATATTTCGAAAATGACCTAATACAAGATTTCTTCTGAAAGATGCCGAGACTATAGAACAAACTTTAGGAAAGCGTGTTGTGTAAACAACGTTTTCGTCGATTAACGTAAATACCTTACCGAAGTACTTCAACAACGACTGAATTAAAAGCTGCTACTGAACATCTCAAAGTTCCCATATGTATTTGCTTCCTAAACTACACGAGCACCTTTAATGATTTTTGTTTTACTAGAAGATGCCCGCGAATCGCGGTACAATTGGGCAAGTGTTAAAAACAAAGAGTTTTTAAATTTCGCGGGCTGTACGTCGACTGAGCATGCGCGAAAGCGTATAAGACACGGATCGATAACGGTCTCCGAATTTGGATATTTTCTCAAAAATTGGCGTTTTCTGTGGAAAAAAGATTGTTTCAAAGACAAATTTAGGAAGTACAAAACACTACATTTATACGTCATATCACAAATATCTCCGACTTTGTATGGTTTCAGAGGAGTTGCGGCTCAATGAAATCGGTTCCTTCCTTTAGTAGTATAGATATCTGTATTCAATAAGTGTTCACTTGTTTCGATTGTTCTGACTTGTTCATTTTCAGTTGTTAAAGAACTCGCTATGAAAAAAGGTGTAAGACATGGTTGGCACAACTTTTTGGTAGAATTGATAGGACGGCATAATTCCACATCAACAGGTCTGGAATTTTAAGCTTGTGGTCACTGAATGCGATCAGTCTTTAATATAACATCATTTATGATTATTTTTCGTTTTTTCTCCTTCTATTATACCTGTATTAAGGAGTTCAGTGATGTCCTGATCGCTAAAGTGTACTATTTGATGTGCGTATAGGTTGTCCATTGATCGAGAATAATTATGGGGAGGACTAAGATTTTGAAAATCTTGTTTAACGCCGCCTCATATTCGTGAACCGGTCTCTAGTCAGAAAAATCGTATTATGTTGTCTTGTTTCATATGTTAATGCTTTTAAAAATTATGAGGATAATTTTGTGTTTTATTTAAACACAATTTTCATCGCCTCCAAACCATTTTGAGCTAAAATATTGTTTAGACGTGTCAATTGTTTAAGACTGATGCCTTTTATATATCGTATGGTTATTTTTATCTCTGGATTGCAGTCTCGGTCATGTATTTCACGTCTTCTAGTTTTTATACATAAATGTTGAGGTTCCATAAATATTTATTTCCAAAACCGGTAAATGGAAAGAAATATAGAAGCTGTAAATCAACTCATCATAGATACCAGGATTCAAAATTTTATACACCAGTGACGCTCGAATAAAAAAAGTTAAAAAGGCCAAATAAAGTACGAATTTGAAGAGCATGTGCCGCTCAGCTAGGTCTGTGTGCATCTGTATCAATGGCCACACTCTAGCATTGTAGACTAGAATATAATTCCTCACTCAAATCTTTTATTTATTGATCTTGTATCGGTGATTATGTTTTTGCTGTTCACAGTGTCTCTCTGTCATCTTTAGTTTTTTCCCAAAGCAAAGAAAAAATGGAAAAAGAATTGTCATTCAAAGGCAAAAACATATATAAGAAGGCAACTAACAGTTTCATAGATGCTGACTTGTTAGTAGAAAAGAGGCGCAAAATACCAAAGGCTTGTTCAAACTCATAAACTCGAACTAAAAATGCCATGGCAAAAAAAAAACGAAAAACCAACAGTTTACAAAACACAACATTAAAAACTAAAAACTGAGCAACACGAACCCTACCAAAAAACCGGGAGATCTCAGGTGGTCCTGTGCTCAAAGGAGAATATTTTTGTATAAAAGACGAGGACGGACGCCAAGTTTTAGAAATAGTTCACACCGACCTGTTGGGCCAGATGAGCTTATAATTGACACTCTTGAATATGACAGATGTTTTCCATTCGTTCCAATGGTTGATATACGCGAGCGTTTGATTTTCTAAGGTTCTGTGGACTTCCCCCTTTTTGAATATACCTTGGAGCTCAGTTTTGTTTTGTAAATACTTTTTTGATTTATGCTCTGTTGATCTAAAAGTAATTTATATATAAAGCAATCCATCATGAAGTACCAGTAGAGGTGATTTTATATTCAATATATTCAATTTTCCTATTGTCAACCTCCCTTTTTTCAGCAGGTACTAACATATGCTCCATCGTATCGTATCAATATATCTCAGTTAATGCGTTACTCTTGTTCATGTTCACTTTATATGAACTTAAAAGGGGTGTGTTTCGTACGCAAATAAAACTATTCAACAGAACTATAAAGAAGAACAACAAAAATCCACTACATTAGATTTATGGTCACCATTACCAAAAGGTTGACAGATACAAGTTGTCGTTGTCTCAATTAACTAGCGACATGTTTTCTCAGTTTTAGATCTTTAGATACCAGTAGAGTCGTTTGATCTGTTATTCTATAGATTTTGTTCTATTCCCGATGTTGACGTTTGACTGAGTGTAAATTCGCATGGCTGGTGATACATAGCAGGAGATCTTACCTTATCGACCCACCCGGTGTCGCTCCTTTTGAAACAAAGGAAATCTATAAAATAGACCTACTTTAGACCTATCATTAGATAATGTGTTAAACATACTTGAAATAATAGGTTGAGTTAACTTTTTAATAAATAATTACATTTAAAAAAAAAATGCGAAAATGGGAAAACGTTGAGTAAATTAAATTATAAGAGAAATTAGTGTATTATTTTTAGGTGTCACTGTTACACAGTATGATTTTTTTTTAATCTTATGCAACCCGAGTAAATCCTTCAAATTGTAAGTAAACTTTTGAACATAATTCAAAGAATTTAAGATTTCTTGGTATCTTAAAGAAAAAAAAAAACTCCAATTCAAAAATAAAAACAAAAATGTAAAAAGGGCATATCATTTAAAAAATATTTCAATCTAAAACGAAATTAAGATGCCTATCTAAATAATTTCATGTTTATTGTTTTGACTATGCATAGTCTTTATATGTTTTTCACTGAATTTAAGTATTAATTTTTAACTATATAAACATATTTTTTTAAATTATAGTTTTCAATGATGGACTTTTTGTTTGGAAAATGATTAATAAAACTAAGGTTCAACTCCCTCAGGCAATGTTGACCATGGATGGATTTGGCTATTTTGTTTTAAAAAAAATTACATGACACAAGACAAATACAAGAACGTTGGTGGGACAAGGGATTTTGTTTAAACCAGGTCAAGTCTACTAAATATAATAACAAAATATAAAGAAATAACATTGTTCATTAGTAAATATTATCTGAATCTTAAACAAAGTATAAAATGATTAAACTGAGAATTTTGATTAAAGCTACAGAAGCATTGCCTATAATTGCTTACATCCACTTCATCTGAACTTTGGTGGATAGTTGTCTCATTGGCAATCCTACCACATCTCCCTATTTTTATATTTATCAATTATCTAACTTATATAATGACGTATAAAAAGAATTATGTTGTGAAATATGAAGTTCTTTAATATAGCCCCATAATTCGTAATACAATGTGTACTGTATTGTTACGTTTTACATAAACATTAACATTATTCCATCATGGCTTATTAAATCACGCATACATACAAATCAGAAAAAGACATGTTCATTGACTTTACGGACCACATGTATAAATGGGGATATTGGATAGCTCAGGGTTCGGGTAAACAGAACAAGAATAAAACGCTTAAAAGAACTATGCTTATAATTTGGTAAGCCATACACACGTGCCGTATTAAATCAAATTTGAAGGTCAAATCCAGTTCAAGTTAAAGAGGATTGACAAGCATAATTTCCCAAAAGATTCGAAAAAACGGTTTAGGTCATCGATATAAATGAAATGTGGTAAACTTGCCGATGAGACACCTATCCACCAGAGATCAAATGACGTAAATGTAAGGTATATACTGTGGATTCATTTCTTTTCGTGGGAACCAATTTTCGTGGATGAAGGAAAACTTACATGTTTGTGGATATTTAATTGTGTGGTTTTGCCGAAGTCTTCATACAAGCCTATAGAAAATTTGTCATTCGTTGAACATTTAATTTCGTGGTTCACCTGTACCCACGAATTCCACGAAAATTGACATCCAACGAATAATGCTGAATCAACAGTAGGTCGCAGAACAGCTTTCAAAATGTGCGAATTTCACACCTAATAATACGGTATAAAACATGACAAAGTTCAATTCGAACGAGAAATCCAACGGCCTGATAAACAAATTAAATAATAGACAAATACCAACTTCAACCTCCGATTCTCAGACTCCTTGCTTGAGAAAAACATATACAAAATGTGGCTCTCTACGTGGTGAATCCTCTCCAACCGGTGACAGTGACAGGACAGCACACAATAAGAACAAACTGTACAAATCAGTTGAAAAAGGTTTCATTATAAGATCGATATAAACAATCAACCCAAAACACGATTAAAAACCAAACCAAAGAGTTCTCGCAGTTAATAAAAGCTAGCTAAATAACACGACGGATTTCACATGTTGCATATGATATTCCTACCCTTCCGGAGCACCAGAGATTACCCTCGCTTTTTGATGGGTTTCGTATGGCTCAGTCTATGCTGGTTGTAAATACTATTTGTTGTACGATCGTTTTTTTTATTTTTATATTTTTTGCCATGGCATTGTCAATTTTGTTTTCGATTTATGAAGTAAAATTTCCCTTTGGTATCTTTCGCCTCGTTAATAAATAAATCATGCTGCCCAGACCAAACAATCAATCAGTAATCATTTGATGGAGAAAGTAAAAGACAAGAGTTACTCGAAAACAGTTGCTAGACCGAATGGTTGTCTATTGGAATATCGTTCATGTTCTAATGTTCTGAGACTGAACGTATTTGGCCGCTCAACCACTAATATTAAGCAGTGTACAATCAACGTGTTTTTCCATCAATTTATTAATTTAAGGCTAATAGTTTTTAATTCTATTATCATTTGCAGCCTGTCTTTGAATCCTTTTTTTCATAGAATTTTCCTTGAACACCTTCATCGTCTTTTTTTATAACACCTTCATCGAACTTTCTAAAAACAATTTTGAAGTATTTTCCTAGAACACTTTGGTACAGCTTTCCAAAATTATTTTGATTGGACTGTCCAGTACAGCATGCTGGATTAGCACAGCAATCTTCTATTCCGCATGTCGTGATGATACAGCTACAACAACAATGTTTCTGGCAATAAGCACAGCAAGCTGTTGTCATTTCAGATACAGTTCCATTTACGGTTACTGATGGGCAACCGCATCCTGAAATAAATACCAAAAATTAAAACAGAAAGACGAGATTGAAAAAGATTAATCTAGAATGCATGCTATAAAGTTCAGCATGCAAAGCAATATACAAATGATAAATTAAAAAACAGTAAGTGTATTTTTCGTGAAGATGAAATGGGCGTCTGTCCTACACCTTTTTAAGCCTGAGTTATGAATTGACAAATATGAAGTATATAAATTTTTTATCTGAAAAGATACATCAGATGTTATAATTTAATGTGACTCTGGAATATAGATCAATGTAACAGCAATCAAACGAAACCAAATACCAAAGACCTGTTGTTTCTCTTTTTTTTATTTTACGATTGCATCAGTAGAGCGCAACATCCGTAGAGATTGATTGATTAATGTTTGCGTAATGTCCAATGGCAAATACTTCATTCATGTTCAGGACGAAAACCTCTGACAACAAACATAATAGCTAGATCCAACAACGGGGGCTGACATGAGAGAGGGACGCGAAACCTGAAATGCAATGAGCAGATAGTTTATATTGGAAAAGGACAGAAATTTTGTCTTTCATCAGACAACCTACGGACCCCTCGAAATGATTGTTGCAAGGGTTTCTGAACGTGGCACTCTCTCTACACGAGGCATCGGATTTAACGTCAACATTTTGACCGTACGTGACTACGTATGTATGCATTCCGCACAACCGCACGGATGTCCAACTTTGGCAAGGGTTTCACTGTCGGTCGAAGGAAGACCAGCAGTGACCATATTATCATTTCGAAGTCACATATGGGTGCACACGTAGAGAGGTTATATAACCAAAGGTAAACTTAGGTCATTATAACCATTGTAACTAAACTAAATCTTATCCATAACAATGTATCATGCCTGATAAAGAGAGTAACGTTCACTGATATGCCTAGATGTAAAACAAAGTAATGCATTTAGATGTTATAACCAACACTGTATTAAGAATTGGAGAGTGTCGTAGAAAAATGACATCGGCACGCCTTCAGCACCTTTAAGAAGGTGTATAAGGTAACAAAAACATATACATTGAATAGTGAAGCTACGTTCAGTCAAGATGTCAAACATATACATTAAACATTAGAGCTACGGTCAGTCAAGATGTCAAACATATTACACATTGAAGCTACGGTCAGTCAAGATGTCAAACATATACATTAAACATTAGAGCTACGGTCAGTCAAGATGTCAAACATATACATTAAATATTGAAGCTACGTTCAGTCAAGATGTCAAACATATACATTAAACATTAGAGCTACGGTCAGTCAAGATGTCAAACATATTACACATTGAAGCTACGGTCAGTCAAGATGTCAAACATATACATTAAACATTGGAGCTACGGTCAGTCAAGATGTCAAACATATACATTAAACATTAGAGCTACGGTCAGTCAAGATGTCAAACATATACATTAAATATTGAAGCTACGTTCAGTCAAGATGTCAAACATATACATTAAACATTAGAGCTACGGTCAGTCAAGATGTCAAACATATTACTCATTGAAGCTACGGTCAGTCAGGATGTCAAACATATACATTAAACATTGGAGCTACGGTCAGTCAAGATGCCAAACATATACATTAAACATTGATTGAAGCTACGGTCAGTCAAGATGTCAAACATATACATCAAACATTGGAGCTACGGTCAGTCAATATGTCAAACATATACATTAAACATTGGAGCTACGGTCAGTCAAGATGTCAAACATATATATAAAACATTGGATCTACGGTCAGTCAATATGTCAAACATATACATTAAGCATTGGAGCTACGGGTAGTCAATATTTCAAACATATACATTAAACATTAGAGCTACGGTCAGTCAAGATGTCAACAATGAATAAATTGCTACTATCCCCGAAGTTGTCTCAGAAATTGATAAAAGCCTAAATTACACGCAATCTGACCAAGCATAAAATGAACCAAACAATTATTATGGTAAACAAGTTGAACAAAATAACCCAAGGATTTGATTTTTTAGAAGATAAAGACATTCATGGTTCTTTCAAACCACATCGACCGCAATGGCTTATAAATGTAAAAAAAAGTGAATTGGTGCCAAAGTAACTCCATAAAGGATTACATAAAATCCTTCAAATGTGGCGTATTTACATAACTTCTGTGGGGGCTGGTTGTCGTTATTAATACAGGGGAAATCATGACGTGACCGGCAGGTACCCGATACACTCAACAAAACAATCGTAACCCATTTACACTTCAAAATTACACTATACTAAAACCAGGTCATAGTCGTTATAATGAACCAATGCCTAGGTATGTACAATATGTATACATTGTTTAACTGTAAACAGATTCAAAAGGTAGATGAAGCTGAAAAGCAACGAGCACGGCTTTACAACATCTTTTTCAACAAGGTCCAAGAGGAAAATATAGAAAATATTAAATCAAGACACCCGACTTCGAAGCAATCTGAAAACAAAAATATTGTAATAAAACATCTGATAATATTTAAGGAAAATAATGTATCTACATATTTGGAACAAAGTATTTATATGATGTGAATGTTTTTGAGCGCAATAAGGTAAACTACTCCCCTATAGAGTCCTGATTTATTTTAAATACTATGTTACATAATATGCCGTATAAAAGTGTTACATATATTGACTTCCCATATACAATGGCTCTTTAACGGTGATATTACTAAAATAAATATAACAAAAATACCGAACTGCAAGGGAAATTCAAAACGGAAAGTCCTTTATAAAATTGCAAAATTAACAGCTCAAACACATCTAACGAATTCTAAATAGAAAACAACTGTCATATTCCTGACTTGGTACTAACAAAGATTATGGGTTTACCTGTCCATGTTAACAGTATCGCTATATCCACTGTCACATTACGAAATTCACAATAAGACATATTTTATCTTAATATTAAATTTTCACTGGGATACCTGAAAATTAATAAATCAAACATGTCAATAGTAACAGGCTTGTAAAGTATAGAAATTTACCTGCACGGCTGAAACATGGTCAGGTATTGACCAGTTTTCCATGGTATATATTTTTATAACAGTTAGGTTTTTTTTCTTTTTTAGTGTACACATCTGATATATACATTCCATTACCTGTCTTTAGTTTTCTATGTTGTGTTTTGTGTACTCTTTTTTGTCTGTTTGTCTTTTTCTTTTTTAGCCATGACGTTGTCAGTTTATTTTCGACTTCTGAGTTTGAATGTCCTTTTGGTATCTTTCGCCTATCTGATAACATGCATTATTTTTAATTTAAACTACCAGATAGTGTTAAATTCCTCAGCTTCAAGTCGAACCAAACACACTGTTCCGTATTTACACGAAGAATAAAAGGTGTTCCTTGTTTTCAAACACAACACATTACACATAATTAAAAAATTCTAAATTCAAGGACTTTGGTTAAGAAACGACCATTTGATTTTTTCATGACAAGGGAGGGGAACAGGGGTACCTTAAAAATAAATATCATGGTCTGGTAAGAGCTGAACATATAGTTTTATACAATACAGGATGAAAATAAATATGCTGCAACAAAAATCGCAGGAAACAATTGTAAACAAATTGAAAATAAATGTTCACGCGGTAAAAAAACAAGCATGCCTACCAACAGATGAAAATAAAATTCAATTTGCAAAAAATCAACAAATATCCTCCCCTTCCAGAATTCGTATGGTCGGAACGTTATATATTATAAAATTATTGAAAGAGAAATAAATAATCACCCCGATTACGATACATATTGTAAGCATTGGTAAACAACTAGCAAGGGCGAAACAACATTTAGCAAGGCCGAAACAACATCTAGCAAGGGCGAACAACACCTACCACGGCCCAAACAACAGCTAGCAAGGCCAAAACAACATCTAACAAGGGCGAACAACGTTTCGCAAGGCCCAACCAGCAGCTAGCAAGGCCAAAAAAACATCTAGCATGGGCAAAAGACTAGCAAGGCTCAAACAGCAGCTAGCAAGACGAAACAACAGCTATCAAGACCAAAACATCAGCTATCAAGGCCGAAACAACGGCTAGCAAGCAGCTAGCAAGGTAGAAAAAACAGTTAGCAAGGGCGAACAACAGCTAGCACGGTCAAACAACAGCTAGCAAGGCCGAAACAACAGCTAGCGTTGGCGAACAACAGCTAGCAAGGGCGAAACAACACTTTACAAGGTCGAAACAATAAATAGCAAGGTAGAAAAAACAGCAAGCAAGGGCAAACAACAGCTAGCACGGGCGAACACCAGGTAGCAAGGCCGAAACAAAAGCTAGCAAGACCGAAACAACAAATACCAATGCCGAAACAACAGAAAACAACAGATAGCAAGGCCGATACAACGGCTAGCAAGGGCGAACAACAGAGAGCAAGGCCGAAACAACAGATAGCAAGGCCGAACCATAGAAAGAAAGGGCGAAACAACAGCAAGCAAGGTCAAAACACCAGGTAGCAAGATCGAAACAACAGATAGCAAGGCCGAAACAACAGATAGCAAGGTTAATACAACAGCTAACAAGGCCGAAACAACAGACAACAAGGGTGAAACAACAGCTCACAATGGCGAACAATCGTTAACATGGCCGAAACAACGGATAGCAAGGGCGAAACAACAGTTAGCAAGGCCGAACAACAGATCGTCAGGCCAAAACAACAGCTAACAAGGCCAAAACAATAGATAGCAATGTCGAAACAACGGCTACCAAGCTGAAACAACATATAGCATGGGCGAAACAACAGCAAGTTCGATGGGATAGATGCGTTCAACAGATCCACCAAACTTTTAATTATTTAGTGAGAGGACATCATCTATATAGCGGAACGTGAAGTTTAATGATAACGCTAGCTTCTATTTATTCTTTCTTAAGCTTTAGTGTTTCTTAGAACATCATAAGGAGGAATGCCAATAGATATACAGGGGTTGGGATTACCAGACTTATTTTCTATTCTGTACGCAGGACGCGCGTTTCGTTTACATAAGACTCATCATTAAGACTCAAACTAACAGTTGAAAGGTCAAATGAAATGCAAGAGGACTACATTGTTTAAATTCCAAATGGTTTAAGTTGATAAAGAAAGGAAAGTCGGAAAATTACGTGCTATTGGTCGTCCTTTTAATTAGTTTAACAGATATGACTTTTCGAAACTGAACACTATACTGCCAAGCAATCTTACCAAAAAAAAAAGTGTTCATATTGATTAAATCGTCCTTTCAAAAAGATGATTGCAGATTTATTTGCTTTAACCAATTAAGCTGTATATGGCACAACTTTTGGAAATTCGGGTGATTAATGCCGTTTTACTCCGTATTTCATTTTGTCGTACACATTTTTTGATGCAAGCGGCTTTGATAAGTCTTTTCCACACAAAATTATACACCTGGCATATGCTGAGCTTTGACAGCTCTTTTCTGTATTGAAAAATTTAAATATGATACTTAAACTACAATTTATTTTAAGAGAAAGAAGATTTTTAGGGAAGAAACGGTATATTGAGACTTCATATTTATCAAATAAAATGTTGTATGTTTCACTGGTATGTATGTTGAAGCACAGCTAGCAATTAGGATAAAATATGGCTTTGAATCCTATAAAAACAAAAACAAATCCAACTAAGAATCATTTTAGCAATTCATATTTAAATAGCTAACTTAAAATGAATTATGAACATTTCGATGGATGCTATTACGATATATTAGTTCAGCGAAAAAAGCTTTTATTGTAATGAAAAGTAACAAATCGTGTTTTTTTTTCTTTTGTTCACATGTCACCAGATTTTGGCAGAATATATTTGAAATTTTCAAACGAAGACAAATTGATTCGTAACTAAATTACAACATCTTAGATTTGGAAAATAGATCACAAATAGTAAATTTAACTATTTTAATCGTTTAATCATAATAATCTGATTTTTTGTTTTATAAAAGTCGTAATAAATGTCTTTTCATCAAAATAGAAATGGTGATGTCTACATATTGTTTCTTCCCGAAACTATTAAGAGAGCAGACACAAATAGCTAATTAATCAATATGTCCATTGTTATCTCGTGGTCCTTTTTTTTTTGACATGGCGTTGTCAGTTTGATTTCGACTTGTGAGATTGAATGTCCCTTTGATATTTTTCGCCAGTCTTTTACCAACAATTAAAGATGAAATTTGTGTTAACAAGTTTCATTTGAATTTTATTATTTTCAAATTTTTAAACCCGCTGCATTTGTTTGCACATGTTGTTAGTCAGGAACCTGTTTCTGTGGTTGTCGTTTGTTGATGTGGTTCTTAAGTGTTTTTCGTTTCTTGTTCTTTTATATAGATTAGACTGTTGGCTTTCTTGTTTGAATTGTTTTACACTAGTCAATTTGGGGCCCTTTATAGCTTGCTGTTCGGTGTGAGCCCAGAATCCGTGTTGAAGGCCGTACTTTGACCTATAATTGTTAACTTTTTACACATTGTGACTTGGATGGAGAGTTGTCTCATTGGCACTCATACCACATCTTCTTATTTCTATGTACCAACGACTTTGTTTAATTGACTTAACCGTAAAAGATTATCACATGCTTGAACCCAAAACATCATAAAAATATGCCATGTTTGTTTACAAACATTATTCTTCTTTCGACTGAACCGTTAATACTGAAAATTCAGAAAAAATGTCCGTGAATCTATTATAATTATAAGTTAAAGTGAAAAAATCACAAAAATGGATGATTAATCATTTTATGAAAATCTGCATACAGATATATATATCTGATATCAAAATGCCGGAACTTATTATTGCAATCATACGCATGTAGCAACATTAAGACCATCGTTTTATCTACCAAGCCGTGACGGTATATCATACGCATGTAGCAACGTTTATACCATCGTTTTATTTATCGAGACGTGGCAATATCATACGCATGTAGCAACGTTTATACCATCGTTTAGTTTACCGAGCCGTAACGATATATCATAGGCACGTGAAACAACATCGTTCTGTTACGTGGTAATTGAGTCCTCAACAGTTCCTGAATATAGGTTTAGTGATTATATTGATGTTCTTATAAGTAAAACATTTGAATGATACAAAGAATCAACAACCCCACATTAAGAGAAAGGAATTGTCAACCCTTCCGGCGCACACGATTTTATTCTCCTATAAGATTTGATATGTAATAACGTGCCGGGTGCCCCTATTGGAACCGGATCTGCTTCCCCGTCAGAACCATATGCGATTACCCCCTGTTTTTGATTTGATTCATGTTATTCAGTCTTTACTTTTTCTATTTTGTGTTTGTGTACTTATTTGTCTGTTTGTCTGTTTGTCATCTTTTGGGTTTTTATCATTGTGTTATTAGTTTTCGTTTGTCTTTTGAATGTCTCCTTAGTATATCCTGCCTTTTTTAGTAATTCTTTAGTTAAAGATAAGTAATCTTTTTGCTTGTTAATTGTGTTTTTATCTGCTTTTCTTTCAATGAATAACATAAGTTTTTCCAGAGTAAATAAAAGAATTACACAGACTTCTAGAATTGAAATTATTTAGACATACCTGATTTACCCCGAAAATGGGTACAGAGACTTGGCCTAAAAAATCCACATGCAAAAACTATAACAAGAAATGTGAAATGACAATGTGATAATCTCATTTCGATGTTTTGTGCACTTTCAAATATAACAAGCCGTCATTTGCTATATATAAAACCAACTTAATTCAATTTGACGTAATTAATCATGTTCACATCCTGTATAAAACATAAAAGCATATACAAAAGGTCATGAACATGTCTTCATTTTGTCATCTTAAATCAACCAGTTATCTTTCATTTGTCCTATGCGTACCAACGAATTTTCTAGTTCACGATCTCATGACAAAATTAACATATACTTATTTAATCCTTACTTTGCTGAGCAGAATAAACAATTTACATAGATTTATTTACTTACAAAGGCGCGCAAATGAACAAAACTGTACACAACATATTATCCCTGTATATTTAATTTCACATCAATGTTTCCTCTGCCAATGAGTCTGTACAAAGTCAAAGATATGACACTGTACTAAATCCGTTGTTGATATTTTAAAGCGAGGTAGATAATTGTCATACGTCCGAGGTAGGACAATGTACCAAGTTCATGTGATAATTCTGAATCAAGGTATGGGTAGGATTCTGTACCAAGTCCGAGTAACGATGATGTACCAAGTACGAGGGAGAATACTGTACCAAGTTCGATGGATTTAACTGTACCAAGTCCAAGGCAGAATACTGTACCGAGTTGGAGGGATAAAACTGTACCAAATTCGAGAGATAATACTGCAACAAGGCGGTTGGAGAATACTGGTCCAAGTCCGAAGGAGACTACAGTACCGAAGTTGAGGGATACTACTGTATCAAGTCCGAGGGAGAATATTGTACCGAATTTGAGGGGAAATACTGTCCCAAGTTCGAGAAATAACACTGTACAAAGTCAAAGAGAAAATACTTCATTAAGTTCGAGGGATAAAACTGCATCAAGACCGGGGTAGGATTATGTACCAATACCGAGTTGAGATGCTGTACCAAGTCCGAGGAAGAATACTGTTCCAAGTCCAAGGTAGACTAATGTACCAAGTTACAGGGATACTTCTGAATCAAGTCCAAGGGAGAATATTGTACCAAGTAAAAGGGATAATGATGTACCAAGTTCGAGGGATAATACTGCATCAAGCCCGGAGTCGTATTCTGTACCAAGTCCGAGTTAAGATGATGAACCAAGTCCAAGGCAGATAAATGTACCAAAGTCCGAGAGAGACTTAAATATCAATATATGCGAGGGAGTATATTGTACCAAGATCGAAGGTTATACTGTAACAAGTCCGAGGGACACTATAGTACCATGTTCGCGAAATAATGCTGTATCAATACTGAGGGCAGAATACAGTACCAAGTCCGATGGAAAATACTTTACCAAGTTCGATGGAGAATACTGTAACAAGTTAGAGGGAGTATACTGTACCAAGTTCGAGATATAATACTGCATCAAGGCGGAGTAGGATTCTGTACCAATAGTTATCAAAGGTACCAGGATTATAATTTAATACGCCAGACGCGCGTTTCGTCTACATAAGACTCATCAGTGACGCTCAGATCAAAATAGTTATAAGGCCAAACAAGTACAAAGTTGAAGAGCATTGAGGACCCAAAATTCCAAAAAGTTGTGCCAAATACGGCTAAGGTAATCTATTCCTGGGATAAGAAAATCCTTAGTTTTCCGAAAAATTCAACGTTTTGTAACAGGAAATTTATAAAAATTACCATATAATTGACATACATGTCAACACCGAAGTGCTGACTACAAGTCCGAGTTATGATGCTGTACAAAGTTCGATGCAGAATACTGTACTAATTCCGAGGGCGACTAAATTATCATGTTTGAGGGATACTACTGTTATAAGTCCGAGGGAGTACATTGTACCGAGGTAAAGGGATAAATTGCATGAAGGCAAGGGTAGAATTTTATACCAAGTCTGAGTTAAGATGTTTTATCAAGTCCGATGGAGACTAGGGTACCATGTTCGAGGGATAATACTGTATCAAGTCCGAGGAAGAATACAGTACCAAGTCCGAGGAATAGTACTGCATATAAACCGGGGTAAGATTCTGTACCAAGTCATAGTTAAGATGTTGTACCAAGTCCAAGGCAGAATACAGTAACAAGTACGAAGGAGACTACAATACCTAGTTCAAAGGATGAATACTGCAACACGTTCGAAGGAGAATAGTTTACCAAGTTTGAGAGAGAATACTCTACTAAGTTCGAGGGATACTACTCTACCAAGTTCGAGGGAGTCTATAGTACCAAGTTTGAGAGATAATACTGTATCAAGTCCGACGGAGAATACTGTACAAAGTCCGAGGGAGACTATAGTACCAAGTCCGAGGGAGACTATAGTACCAAGTCCGAGGGAGAATATTGCACCAAGTTCGACGTATAATTCTGCATCGAGATAGGGGTAGGATTCTGTACCAAGTCCGAGTTGATATGCTGTACCAAGTCCAGGGCAGAATACTTTAACCAGTCCGAGGAAGACTATAGTACCATGTTCGAGGGATACTGCTATATCACGTCCAAGGGGGAATACTGTACCAAGTTCGAGGGATAAAACTGCATCAAGGCCAGGGAAGGATTTTTTACCAAGTCCAAGTTAAAATGCTGTACAAAGTCCGAGGCAAAATACTATACAATCCGAGGAGAGTACCAGCAAATTTCAATCAAACAATAGCCGTATTTGTATTTGTATATGAAACTGGTTTTTTATACATATTTTGTACAAGCATGAATAAAGAAAATCATCAAAATTATGATCACTGTGATTGACCATGGGTCAATGTGATTGATTCTTTTCATAATATAACAATTTTAGATTTAATATAACCATGTTAAGTGTAAATATTCCATTTATTTTTAAAACAGTTCACTTAATGAATAACCTTTCCATATTTTCATTTTGGGGTTTACACAATATAATTACAAGGACATTCAACAGCATATAACATGTATGTAGGGTTTCGGTTCCAATTTTGAATTTGATTATTAACATAAATTAGCACACCTAATCAATATTGGAATTTAAAACTAAATTCTTGTGTTCATAATTTGTATATATGTTGCTTTCCATACAAATTTTAATGTGTTTTTTAAATAACCAATATTAAAATATTTAATTCATCGATGTAAAGTATGAAAATAAACTAATAACTTTATTGATTCGAGCAATTAATATAATCTGTTTTTATTTCCCAAGGTCACCTATTGTTTTTCATAAAATTTTAGGTGATAATTTACACATGTAAAAAATGTAAATAAAAGTAAATGTAAACAGATAAAAAGCTACATGGTCATTAATTAGTCACTATATATAAACATAAGGAGATGTAGTATGATTGCCAATAAAACAAATACCCACCAAAGTGCAAATGAAGTGGATGTAATGTTCAGTTTTTGTTTCTAAATTGAAAATATGCACTAGGCTTAGGATTAATTAGATAATGTTAGTGTTAATTAGACAATGGTATTGATTTTACAGGGAATGCTATCAAACAGTGCAATGGCACGCTGTTCTTGTTTTATTTCCTAATAACATGTTTATAATTAAAAAAATGAAAAACACATGTATTCACTCAAACAGATAAAAAGCTACAGGGTCTTTAATTAGTCATTGTATATAAACATAAGGAGATGTGGTATGATTGCCAATGAAACAACTATCCAGCAAAGTTCAAATGAAGTGGATGTAATGTTCAGTTTTTGTTTGTAAATTGAAAATATGCAATAGGCTTATGATTAATTAGATAATGTTAGTGTTAATTAGACAATGGTATTGCTTTTACAGGGAATGCTATCAAACAGTGCAATGGCAATCTGTTCTTGTTTTATTTCCTAATGTTTATATTAAAAAAATGAAAAACACATTTATCCACTCAATAAAGGTTTTTTATGCGAGGATAAATATTTCACAAAATTTTGTCAATATCTCAGTATACAATGTCATCCAAGGTAATTATGGTTATTTTAGATAAAAGTTATATAATGTAATCAATTACATTTGACTCATGTATATTCTCATGAAACTCATACACAATGCTAAGAATTAAAACTAGCATACAGAGCTCGAATTTCGGCAGTGAGTCACTAACCGTTCTAGAGTTATGCCTCTCTATAACTTGGAAAATTGAAAATTGTTTCGTTTCCGCACTTTTACCTAAGTCTGCCCCATTTAAAGTTAATTAAACTCATACACAATGCTAAGAACCAAAACTCGCAGAGAGAGAGTTCGAATTTGGACACTAAGTCACTTACCGTTCTAGAGTTATGGCCCTTTTTAACCTTGAAAATTCCTATTTTTTTTCGTTTCCTAAGTGTAACTTAAGTATGCCTTTCGCATATTTTATGAAACTTATACACCTTTCTCAGAACCAAAACAAGCAAGCTTGAGCTGGGGGCATTCGTGTCCTCAGACACATTTTTCTTTTCTTGTTTATCCTATGTTCAATTAAGTAATCATCCTAAAAGCTGCACTGCAAATGTTTCTCATTGTGTGTTTTACGACATATCGTATAGATAGGCAAAGATTTCTGTGCACTTAAATTGGTATAAACCTACCACATCTTGTGACCACGTCAGGCTACCTGAACTATGTGTTGTACGTTAAATTGGTATAAACCTACCACATCTTGTGACCACGTCAGGCTATCTGAACTATGTGTTGTACGTTAAATTAGTATAAACCTACCACATCTTGTGACCAAGTCAGGCTATCTGGACTATCTGTTGTACGTTAAATTGATATAAACTCACCATGTCTTGAACCAAGTCATGCTATCTAGACTATGTGTTGTACGTTATATTGGAATAACCCTACCACATCTTGTGACCAAGTCAGGCTATATGGACCATGTGTTGTACGTTAAATTAGTATAAACCTACCACATCGTGTGACCAAGTCAGGCTATCTTGTCTATGTGTTGTTCTTTCTTGTTTATCTGTGTGTGTTTGATTGATCGATTGTCGGTTACTCAACGTCCAGTAAAAAATATTCATGTTCAGGACGAAAACAAATAAATAATAAGTACAATAGGTAGGCCCTGTAATAGAGGCATTCCAGAATGAATGTCGGGGATATTTTGATGCGTACTTGTACATCTTGCACAGTCAAACGAATGTCCCAACTTTGTTAAAATTCTACCCCTGTTCAGAAGAAGACCAAGGGCGACCACAGTCATCCTTGGGGATTACCTATGTGTGTATCCCAGATTTTTCTAGGTTGTTAGTAGTTGATGGTTTGTTGTATTGTATCGTAGTTGTTAGTAGTTGATGGTTTGTTGTATTGTATCGTAGTTGTCAGTAGTTGATGGTTTGTTGTATTGTATCGTAGTTGTTAGTGGTTGATGGTTTGTTGTATTGTATCGTAGTTTTTAAACTAGTAAACTATATCCCTGTTCTCTCTTTATTTGTTTTATTTTATATTAATCCTGCAATCGACTTTTCTACTATACAAAAACAGGTAGACAGATAACATGAGGCAATACACATAAAGTATACATTTATATTGTATACCTGGTATTCCGCTTCTGTAGTGAGCGACCTGTTATATTCAATTTACTATTCACGTAACAGTTCAATTTTGGGTCCGCATCGTTGTCTGCGTTGCAGTCATGTTGATTTCGTTAAAAAATCAAATCCAACGGTTGGGAAATAATAAAAAAAAAACTAAACACTCAAGCGTTGATATTAAACTGCAGTATAAAATCAATATACACACGTTGTAAGAAAATATGAAATATACCTGTAATCGTTAAGAAACCGGAGAAAAGCTCGGCGAGCCTGACTTTTCTTTCTGTTTCTAAAGCTGGTATAAATAAATAAATTATATATTTTCCTACAACATGGAAATATTGTGTCTGTAATTTTTGCACTTTAAGATAAACTGTGGTTCGGTTTATAAAGATGGTAGAAGCACCGGTGTCTATTTTTTTATTCCTATCTTGTGTATAACTGAATAAATCATTGATGAGTTGATTTTTGTTCTGATTTTAAGTTGAAAATAGTCTTTGTATATTCTTACATGTATATATTGATAGAGAGCATGCTTTTCCTATCATGATTTTTTTTAAAGAGGATTGCTGGGTACAGAGAAGCTATTAACCCAGTGTTACAAGTGGTAAAGAGGAAAACATCCCTTCAAACAATTACAGTCGCAGTCATGAGTTGGCTGATGACGACGGGTATGTTTTTATGGTCGTAATGACAACCGTCCTCTTTTTCTTATATGGTACCTACCGAATTAGATTTTTTAACGAGTGTGTACCTACACGAGGAACACGACAAGGCAAGATTTGGGCCCTTTTTTGAAAATTCGGATTCCTTGTGGCAGTAAAAATTTCCTAATCTGCTAGAACATTCGACCTCTAAATGCAACAAATATGTTGTCAATGATAAACTCCAGCATACTGATTTCTTGTTCTTCGGTGTAGCATGTTTTATTTTCGGGCTCATATTTTACAAAACAAGCAAAATTATGTCCCAACACAATTGATTGTAGCGTATGGTACCTTTTTGAATGGCGGAAAGCATTGTGGATTATTTCTTTAAGACAGGGTTTTAATGTTTCATGTGGTAAGGTGAGGTGTAGGGTGGAAAAATTAAAGGTTTTGATAGAATTTGGTTCAGAGAATGATATTTTACATTTTCCCGAAGTTCTTAAGAATCTAACTTAGACAAATTAGCTAACATCTCAAACATAGACGAAGTTACTAACCCTTCCAAATGAAAATAAACTATTAATATGTGCGTTCGAAGCACTTTTCTTGATTTATTTTTATCAGATTCACTCAAACCCATACATGTGAAGGCCAAGGATCAGATCTTAACACATGAAAAAATATATGACCAAAAGAGATCTAAAATATAGCCAAAGTAATGTACGGTCAACTTTGTCTGAAGCAGTTGGAACCTTATTTTCTTAATATTTTTTTTTTATTTATGACCGGAAAATTAAAAAAATGAATTTTGTTGAAATTCATGTCAATTACGATGCACTGACTACTGATTTGATGATATTCTCGGGGTATCGACCCAGTGATAGTATAGGAAAATAACATTATTAATTTGATGCGTCCGTAACGCATTTCTGGCTTTATGTTTGTCAGGAACGCTGAAACCGAAACATATGGAAGTTCACTTAGACATTTCAAAAATTTTCCTTTTATCAATTTATACGATACAAAAATTAAGACTTAGATATAAGAAGATGTGGTATGAGTGCCAATGAGACAACTCTCTATCCAAGTCAAAATTTATAAAAGTAAACCATTATAGGTCAAAGTACGGTCTTCAACATGGAGCCTTGGCTCACACCGAACAGCAAGTCATAAAGGGCCCCAAAAATTACTAGTGTAAAACCATTCAAACGTTAAAACCAACGGTCTAAACTATATAAAAAACGAAAAATGAGAAACACTTATGAACCACATCAACAAACGACAACTACTGAACATCAGATTCCTTATTAAGGACAGGTGCAAACAATTGCAGCGGTTTTAAACGTTTTAATGGTACCAAACCTTCACCCTTATCTGAAACAATAGTGTAACATCACAACATAGAGAGACACACTATAAAATATCAATTGAAATGGCTTATCTCAATCAAAAGACATATTAACACCAGAAAACATACACAGAAGAAATAAATTTATACTATGATACAAGGTAAATACAAAATAAATAAACTAAATGAAGAATAATTAAAGTAACATGTTATACCGCTGTGAAATGTTAAACAATTTAAGACTATCAAAATACTATAAAATACAAATATAAATTACATTTGATTAAACTGGAATATACTGGACACAACAAATTAATTTGTAGTGTAAAGTCTACTTGATTGATGCCACGTTTAGCATAAATACATCTCAATCATAGCTAAATCAAGACTGAAGTTAAATTTGGATCATGACAAAAGAAACATGGTTTCTCTCTAAAAAAAAACGGATCGCATTTTGTGCTGTAAAATTGATACGGTTAATAGTAACATTTACAGATTAGAGATTAGATACATGTTTTTGATATATAAACATTACATATGAATTTGGATGAGTAATTCTAACGTTTTAATACATTTTATAATAAGTGATTATTAAAATGAGCGTATAAATATTCCTAGAAGTAAACGTCTATAACTTTATTATGATGACTTATAACCGCCATCAATCATATTTCTTTTCAAATGATCTTACGACATAGACTACTAAGTACATGGCAGTTGTCTTCCGTTCGGGATAGTAAGCTATCGCATTAGACAATTGTTTTAATTTGCTATCTACTACTCCTTGTTAAGAATAATATTATTTACTAAGAAGCATTCAAAGATGATTTAAGAATATACATAACATGCATGGGAGACAACTTATATAAAATACAGTCTCATTAAACTACATATAGGTTAACAATATTGTTCACTTCATGTCTTGACGGGTAAATTCTATCCTCCATTGTTTTTACTGCACCTGACAGGGATTTTCTAATACGATGCGTCTTCCCTCTGGAAATATGAAAAGAACAACAGAACTTAAAAAAAAATCAAAAAAGTTTGATTCAATTTCAATAATTACTTTAATAATTATACAAACCGGAGGGTTAACCTTTAAATACATAAAAAGAAGATTAATTATACTTTTTGGTGTTTTACAAACAGGCGTAAGTGTATAAGGACTATTCGGAAAAAGGATGCTCTTTGAACGGTTTTCAGTTTGAAATTATACATACCTTGGTTTACAATGTTATAAAAAAATAAAACTTTTCTTTGATATTCAAATGTTCATTATCGAATATAACAGTCCAACATGACCCAAATTATTTTTAGTAGGCGAACAAATCACTGCTTCTTTGGTTTTAAAATGTTAATTATGATTGTGAAATATCGATTATTCTCCCGACATAGCAGGTATCCTATCTACGGTCTATTGATAGTAAATGTCCGTATATTTTAATACCTGTTGTGTTTATGATTTGCCAAAACATTATCAAAATTAACTTCATTCTAATCGAATTCAGGTATAAAGTTTAATAGTGATGATTGAACAAAATGTGTAATTCTTACCGTCATCAATTCGTGCTTCAACACCAGTTCTACACTTTGGACATGCGTCAAAACGAACGCTACATTCAGCACACACAATTTTATGACCGCATGGACGGAAAGTTGCGTTGGCAACATTCTCGTTACATGAAATGCAGGGCAAAACTAGCAAGGCAGACAAAAGGGCCAAAAATGGATCACCTGCGGCTGTTGCTCCACTCTGACTTTTCTTTTGTTGCCTGAAACAATAAATAGAGGAGCAAATTGTTATAAATATAAAAATAAAGGAGATGTGGTAGGATTGCCAATAAGACAAATATCCACCAAAGTTCAAATGAAGTGCATGTAAGCAATTATAGGCAATCGTATGGCCTTAAACAATGAGAAAAACTCACACCGTTGATAAAAAGACCCCGTTTTTTGTTAAAAAAAAAAACGTCCTAAGATGGTGATATTGTCAGATTCAGAGAAATATTTGTTTAAATCAGAGAATTTCCATGCAAAGTTTTATTTTCCTCTAACAAGTTATGTAAGTCTACGTTTGCTTATATTCAATGAAACAAAATTGAATTTTAATTTTTAATCTGTCATTAAATTTATGATCGAGAAAAGAATGTTTTTTTTATACTTATGCACACATAAACAAAGTTTAATACAAACATTTATGATAAAAGAGATGATTTTTCATTTCCTATCGTTAATTATCCATTTTTAGATGGTGACGTTCCCATGTCACCATCTTATGGTGTTTATAGATCTCAACTTGTACGATTCGCTCGTGTATGTAACTACGTATTAAATTTTAGCGAGAGAAATTTTTGTATTACTGAAAAATTATTACACCAGGGTTTTCGATTGCATTAACTAGTCAAAACATTTACTTAATTTTATCATCAGTATAAGGACATCATTCGTAAATATAACTCAACATGCAGACATCTTATACGTTTGGGTATTTCACACACAATCTTTTATGGTAATATTCTTTACAAAGCACAAAAATGTCAGTATTCACCTCAAAAGCTAACAAAACCTGTAAACAGACTTATTAAGAAGGGATATAGTTACGATACTGTTGTCAGGTCATAAAAGATTGCATATTTTGGCTTTAATATTGATTCACTTATAGGGTCGTTCCATCGGAATTAAACATATTTATTCTAAAACCAGTTGTTGGCATGACACGGGTTATGTTCTTCTCATATATTTTATGATGGTATAATACTTAACCCCTAACAGGAGGGATTGTGCCTGATATTCATATGATGAAGACATAATCTTTCAATCAGTTTAATTGAGGTCTGGAGCTGGCATGTCAGTAACTGCTAGTAGTCTGTTGTTATTTATGTATTATTGTCATTTTGTTTATTTTCTTTTGTTTCCTGTTCTGACATCGGACTCGGACTTCTCTTAAACTGAGTTTTACTGTGCGTACTGTTGTAAGTTTGTTTTTTCTACATTGGCTAGAGGTATAGGGGGAGGGTTGAGATCTCAATAAACATGTTTAACCCCGCCGCATTTTTGCGCCTGTCCCAAGTCAGGAGCCTCTGGCCTTTGTTAGTCTTGTATCATTTTTAATTTTAGTTTCTTGTGTATAATTTGGAGTCTAGTATGACGTCCATTATCACTAAACTAGTATACATATTTGTATGGGGCCAGCTGAAGGACGCCTCCGGGTGCGGGAGTTTCTCGCTGCATTGAAGACCTATTGGTGGCCTTCGGCTGTTGTCTGGTATATGGTCGGGTTGTTGTCTCTTTGCCACATTCCCCATTTCTATTCTCAATTTTAAACTATATCGTTTGGCGTTTCAAATATTCACATCTGATTCATTGTTTCTAATTTTGTTAATTTGGTCATACAGCTCTTCAACTGTTTCGTTTCTCATACATCATTGGCTTTCAAATATTCGACTTTGATCGTTCCTGATGGAGGATAATCCAGAAAAGCGCTTCGGATGCTTATAAAGAGTTGTTTTCATTTTTTGGAGCTGAATCTCCTTACCCTTTTGGAGCTCTCAGATCAGTCCCGGTTGTTGGTGTAGTTCGTTTTGCTCAGTATTTAGTTTTCGTTGTTGTGTTTTGTAGATTGTCATTTTTGTTTTTGTCATGGCGGAGGTAACACGATGTAGTAACTCTAAATAAATTAAATATGATTATCAATGCGAAACGACCCATCACAGTCCAAATAACACAGATTTAAGCAAAGCTCAAGCAATATACGGCCTTTAACAATGCACAAAATTAAACCTGCAGTCACATATAAGAGACCATGATATAACAAAATGTAAAACAACATAAACAAAAACCAACGGCCTGATTTATGACAAAACAATACACGAAAACTAATATGACAGACAGCAACGAACATCAACAACTGAATTACATGCTCTTGACTTATATAGAATAAGGGGTTAAACATAGTATTGGGTGTTAAACCTTCCCCGAACAAGGGACAGTGGGGAAACAGCTCAAAGTATTAACGAACTGTTAAAATCAGATTGAAATGGCTGATAACATTAATAATTTTCTCTTTTCAAGTGACAACATTTAATTATTATCCTTTTTTTAATTTTATATGTGTAACTGGTATTTATTTAGCAACTGAAGAACATTTATGTGTATATGATCGTCTGTTATATAATAATGCACTTACATTCGCTTTATGAAGTTAAGAACTCCGTCCCGTACTCTCGGACTTTTGCATATTTGAAGGGGGGTTTTCCCTGTATTATCTTTGATTGTAGTGTCAGCATCGTTGTCGATTAACAAACAGGCGATTTTCACCCGTTCGCTCTCGTCATTTGGTCGACTCAACATTAATCCTAACAGCTTCACAACAAAAATGTTAAGTTTATTAAAACTTACGATCAAGTAATATTTATACCTTTATGCCAATTATAAATGAATTGATAATGTTCAAGTATGAAAAAGAATGTCCGCTCATTTTTAACCTCTAAATAAACAGATAACATTTTTGCGAATGTGGTTTTATCTTCTCTCTTTACTTCTACAAATTGTGATATTTAATGCTAACAGCTGTATGTTGGTAGAATGGTACGTTTGGCGTTGAAACATTAAAGATGAAATATGTCCTGTAGCACATAAGAAAGCAGTATTCCCCTCAGTCATTTTTCTTGCTTGCTTTTACTTAGGATACGTTGTCAAATGACAGCGTTATTTTTTTTTGTGCCAAAAGAGTTTTAGGAGTAATCTATGCAAATGATTCCGATGATCAGCAATACAGTTTCCAGTGCTCATGAGCTCCGTACTTTTGGCCTTTCAAATATTTTGATTCGATCGTAACTGTTGAGTCTGATGAAGACGAACTGCACGTTTGTCCTATCAAATTTCAGTCTTCGTATCTTTGTGATTTTGTACACCACGGGGCTGATTCCAGTACTGGTGGAATAACAGTTGTTGGTGCTTTTGTGTTGACATATAACATCACCGATACCATCATTATCTCTATCTGTACTGTATATAGAATGTTAAATTATTCAAACTTTTGGCATATATGACCTCTCCCATACTGGGAACTCTTGGTTTTCAATACTAGTACTTGAAGTTTAATAAATAAAAAGTAATACATTGATATAATGTACTAAGCGTCAAAGAAAACAAAATAACAGAAATACAAAACTCCCAGGTAATTCAATCAGGAAAAGTCCTTTAAAACTAACAAAAACAAATGTTACACTTTATCAACTTATCATCATCAACAATATCTTTAAAACATTTGCTTTCAAATAAAATTAACACAAAAAAAAGCGATATCTTACACCTGGGAGTTTTTGTTGCTCAACACCAAGCGTGACATGTAAAGGTGTATGCCCAGTATTACTCTGTGTATTGACATCGGCGTCTGAAAACAAAAAGTCTGATAAGTTTATACGAAAACAGGTTCAAAAGACTATAACATGTATGAGGTATGAGAGGCGGTAGATTGAAAGAAGTTAGTCTAATCTGATATCGCGTTGTGAGCGTTTTTTATTTACTACAGTATCGATGGAGAAACTTCCAAATGAAGTCTGAGATAATTGTGTTTGTATGCTTCGTACCGATTTGAGGGATTGTTCATTTGTGACCTGGAAAGGGGGGGGGAAATAAAGGGGCCTTGAAAAATTTTAAAAATGGTAAAAGGAGGGGGGGGTTTCCAGTTTTTTAATACTTCAAACGGGGGATCGAAATTTGTTCACAAGATTTGAGCAATTCTGTATTTCAAACGTGCACAAATAATAGCAAATTTGATGAATACATTAAATCAGTATCTAATTGACTCTTTAGTCAGCAGTGGTGTCTAACACTTGATTCAGATGTCATTTTTATCTATGTTGTGTCATCATTTCTGGCTTCAAACTTCATTTCAATATTTGTTTAATATAAGTCAATACCTTCTTCTGTTTGTTTTTTAAACATGAAGAACGAAAATATTAGGGATTGATGGTGTGCTGTCTTAGTTTTTGCAGGTTTCCTGGGAGCTTTTCTAACTATACTCTTTTTTATATAATAAAAACACTTTTAATATTGATAGCTGTTTCTAATATGATTAATTGTTAAACTCATGATTGAGCAAATATATAATTATATCAATGGTATAAGATAATATTTGGGAGTCAAGCGTGGCATTTTCAACATGTCTTTACATGAGTAATTGTCCTTAATGACATGGAGATGCGTAATCAGTAACCTACACCCTACGATTCCCCCTACAATAACACAAATGTAATATTTTGGCACGAAAGGAATGATACTTTTTTTGGCATCGCTCCGCTCGGCACATTTCTTAATATCCCAAATCCTAAGTTTCAACATGATCTTCCAGGAGATTTTTTTTTTATCAAAGCTGAAATGGAATTAAGATGTTGTAAATGTCAATGAGACCATAACCGATATATTCAAATAAATTTCCCTGAATTCACAAACAACTTACCCACTTGAAGCTCTGTATCTACTACTGGTGCAATATTTTATTGAATAATAATAATAATAATAATTTAATAGAAATTGTATGTATTTATTTTTTTTTTGTCTTTAAATATGTTTTGATGGAAAGTTATCATAATTGCAATGATACTATCAAACCCTAGGGTTGACGTGGGCGTGGGTATATATGGATGGTCATCATTTGTCCTTTTTCGATCGGGAGTAACACGATTTTAAGGTGGTGTGTCCGTTTGGCTATGCGCGATGTGTAAATTCACAGCCATGCCTAATCAGAATGGAGACATTAAATCCGATTCTTCGTATAGAGAGTGTCATGTTCCTTGCACTTTAAGAACCCTTCATCCACTCTTTGAGGGTTCCGTGAATGGCCTTTTGGGAGGCTAAATATATGTTCCTATCCAGTATAAACTCATTTTCTAGTGACATTCCAAATTTCCAGTCCTTCATCCCATTCCAAATTTCCAGTCCTTCATCCCGGTCGACTCTCTTTTACAGAACCTTCCTCGATAGTATTGATTTTTAATTTTATCGTGTCCTGAACATGCATGCAATATTTGGTACTGGAGTTAATCAAACAAGCAATCAGGCAACGCATTCATACCATATCTTTCATTTCTTATCAAATGTTCATATTGTAAGCACCGTTTAGTCAGAGAGATTAGAAAAATAATGAGAGGATATGAAGGAACAATAAAGCATAACACTTATCCAATAGTAACTCACAGCAAAAATAAAAACGACAAATGAACAAATAACATAAAAACCAACCACACGAACACAATCGAAATCCGGGGATGAAATTATGCTATCCGAAAACGCTTTGCATCAAATCATTGACAATTGCATATCAATAAAAAAAAATCAAGGATAGAATTAAGTTGACAGAGGTTCGGCGATGTTAAAATCTCGTTAATCGATTCAGAAGAGACAAATCAATGTTGCACAAAAATTGAAGGAATCACTAAATCTCTAAAAAGAGCGAGACCGGATACATCATCATGGGTAGCGTCTCCCTCCTTGGATTAATCACACGCCACGCAAATTAATACATAATCAACATTTTAAAATCGGTAGTATGACACAATAGGCTGAATTACAGATCATACGACTATACAGGTATCTAAAAAGATCATTTCTTTTCAATTTTTGAATCTCCTGCAAGAATTAAGAATTATATAATTCGTGTTATACTATAAAGCGAAACAAGACATTAAAACAGCTTTCAACAGGAGAATACCCATTTCTAACATAAAAGACTCGTGGGAAAAATGATTTCCATAATAAAACATTTAAGTACCGAATAAAAAATTCACATCAGCAGAGAAAGAGCCTTAAGACACGTGTCAGTTAAGGAATAGAGTAAAGATGTCAACTATAAAAGTCCTTTTAAGGTATATTTGATAATTTATTTGTCAGTGCAGACTTTAAGGATATATTATTCATTTAAATGATTGGTGCTGAAAGGAAAATGCGCACTTACCGTTTTCAATTAGCAGCTCAACCATTTCAAAATATGCTTCATGACATGCAACGTGAAGAGGAGTTAACCCTCCTTCATTCTTAAGATTTATGTCCGTGTCAGCCTAAAGCATTTTCAAAAAAGAACTACTTAAATAAAAACAAATAAAACAATATCTTCATTTCCTATATTTTAATTAGTCGTACTAGTTTTAGATATATATGTATATCATTTTTCTTTATGGATAGTTTCTGGTGTTTAACAAGAAAATAACATCTTGAAAAATTTTAAAATGCTTGATTCAAATGATACATTTTTACTTCAGAAACAATAATGACAGTTAATCTCCTTGGCTGACCTTTAGTACGAGCTTTTTTTCGAAAAACATAACTTTACCTTTGTTAAAAGAGTTTCTGCGACATCTTGATGATCATTGATAGCAGCAACATGCAGGGCCGAAAATCCATTTTTTTTCGTAGTTTTAGAGAGCTCTGGGGATTTTTCTAACAGTTTTTCTGTCGCACTTCAAGATAAAATTTTGCATAAAAGGTAATTCAATTATTTTCTTATTGCAGTTACTTTTTAGTAAATAAGGGTAAATAAGCCCTACTTCCTTAACAAAGAGATTGACTGCTGATACGTTTACATTTAGGTACACTTTACACATACTTAATTGATTACCAAATCTAAAAAAGAAAAATTGTTCAATCAGGAGGAATTCAAACTGAAATCAACAATACACAAGTTTGATTGACACAATCATAAATATTTGTAGAATAGCTGAGTTCGTCTATCTTTACTCTGTGTGGGGGATTTGCAATCTAAGTTTATAGCACATATACACTATTTTATGAAACTTGACATTTGCAAACAATATTTATTATATTTAAAATTCCAGTACTGAAGGACTGTGATCATTAGATTCCATTGGTCTGGTAGTCAACCAGCAGCGGCACAGTTTTTTTTCAGGGCGTATGTATTTGAGAATCTTTTTTACGACTTAAACCCTCTGTTGTCAAAAGTGTGGGATTATTAAGACGAACATTTGTGTATGGATAAATACGTTATTGAGATTCCAACTCAAATTCAATTAAACCAAGCGATTAGTTTCAGTTTCCTAATCTTTATTTAGAGTATTGTAAGAAGTTTATTTTAAACACCATAATACCAATAAAAGATAAAACTTAACATTTTAGTACATACTTATCATTTCCCTTGAATGCAGCAAAAATTAGTAGATTAAAATCTTTGTTGTTACGAAGTGTCAGATTGATTGATGGAATAGCAAGTAATAATTCTACTGCTTTGTCGTTTCCTGCTGCAATTGCATCATGCATTGGTGTGTCACCTTCTACATCCTAAATGTCAAATAGCATGAATAACAAAATTATGGAACGTCTTCACTTCAAAAAATACATGTAATTACTATATGTATGCTGAAAAATATCTCATTTAATGTATTGTTAATTTATCATTTTCACTGTAGAAATGCCAAAATCGAAGTTTTACTAGTGTTTAGCACTCTTTGATTTTTTTTTGTCGAAATGCTCTTCAGCTTCGTACATGAGAGAAGTAATGAGTTTACAAGGATTTTATTTTGCTATAAAATTTAGGTCGCGTAAACCCGTTTCTCATACAACAACTTACAAGTACATTACAACTTCTAAATAAGTTTTATATACTGATATCCATTAAAGAATTAAAGAACCGTTAAAACACAAACCTCATTAAAGAGGACAGGTTTATAATTTGATATGCAAGACACGCGTTTCGTCAACACACGACTCATCAGTGGAAGAAAAGGAGAGACGAAAGATACCAAAGGGACATTCAAACTCATAAGACGAAAATAAACTGACAGCGACATGGCTGAAAAAAAAGACAAACAGACAAACAATAGTACACAAATAAAGGCAACAGTAGTATACCGCTGTTCGAAATTCATAAATCGATTGAGAAAAAACAAATCCGGGTTACATACTAAAACTGAGGGAAACATATCAAATATAAGAGAACAAAGACACAACAGAAACACTAAAATGCAACACACACAGAAACGAACTATAAGATACCAATAGCCATTTTCCTGACTTGGTACAGGACATTTTAAGAAAAAATGGTGGGTTGAACCTGGTTTTGTAGCTAGCCAAACCTCCCGCTTTAATTGCAATGTAGAATATAACACTAAAATGATAACATTACATGACAGGACTACAATACAAATAAATTGAAGAACACAACATAGAATAAAATAAGAATGAGCAACACGATCCCCACTAAAACTGGGGGTGATTTCAGGTCTCCGAAAGGGTAAGCAGATCCTGCTCCAATATGTGGCACCCGTGACCTTTAAAGAAAAATAGTTGAAAGGCCAAACTAAATACGAAGAGCAGAAAAAAACCCAAAAATCGACATAGCGCCAAATACGAGTAAGACAATCTATGACTGGGTAGGAAATCTAAGTAACTTAACGACAATAAACATATCCATTATATTTTAAGTGAAAAAAAAAACTATTGACTACTGAGCTGATGATATCCTCAGTGTCGAAACGTTTTCCCGCAAAACAGAAAGAAATACGAAATGATGCAATACCTCTTTTTACGAAAATACCAGAGTGGCAAACACAATCCTAATTGGTAAAGAAAATAAACACACCTCTGCTAAACCAAACGATAAATAATCAATACCGCATAAATTAAGCTACCGGTACACCAATTAACTGGTTATGGCATTGTATGCCCATAAATCAACATATGTCGGGTGAGTTATAACTAGGTTTTTGATTTGAAGAAATAGAGTATTCAATACAAACCAATGAAAGTATAGACTAACCTGCAGATTAGGGTTAATACCCTTTTGTAAGGTAGCTCTTAGAAGCTCGTTCATTCCAAAGTAACTTGCATGGTGAGCGACAGTGCGCTTATGTCTCCCTATTACTTTGACAGATGCTCCTCTCTGCAGTAAATATAACGCAATTGCTTCTTTTTTCCTGAAATGATTATTGTCAGCTTTATCAAAATCATGACAGTTCTGTTCAGTATATGTAGATTTGGTTTGAAAATTGCTTGAATTGGCTGTTGCTTTTAAATGTTTAATTGAAGTGAACTGATCCCACTTATATTTGAATATATAAAACTAATACATACGCTTAATTATATATGGAAAAGGTTGATTGTTTTTGCTGTTGGATCCTAAAACTTACTCCTTACAAATATATTAGATGAGATGAAGTAAATGTCTTTGTTGTCGGAATTTAAAAAGACTTTTCATTGTAAATTTTATCATTAGATTTACTGTATGCTATTCTCTGCCAAGATACCTCATAAATATATCACGTTTTCATATTTGTTAGCACAATTGTAGTCCCCTTTCTCCTGGTAAAGTATAGCACACTGATGCATGGATTAGTGTGAGAATTCAAATTGTGGGTAAATTGACATCTGATAATTGTTTATCAGTATTAATGCATACCCTGCTGCAGCTATGATGATCGTCGTATAAGCAATTATACATACCCGGCTGCAGCTATGAGGAGCGTTGTATTACTGTCCTCAGAAAGAGTTTCCAAGTTTGCTCCGTTGTCTAATAATAGCTTAACTATAGACAAATGTCCTCCATGACTTGCAAACATCAAAGGTGTCAGTTCTTTGAACTTGCAGTTAACCTTTAAATGTTTTAACGTATTCAAATGATCTAATTTTAATTCAATTATGATGCTGTATTTTTTTATTTGTAGTAAATCTGCTGTCGACTAGGCTATAACTGTTTATAGTTTCTGTGATTAGAATATATAAATATCCATAACCTGTTTATCATTATGCATTGTACCAAGGAAAAGTGTAAATGTGTAAAAAAAAAAAATACAAATATAATTTCGGTGGGCGTAAAACAGAAAACAGCCGTTAAAGTGTAGCAAAAACTGTATTTCAACTTTGCTCAAAAACTGCTACTACTAAATTTCTTAGTTAGGCATATTGCGAAAACAGCTTTTTTTGTGTGGCGCTCAGCTGTCTCTATAAAGAATCATTTTCCTCAATTTTAAAAAAGACCGACAGGAATTTACGTCTTATCATTATTCTTGTGAATCCGACAAATTAAATTCACCTAACTCTGTAAACAAATGGAATACTTTCCAAAGACAATATAGAGCAGGTTTTTTTTTTTTTTGGCTGGACGGTAAATTTTCACGGATATGTCGATGTAATACAGTTCTAAGCAAAGCAAAAAAATGTCGTCATTCACCTCAAAAGCTAACCAAACCTTCAATCAGACTTATTCAGAAGGGATATAGTCACGATACTGTTGTAAGGACATTAAAGATGACATATTTTGGAATTAATATTAATTCACTCATAGAGTCTTTGCATCGGAAATAAACACATGTATTCTAAACCCAGGATGATACGGGTTATGTTCTTCTCATATATTTTATGATGGTATGATACCAAATCCTTAACGGGAGGGATTTTGCTTGATCTTCATATGGTAAAGACATAATCTTTAATCAGTTAAATTGAGGTCTGGAGCTGGCATGTCAGTAACTGCTTGTCGTCCTTTGTTAATTTATGTATCATTGTCATTTTGCTTAGTTTCTTCTATTTCCTATTCTGACTTCGGACTCGGACTTCTTTTAAACTGAGTTTTACTCTGTGTATTTCTGTGTGTTTGTTTATTCTACATTGGCTTGAGGTAAAGGGGGAGGGTTGAGATCTCACAAAACATTTTGCGCCTGTCCCAAGTCTGGAGCGTCTGGCCTTTGTTAGTCTTGTTTTTTTCTATTTTAGTTCATTTATATGTTTCGGAGTTTAGTGTGACGTCCATTTTCTCTGAACAAGTATACATTATTGTTTATGAACCAGCTGAAGCCCGTCTCCGGGTGCGGGATTTTTTCTCTGTGTTGAAGACCACCTTTCGTTTATTATTTGGTGTTTCATGGACTATATTACGTCCTATGTTTTGTTCTTATTTTATTTTGTCGTCATGGTGTTGTCTATCTATTTGTTTAAGTTTATTTGCATCGAATGGAACTATTACCAAATCTTTCTTCAGTTTGATATATTGCTGAACAGAAGCGATATCGCCTTTTACTACAGCTTGCACCATCTGCTCTGGTCCAATAGTTTGCATCCTTTGTTGATGACCCAGGATTACCATGTGTGCAACAAGTCTGGCAAGGCTGTCGGATAAGTCATTTCTTGTACTTTCTGATATAAGCAAAGGTTTAGACAGTTATTAAAACCATAGAAATAATACTACAAAAATAAAAGGAAAGTTACACACCTCATTTTCTAATAAGACGAACTAACCATACTTGTTTAGAGCCAACCACATATATATTCTTACATTATAAAACTGTTAGAAATAAATTTAATTGCCTGTAAATTGTTAAGTCAACCACCTCATTCCACAGATCAACTACTTCAAACTTAATTTTTATGTCGAACTTGATGATTTCAACTTCCCAATCTACAAGTTCCCATTTCAAAGCAGTTACATTCCCTCTATCGAATAATATATCATTTGATACGTTAATCTCATGCATGTTTACTTCATACAAAGTTCATTAGTAAGGATGTGTTCTTAACACAAAAACCGATCAAAAAGAGTTATGAGAAAGAACGACAAAATCGACACATGTTTTACGGTCATCATAACGAATAAGGCAACTGAACCATATTTCTGTGTCTTAACACACCAGCAGTCTTAAATCTTAATATAATCTTTTTATAAGAGAAGTCCTATAATCTGCAATGTTTCGATTTTGTCCTATTTCTGATTGGGAATTCTTGACTGAGTGTGGATTGGCGGGGATGCATGCTTAGCAAGAGACGCTTACGCAGTTCCTTTGTGAGTTAATACGATTCCCTCAGTTTTTGTGTTTGTAACTTTGATTTACGTCTTATTCGATGCGTGAGATTTGAAAATCGGTAGACTGCTGTTGCTTTATTTATTTATGTTTTAATAATAACCTTCTTTTGCTTTTGGTTTCATTTCGGTCTGTACCAATTCCAGATTATGGACCTTCTGACCTGGTGCAGGAATAAGGCAAGCAGGACTATAGACCCAGACTTGCTGTCCAAACTGTACAACAACGTCACCATCGCCGTCTATTTTCTCAACTTTTCCTATTTTCCCACATGCCTATAACATTTGAATTTGTAATTATTGTCGTTTCAATTTTTCTCAATAAGACTTATTATATATAGTATATATATTAGAAGTCTGATTTATGGGGTTGTCTTCTCTTACGTCTGCAGAACAAGACAATGAAACAAAAATCTAAAACACAATAAAATACATTTGGAAAAAAAAGTATGATACAAATATCAAACTTCAAGGTGAATTCAAAAGTGAAGTCTATAAAAACTGACAAAATCAAATGCTAGACTTTCTCAACCAACGGATGGAACGAATGGAAAACAACCGTTATATTCCTGACTTGGTACAGTCATTTTCCGATTAGACCTGGTTTATAACTAGCTTAACCTCCCTGCTGTAAGACAGTTGTTTATAGTTCCGTTATAATGACACACTTGGATAAGCAATACAAACAGAGATCAAAGTTAAATGAGACAATAATTGGGATCCAACAGCCAAAGCTAAGTAAACTAACATCACAGATATACAACACAACTGACTAAAATTTCAAATAAACATACAAATGTATCTACAAAATACGCCAACAAAAACGTTTTTGTAGTTGACAGTACACACAGTTTTTTGTATACAGTACAAATGAATTACAAAATAATTACAAAGGTAATCAACACTGTAAAAACTTCTTGCGTCCGAATCGCACCTCTGAATGCATAATACCGATTCGTGTCAACAGACATACGACAAAAAGGAACATAAAAGCACAAAGACTAATAAAGTAATAATATGTTAATGTGTACTCTCTTGTAAAAGGATCATGTCATGTCATCTTTCTATCTGTTTAGTTTTAGGGTTTAGAAATTTCAGTATATTTACTCCTAAGGTTAACGTAAAACGTATGAATGAATGAATATTTTTCCGTTAGTAAATGGACGTCGATTTAGATAAAAGAATTTTTGGTCTTCAATGCTCTGTAACTTTATAATTGTTTGGCTTTTTAACAATTTTGATCTGAGCGTCACTGATGAGTCTTGTGCAGACGAAACGCGCGTCTGGCATATCAAATTATAGGCCTGGTACCTTTGATAACTATTTACACAACTGGGTCGATGCAACTGCTGGTGGACGTTTCGTCCCCGAGGATATCACCAGCCCAGTAGTCAGCACTTCGATGTTGACATGAATATCAATTATATGGTCATTTTTATTAATTTATTGTTTGCAAAAATTATGAATTATTCGAAATACTAAGGATTTTCTTATCCCAGGCATAGATTACCTTAGCCGTATTTGGCACAACTTTTTGGAATTTTTGGTCTTAAATGCTCTTCAACTTTATACTTGTTTGACTTTTTAACAATTTTGATCTGAGCGTCACTGATTAGTCTTATGCAGACGAAAAGTGCGTCTGGCGTATCATATTATAAGCCTGGTACCTTTGATAACTATTAGAACACAACACAACTTTAGACAAGTGTCTTTACAATGTGTTAAACCCAAAAATACACCATGTCAAGAAAAGATGTGACTCTGAAAGATATTCCAGCAACATCTTATCTCCTCAAGACAAAGCATATCAAAATATGTGTTAAACTCAAGAGCAACATACTAATTAAAAGGGTAGTCCTGGAGCTAAAGTTTTAAAAATCACTGACATATAAAAAAGAAGAAGCGGTATGATTGCCAATGAGATAACTCTCCACAAGAGACCAAATGACACAGACATTAACAACTATAGGTCACCGTAAGGCCTTCAACAATGAGCAAAGCCCATACCGCACAGTCAGCTATAAAAGGCCTCGAAATGACAATGTAAAACAATTCAAACGAGAAAACCCCAGGCCTAATTTATGTACAAAAAATGAACGAGAAACAAATATGTAACACATAAACAAACGACAACCAATGAATTACAGGCTCCTGACTTGGGACAGGCACATACATACAGAATGTGGCTGGGTTAAACATGTTAGCGGGATCTCAAGTAGTTTCTTTATTATTGTAGACCATTTACACAGATAAAACAGAGTTTTAAAGCAAAAGAAATTATTTGCATACTGTTAAAGTGATGCGAAACATACCAAAAGGATATTCAACCTTTGAAACTGAATCTAAAAACCAACCACTGATGAACATATTAACAGGATAAAAATGTTTCCAACTTATGGAAATATATATAATTAAACTCACTAAGGGTGAGAAATGTGTCATGATATACCTTTTTCATAGCATCTTCCCATCCACCATGACCTCGCTGCAACAATTCAACGACTTTTTCACCTGGTAGTATCTTAACTGTGTCACCCGGCTTGATATTATAAACCTTTAAATATATTTCTTTATTTCATTAAACTGGTGTTTTCATCTACGTATATGTACATATTGTGATGCATATTTTTTTATTATTATTTATTAGATTCCCTCTTCTTCAACGCTGTAATTTGCACATATTACCCCACAAATAGGTCAGTCAGTCTTCAATGTACATGTCTACATTAGGACAAATACTTTTTAATATTTTCTTGAACGATATTTTGTGTCAAGCTGCTCATTATATAATTATGCAAATGATAATACTTTGTTATTATTCATATTCCAATATAAACACTGTTGTAAATACGAAAGAAAAAAATCTTATTATTTAGTTAATGTTAAATAATGTGAAGATCAACCCTGACAAGTTTTAGGCAAAATCAATTGGCAAGAAGACTGAAAATTAGATATTTTGTTTAGCATGTTTAGTTTAGATGGTAATTTTAAACATTGAGAAAAACTTGATGTAGCCATTGATTACCAACTACACTTTGATGCTCATATCTTTAACATTTGCAAAACTGTATCCAGACAGTAAACGGTAATCAAAGATAGGTAACCACCTAACAAAATTAGGTAGACTTACCATTACTATTCACTTATAATATCAAATTTTAACGACTGTCTAACAGTTTACCACTTGCAAATAGCCTTTAACTAATTCAGAAGTATCAAGTTAAAACATTAGAAGCAATAGAGGAATATACAATCGTTAATTAACAATGATCACTTTATTCACATGAAAGTAGAGCAATTATAAACTGTAGTTTCTCCTTCAGAAACGACTACAAAGCTGATATTCCCAGGGTAGAGACAACTATCTTTGTGCTACACTCATATGTACCTACGGGGACCAAACTTGAAAATGGCATGACGATAAGATGAGGAAAGAAATATCTTTGGTCCGCTTAAAAAGTTTGGTTATGAATTTGGGATAGCTCGTGTCACTGTTCCTCCTCGAAATCTTAGTGAGTTGTCCAACTTATTTTTATTTTTCTATACTTTAAAATTTATATTTTTTGCATACCTTTTGAAATATAGGTATGCTTCAAATTCTTTTCTTTTTTTTTTTGTTATTGCAAGAATATATGTTTGTCTGCATTTAACTTTTGCTATTATATGCTTTGATTTGCTGATTATTTGCTACTAGTATACATTTCTGTGGTTTGGTAGTAATATTTATGATATATATGCAGTGTTATCTGCATATCAAATATAATGTAGTAAAACAAATATGTTAGTGCCATTTAGCAATGAGGTTTGAGCGTCTGATTAGTGTTGTTGACAAGTTTAGCTCTAAGCGGTGATGACTTTAACTCTGAGATGAAGATCATAAAAAAGCAATTGCACCATGGTTGCATGTAAAGACTTTTTGTCATGAATATACACAACATTTCTTATTATCCATTAAATATTAGAATGTAATTGATACTTTGAAAAATGAATTGTATAAATCAAAATATTTCTCTACTAATTTATCCACTTAATGTTTACTCACTTTCCTAACAGCGCCTTGATAAAACTGCCATGAAATTCCATCGTACTGGACTTCAATGATGTCGTTAGATTCGATTTGTTTTACTATCCCAATCCTTCCAATACACTGAAAAATAAATCTTTGTACAACCATATTGCTTTTGAGGGGACTTGTTTGTACTTCATATGTTGAATTCGGTATTAATATTCATTTTTTATAAATTTAATGTTTGCAAAAGTATAAATTATTCGAAATACTAAGGATGTTCTTATCCCAGGCATAGATTACCTTAGCCGTATTTGGCACAACTTTTTGGAATTGTGGGTCCTCAATGCTCTTAAACTTTAAACTTGTTTGGCTTTCTAACTATTTTGACCTGAGCGTTACTGACGAGTCTTATGTAGACGAAACGCGCGTCTGGCGTATCAAATTATAAGCCTGGTACCTTTGATAACTATTTGCCTTTCTCAACGTTCTCAACAAACAAGACAAGACCTATGCATTTTGTATATATATAAATACTTGACAAAAGACTGTATAATGACCTCTAGATTTTTATAAGATGATGTGTTGTTCGGTGGCTGTCACATTGATATGTATTTTAGTAGTAACCAATCGTCTATTGAAAAACATGAGTTATAAATGTTAAAAGGCTGATAGGTATATCAATGAAGTAAAATACTTTTCAGATGGATGTCAGGAGACTTGAAAAATGGGGTAATGTGATTCTCACGAAACAAAATAAGCCCGTAGACCTGTCAAATATTACTTTGAATTTATTTCTCTATTCCTTTTTTGTTTGCTATTGAATTTGTCAAACTTATTAATGACTTTTGTTTAATTTATTTTGATTGACGTGTTCTTGATATTGCCTAAAGTGATAGGTGTAATGTTCCTCAAATTACCTCAAATAACCAATCAACCGAAGATTATATGATATTTAAAGGGTACATTCAACAAACATTAGTAGAAAACCTCCAAGATTTTTCGTCCTAATTTAAACTAACTTCTGTCATGCGCATACTCCATCCTCCTTTTCCGCGTTGAACTTCTTTCAGTTCCTCTGAAGGGATAAATACGCATACACGATCGCCCACGTGCAAGACAGAATCAAGACCTGGGTTGTCAGCCTCGTCTAAATTTTTCTCCAAAAAGCCCATTTCTTCTTGTTTTGACTTTGGTTTGTCGCCTATAAAACTGTATTCTCTTGTTTACCTTTGTGATGAATCTGCAAATACTTCATTATATAACCAATCTGTTGACTGGCAGTCTTATAATTTTGTTAACTGATTTTAAAGATTTCTCGACAAGAGTTTATCACGTTATAAGAGTGTCATGACAGTTTGATCCATCATGCATTTTGTATTACCCAGTTCATAGAAATAATACTTTATACGTTTTGTGCGCCTTTCTGGATTTTCCTTCATCAAAAATGCTTAAAAGAAAATTGTGAAAAGCCAGGAAAGTATAAATGCACAGAAACATTGTTAACAATATGACTTAATGGAACAATAAAAGAGCCACATTTAGCCAAGTTAAATATTGAATGAGGGAGTTGGGAGAGGTTGTTATAAATCGACATGTACTGAAACACTGCCTTATCTGATGATACCAAAGGGACTAATAGTTCTTTCGGTAAAACAATCCAATATATGCTGAACTAAACACTTTATTAAAATAAAACTCAGAGAATAACGATTAGTTCCATTTGATCAGATAACACATCAATATTCTCTTACAAGATGGAATAGATACAATGGTCAATCAAAAACCAAAAATTCACGAAAAACAACAAAGCAAAACAACTATAACTACTCAAACAGAAGACATGACATGTTGATCTAATATTAATTTGTAATTTTTAGAATGTAAATAAAGGCAACAGTAGTATACCGCTGTTCAATAGTGATAAATCGATTTAACTGAAACAAATCCGGGTCACAAACCAAAACCGAGCGAAAAACATTACCTATAAGAGGAAAACAACGGAACAACATAAACACTGAACTTCTACAAAAACAAACGCCAACATACATAGAAACGAACTATTTGATAACAACTGCCATATTTCTGACTTGGTACAGGACTTTTTAAGAAAAAAATGGTGGGTTGAACCTGGTTAAATGGCTAACCAAACCTCCCGCTTAAGTTATTTGTAAATACAAATATATACAAACAAAGTGTGCCGTTATTTACCAGGAATATAGAGATGGTCTCTGTAGTAGTCTGTTCCCACGCCTGGTTCAACATATTTTAGGTCCACTTTACCACTTGCTCCGACCCGATATTCACAAGTTTTTCCATTTGTCCATTTCACATGGACAGCATTACGTGCACCAGTATCTGTTTTGTAGTTTTTTAGTTCAGTGACTGTTCCTTTTGAACCAGGACCACCTTTGTACATAAAACAAGTTTAATAGGTATGTATTTCGTTTTAAATATTCCAAATATTCAATGATTTTTTTGCTTGATAAGACAAAAAATGATAAAATGTTTGAGAAAAGAAAAGGTGTCCGTAGGAAAATTCAACCACATCTAGAAATTACAGCCTTTAGATTAAGTGCAATAACTTAATTGCCAATGTACTTTTACCTCCAGTGCCCTCTTTGAAACATTAGCATAAGTTTCTCATAAAATGATTAATTCTCATACAGTATTGATCAATGGCTACAACACTTTGACAAAATGATGATCAACAATTAAAAAAGAGGCGAAAGATACCAAAGGTACATTCACATTCATAATTCGAAAATAAACTGACAACGCCATGGCTAAAAAAGAGAAAGACAAACGGACAAACAATAGTACACAAAACACAACAGAAAACTAAAGACTGAGCAACACGAACTCCACAAAAAACTGGAGTGATCCAAGATGCTCGAAAAGGGTAGGCAGATCCTGTTGCTCATGTCAGTACATAATATAAAGATAAATTTAATTTGTTAGGTCACATCCGAAGAAAAGAAATAATATACTTCTTACTTTTCTACTTGGAAATGCAAATGCTACTAACCGTCGTCTTTGTCATAGTTCCAGTCCGTGCCTCGTGTAACAACTGCGCCTGGAAATATTCCGAGAGCGCGCATTCTTTGCGAAATGGCCCTCTTTTGTACTTTTTCTCTGTATAAAAAGGAATTTATATACAATTATGACAAATTAGTAGGTAAGCAAACAAAAATTAATACCATCAACATTAAAGGCGAAATGCTTAAGGAGCGAGACTGGGTGCATAGATAGGATAGCGTTTCTTGCTATAAAAACATACTCAGACAAAATGTCAAAAACGGTAAAAGAACACAATGTTTAAAATAGCAGATCAGACAACTTAAATGATACCTAAAGATTCAAGACCGCGAAAACAGGTAGTTAGCGCATTGAGACACTAACACATTGTATCGGTCAACCTATTCGTTAAGGTGACGGTAAAACTTATGTAATTTCGATTTCAGTCGTTCTTCCTCATAACTTTGTTGGATCAGTAAATGTGTAAGAAGAAAAACCTGTAAAATGAAGTCCGTACAGTGTGAACCTACCGAATTAGACTTCCGGAGCACCTGAGATCACCCCCAGTTTTTGGTGGGGTTCGTGTTGCTTAGTCTTTAGTTTTCTATGTTGTGTCATCTGTACTATTATTTGTCTTTTTATTTTTGGCCATGGCGTTGTCAGTTTATTTTCGATCTATGAGTTTGACTGTCCCTCTGGTATCATTCGTCCCTCCTTTCCAGACCTTTGCTACTGGTGATAAATAATAGACAATTGGAAAGATAGAATCAACACGTTTGTCATATATTACAGTTTGAAGTGGTCCGCCTGTTTCTATATCAAGAAAAAGATCAAGATATGATTCAACTGATTTTTATAGTGTGTTGTCATGTTGAACTGTTACACCACTGTCCTAAGTTACGGAGAAGGTTTTGCGCCACCAATCATGCTTAACCCAGCCACATTCTGTATGTGCCTGTTCCAAGTCAAGACCATGTAATTCAGTGGTTGTCCTTTAGTGCTATATATATCACTTGTTTGATATGACAAACATATGAGTTTGTATATTTTGAATATGGCAGGTGAGCTCGACCCTATTTTTTATCAACATGGATTTTCATTTTTTCTGTCTAAAGTTGGAAGATCTCTCCATGCACTCCGGCTTTGGAATAGCTTATAGTGCTGTAAGTGGCGTTAAACACCAATCACTCAATTATTAAATACGTTTCGTGCATCTTTTCAGGATATAGCTGTATTATAAAAGTTGAAAGCCAAGGATGTATAGATAAGATCAAAACACATGAAAAGCTATAAAATACACCTAGTAATGATTAACAGCTACAATTACAAATACTGCTTACGGTCTGCTTGTTGTTTGTCTGTTATATCGTTCAAATTCATGACTTAGATCGTGCTTATCGGAGAAATAACAAATGGTGCAAAGATTGATGCCTTCACATTTTACACATTTCCATCGAGTTCCGAGTATAGGTTGTCTTTTACATACATTGCATGCTATTCCGTAATGCTTTATTCCTATAACAAAAATCATAAGTTCTTCATCTATACTAACAAATTCACAGATACAGTAAATATACATATAGTTTCCTACAAAATAAAAAACAATGTATCCTTAAAATGTTGGATAAATATCTTTGTATAATGTACATTGATATTCTGTATTTTTTTGTCGTATTTTGTGAAATTTTGACTTCAGTATGGAATTGGAATGGGAGGGGTTATACGTGCATAGCAGCAGACCCATACCCCGTGTAATTCATGCTATTTCCTTAGTTTTTGTTTGTTAGCTTGCTTTGTCTTCCTAGCAAATAATGAGTTTTTAGGATTTGAACATCAGTCTAGTTGGCCGAATGGTCTTGAGCGCTGGGCACAGTGCATGCGGTATTATCTCGATATCCCAATAGCTTGAGTTCGAATCCCAGCGAGGGAAAAACAAAAATTTGCTTCAGCAAATTTGCAGATTTAACAATGCAGTGCTGATATTTAGAGTAATTATGAATATAATATGTGTTTTCAGCCGTTTATCACCTTCACTGGTGATCCAATGGATGGATCTGTCGTAGAGTTGTCATTGTTAAGACGTACTGCACACGTATAAAAATTGCGGTTTTTATCCAACGCAATCATAGGTTTGAACGTTGTTTTCAATTTAGACTTATTTATATTTTTTTTTCGTTTGGGCTTGTATTATATTTGCCTTCGGGTTTATATGATCCGTTCATCCTATTTCGACTCTTCAAAATTCAAGAGTCTATCCTAAAATTGAGGTAAATTATATGGCCTTCCAAAAACCGTTTCGATTCCTATCATCACTGAAGAGACATTAATTGTCGAAATCCGGATATGGTGTACAAATTTTTGTACCTCATGTTTGCGGTTTACCATCTTTTCCGCAAGTTTATTGTTTTCTGTTTGGTATTATATTAATAATAAAGATCCATTTTGTTACAGCTTGTGATATGTTTATTTGGCAATCGCCAATGGCAGTCAGCAGGGTTTAAGAACATCCGTTGTTCGACCTGTTAGTCAAATGCGTTTTGTTTAAATATACTTTTTCACTTTTTGGTCTTTTTAAAAATGTGGTTTGTGCTGTATTTATACCCCTCTACCAAGAAATTTGTTTTGCATACACACGTATAAAAATTGCGGTTTTTATTCAACGCAATCATAGCCTTGAACGTTGTTTTCAATTTAGACTTATATACATATTAGACCCCTCTACCAAGAAATTCGTTTTGCATGCACACGTATAAAAATTGGTGTTTTTATCCGACGCAATCATAAGTTTGAACGTTGTTTTCAATTTAGACATATATATTTTAGACCCCTCTACCAAGAAATTTGTTTTGCATAGACACGTATAAAGATTGTGGTTTTTATCCAACGCAACCATATGTTTGAACGTTGTTTTCAATTTAAACTTGTATATATACATATACATATACAAGTGCACATTCACAGTTCTACAATCTATCGGTACTTGTATTTAGGCATTGCACAGGGTCATGCTTTTCTCTGACTGTTGTTGACGTCTTTACACTGAGTCCATTTGGTGCTGAATGTGTACTGATTTCGTCCTAGTTACATGATTTATTGTGGGTTGATGTTGGCTTTGAGCTAGGTGTCGGTGACTGCGAGTGTTCTCGGATCTGTGCTTGTTGTTTTTTGTTTTTGTTGTAAGGATGTATAAATGCCCTGCCACGTCCTGTCTGTGTTTTTGTGATCTAGTGAGTTGAGCCCTTATCAACTGATTTTTGTAGTTTGTTCATGTGTTGTGCTGTTATACCGTTGTCCTATGTTGGGAGAGGGTTGGGCGCCCGATGACTTGTTTAGCCCCACCATATTCTGTGTGTGCCTGTACCAGGTCAGGAGCCTATAATTCATTGGTTGTCGTTATTTGCTTTAAATCGTATTTGTATTTGGTTCTTTGTTTTTACATAAATCAGGCCGTTAGTTTTCTCGTTTGAATTGTTTTACATTTGTCATTTTGGGGCCTTTTATAGCTGACTATGCGGTATAGGTTTTGCTCATTGTTGAAGGTCGTACGGTGACCTATAATTAACTTCTATGTCATTTGGTCTCTGGTGAAGTGTTGCCTCATATGCAATTATTCCACATCTTCTTCATTTTTTCAAAACGTCAGAGGATAATCCTTAATGATTTTTTACACGATATAATTTCCTAATTTTCGAGAAATTAGCAATATCTGTTTATCTATTTTTATTGGATCAGAATGTTAACTTTCAGAAGCAACACGACAATAAAAGTCACAGTTTGGGGAGGGTTGAGACCGTATAAACAGGTTTGACCCAATTATTATTATTACAATGTATTATCATTATTATTATCATTATTATTATAATTATTATTATTATTATTATTATAATTATTATAATTATTATTATCATTATTATTATTATTATCATTATTACATTGTATTATTATTTCTTACCTGTAGGTGCATTATCAACCACTCGCAATTCCCTTCGCCCGTCTTTTCCAATGTTGCATGTTGTTAAATTTCCATTGTCCCAAACGACATCAACAGAGTTATTTTCCTTAACGCAAACAACTGTACCCAAATGTCCTTCTCCGCCATCTTTTTCGCCCTGTTTCCAGTCTGGTCCTCGCACTACTCGCAAGCCAATGGACATTCTTGTTCAGTACCTTGTAAAATACAAATTTAATAATAATATGAAACTCATCAAAGATACCAGGGCTGATATGCATAAAACCAATTAAGTTAAGATTTCAATTCGTAGTACTAATTTATCATAGGACACGAAGAAAAATCTGTCCGTTCGGAACAAATCTTAACTTAGGTGGTTTTATGCATACGGGCCCAAGATTATAATAAAAAAACTTATCGGAGATACATGGATTGAAATTTTGAACGCCAGACGTGCGTTTTGTCTAAAAAAGACTCATCAGTGTCGCTCAAATTAGATAGGTTAAAAACGACGTTGAAGAGCATTGAGGACCCAAAATTCCTAAAAGTTTTCCAAATGCAGCTAAGGTAATATATTCCTGGGGTAGAACATTCTTAGTATTTCGAAAATTTCAAAGTTTGGAAACAATTTATAATTATGACCACATCAATGATAATTCGTGTAAACACTGGAATCGATAAGTCAATTGCAACTTTCTTTCAGACTACAAATATGGACTATATAATTTCTAAATCAAATGTAATTTATGTCAATAATTTATATGTAGTCACTTACCGAAAGAAAAATCTTAAAAGCAATCTAAATACATCTGCAAAACACCTACAATTAAGAATGTTGTGCTGTATTTGAGTTCTGTTGTAAATAAATTTTAGGTGTTCGTTGTTATTCTGTGGTTTACATGTTGCAATGGACTATTATATTATTTATTTAAGTATTTATTTGTACTTTATTCCTGTCACGTAATGTTGTCATTTTAGCGGTATTTTTAACATTGCTATATAAGCGGGAGGTTTGGCTAGCCATAAAACCAGGTTCAACCCACATTTTTTTCTTGAAATGTCCTGTACCAAGTTAGGAATATGGCAATTGTTATCACATAGTCCGTTTTTATGTATGTTGGCGTTTGTTTTTGTAGCAGTTCAGTGTTTCTGTTGTTCCGTTTTGTTTCCTCTTATAATTGATGTGTTTCCATCAGTTTTGGTTTGTGACCCGGATTTGTTTCAGTTAAATCGATTTATGACTATTGAACAGCGGTATACTTCTATTGCCTTTATTTGGTAAAACAACAAAACATTTTAAAAACGATTTTAGATGACTTTATATCAACAACTTCCATAATAGTATATGACAAAATGTAGTTGTGGATGGTAACTTTCAAGCTACCTTGATCGTTGTGTGTCATCTTCCATCATAGCTATATCATTGTTGTTTATCATTGACAATCAGAGTGTTTGTGTTCTAACTGATAAATTTCTTGTATAATTCGACGGCTAGATGTCGGGAGTATTTGAATTCATTCCTTTTGTTTGTCTTGTGAAATTCGACGGCTAGATGTCGGGAGCCGGATTAATTAAATTCATTCCTTTTGTTTAACTGGTTTGTATTGCAATTTTCTGAGCAGCGTTTCATGGAAATGTGTCTTCTTCTTTGTCGTTTGTTCGTGACCAAGGTGTTGTCTTTAAACAAGAGGCAGAAGATACCAAAGGGATATTTAAACTCATTAGGTAATGACAAACTGACAAGTCCATGGCAAAAATGAAAAACAACCAAAACACAACACGACCTCCACCAAAACCGGGGATAATTTCAACCCGCATTTTATATTGATTATTTTGGTTTCTTTTTTTTTTCTGTAACAGACAAATTGTACTCTGATAGGAATCAGAAACAATTTCTGAATATTGGTATGATTACAAAAAACCTAACTCATTTAAAACAAACATTCATTAAATTCAGATCTAACGATACGTTACAAGAACATCATTCCATTGAAATGCAAGATTTCAATACATACGTGGCGTTCGAGCGGAAAATCAGAAGCATGTTTTGAAGCATAACATTATCTGAATAAATAGATTTCTTTGACAGATCGAGACCATTACAATTCTGATGGAAGAATTAATTACCATAGTAATTTCCCGAAAAAAAATGTAAACATCGCATCATAACAATTAACAAATTGACACAATGAGCAACAATGCAATGCGGGCTACTTGAAATGTTATTTTTAATTGTTTCACGGAATTCCATGTTTCAAATGTTTGTTCTGCTAATGCTATCAATTATGTTAAAACATAATCCTCAAATGCTCTGATTAAAACATAATAATGTTCAACTGTCTCCACATTAATTTTCATGAATTCATGTCACGTGAAATTAACACTGAAATGACCACTGTCATCTTTTAAATTCTTTGAACTTTTTGAAACATTTAAGAGTAATAGTCTAAGATTACAGCATTTTTTAAAACAGGGAACTTTAAACTGTTTCTCTGGAAAATCGGAAAATATCAAGCATTCGAAAACAATACAACAATTAAGACCAATAGAAACTGTTTCTGGCAGAACTTCTAAATTCTTAATCCATTAAAATAAGGAAAAAACAATAGTTCGTAAATCTGAGCATGGAACAAATACTTTGCACCATGTTTACCATGGTCTGTAAATGAATATGCATGAAAATAGTAAAATAACAAAAATACCGAACTCCATGCAAATTTCAAACCGGAAAGTCCCTTATCAAATGGCAAAATCAAAAGCTCAAACACATTTAACGTATGGAAAACAACTGTTAGAACTTGCGTTGTATGTCGGTAAAATCACATATTCTCGGTAAATTGTAAACACATAGTAAGTAGTCATTGTTCAATGACCATAATACAAAATTTACAAAAAGTCCAAAAACTATATTGGCGGGAACATTGGTATGCTAATTTAGCCATGCCAGTACACATAGCGTACCCCACATGTTTAATGAGTGATTCATTGATTGATTGATAGGTGTTTATGGCCACTAACATCATTGTTGACTATTTCCTGGCGGCCAGTATTTATTGGTGGACGAAGCTGAAGTACCCGGAGAGAACAATCAACCATCGGTAGGAAAACTTACAATCCTTGTCAATTAAGATTGGAGTCTAACGCACCTGCCACATGAGGGACTCGAACTCACAACCTCGGTGTTGACAGGCTAGTGATAAAGTAGCTCAACTACCCCGTCACCAAGGCCCCTGCCGACATGTTTATAGTAATACACACATTCCAAAACACATATAGATCTTATTAAAGATTATAAAATCATTTTGATTGATTAATTGTTGGTTTTTATCGGCACATTCATCACTATAATTGAGTTCGTGATGCCAGTTTATATTGTTGGTGGAAGCCAGTACAGAACCAACGACCTTGAAAACTTGCAGTCGAACACAACCTTGACAGGCTAGTAACACAGTAAATAAACAACTTTGACCCCTCGACTACAAAGGCCCCCTTATTAGTTTCGTAAGAGTAAGAAAAATATATAAGTGGATAAGATAAAAAAAAAAGATAAAAAGGTTTTAAGGAAAATAAGTTTGACGTTATTAATTCTAATAAAATGTAGAAATCAGGATTTTGAAACCTACAGAAAGAAAGGTGCCCGTTTCTATGGTAATTCCCAGTTTATTTATCTAAGTTATCAATTATATTTTTTTTTTGTATTTAAAAAAGCTTTCAACTCTGTCAACTTAAGTTTGTGACGATGCTTTTTAAATAATTAAGTGCTTGCGTTAATGTTAATATGACTGTTGTTCATGGTACATAAGTTAGTTAATTTTAAATTGCAGACACGAAGTGACACTTTACTGAATAAGCAAAAAAAAAAGACATTTAAGACGAAATTGTAAATAACTTACTCTGTGTATGCTTTTCATTGATATTAAACTTCGGGCAATTATGTTATAAATATTTTATTTGTTGATCTTTATTTCAGATCAAATACGATTTTGGATGACAGCCATGAACACAATAATAACAAAATAACTGGACACTGTAATTTAAAGTTTATTTAACAATATACTTTTTATCTGATATCTATTTTGAAAGGCCATATAGATTGATTAAAATGTCAAATGAAATGATCACCATATAGATAATACACGATTTTCTTTGGGTAGAAAACAAATTGAATGTGTTTGTTTAATTCATACTAACTACATACGACACTGATAAAATATATTAGCTATTTTTTCACATTTGTATAAATGTCTTTTGAATTTATATTCAAAACAACGCATTTTAATCAACACAGTGTTTACAGAATGATACAAGTTTAATATAATTTATCCTGCAATCAGCCAACTATTGTACAAATAACAGGTACACAAATAAATTTTGCTTTATTTGTACTTGTACAAATAAAGTCTTTTATTTGTACTTGTACAAATAAAGTCTCCTGTTACCCCTCTCCCATGTTGAGCAAGCGGTAATGTGGATATTTCTTTTTGCGTACCAGTTCATTTTGGGGTCCTCTTCGCGGTCCGCGTTTAAAATATGTCGATTTCTTTGAAAAGTTAGAGACAATGATTTAGATTTAAACAACTTAAGTTGCAAGTGTTGGGTGATAAAAACGATATATGTACATTGTCGGAAAATATAAAATTTATTTGTACTCGCTGCGAAACAGGAGAAAAGCTCGGCGAGCCTCGCTTTTTGTTCTGTTTCTAAAGCTCATACAAATAAATTTATATTTTCCGACAATGTACATATATTGTATATTTACTTTATGGCAAGAAAGAAACGTTAAACTTATGTATCCAATAATTGAATCTTTGGGATAAAGGAAACGCTTCATTTTCTTTTTCAACATTACTAACATAGCTTTTCGATGGACAAAGAAGCAACAAAAATGAATTATTACCTAGTGTTTCTTTTATGACATATAAACACTTAAAAATAATATGTGACAGGGCATTCAATGTTCACTTGGTCAAGACGCAATACTTGTGGACACATATTTGCATTTAACCGGTGTTGAATCCATTATCTTTAGCATGTCAGCATGTCAGCAAAATTATGAATTTGTATATGTGAACATAATCCAGATTTATAAAAATGTAGATATCAAGGCGGCAATAATGTAAGAAGGAGAAATACAGACAACACAGTTTACAGAAGGAGAAAAAATAAAAGAAAAAACTGCAAAACACAACACCAATATGTAGATAGAACACAGGCTCTTCCAAACAACAATTACCCTCTGGAGAATAAACTGCCACTTATATAAAACATTTGTAAATGCAATGTTTGCACCTATCACAAACAGTATACTAGTATGATAGAGATATAATGAGATATATACCTGCATGAGCATAATAATGTCAAGGATAATCAGACTAAAGAGTTCCCGCTGTTATGACTTTTTACATATTGTATTTTAAAGAAGTTATCAAATTTAAATAGGCATCTAATAACATATATATGAACGCAGAAATTTAGAAATAAATGATGATTTTCACTTTTTATATTGTAGTCTTAAAATCAAGGAGATGGCAATTGGAACAAAATATAACAAGTAGGAAAAGAGTTACAGAAATAACCTAAAAAAATGACTTACCGAACGTCTACGTTTGATAAAAACGAAACTAGGGATACTTTTCGTGGAACATCTAATGATTATTTGGAATTTCTAAAGGAAGTTAAATGGCATAGATCCAAAATTCAAATGTATGAATTGACAAGCGGATATAAGTATATAATACCGATTCGAATTGATGAAGGTATTTAAATTATTCAACGTTATACGTTGGAACGACAAATTATTCAAATGATTTTACAGATTGTTTGTCAATATTTTGTTTATAATTTATAAAAACTTGCTATGCGTAACATTTGTAATAAAGTATAGACATAAAACACTTCTACCGTATTCAATTAGTATACTTCCAACGTACTACTTATCATTATTTATAATTGGAGTCGCACATGATACAGATTGATTCATTGTTCGTGTTTCACACCACCTACATTGATATTGTATATCAAGCATTTAATGGATTATGTAAAATGAAACGTATCATAGATCGATTGGTAATCCAAAGCGAACATATGTCAATGTTAAATAAAGCTATTTGATAGTTACTTACATCTTAAGGACTAAATGCTCTCGTTAATACTTTTCCTATTTTTATTTATTATGACGAAAAAATAGAATGAGCAAGGGCAATGAAGGGAACATTTTCAAATTTGCGTCAAAGTAATGGACATTGTACTCAGAAGATGTATAAATTGTGACGGCAGCAACTTTGCAAAAAAACAATTGTTACAGAGAAGTCAATTTTCTCTGCTTACTTACTGAAATTTTCTATATAATATATTTTCAAAGATATAGCTTCCGTAAACATAATTAACCTCCATAATTTTTTTAACATTTCTGCCATATTACTGATGTTAACCTTTGGTATAAATAATTTAAAGTCCATTGACAAATATGGGTGCAAGAAAATTTCAAATCATGTTAACGTGCAATAATATTTACCTATTTCATCACCTCTTATTTTTCAAATCGTTCGAAAAATCGCTGATCTAAAGCATTCAAATCACTTGTTTCGATGAATTTGGAAATTGAAGGTGTTTGAATGCTTAATTTGTTGATTCATTTAGTCATTGCATTTAAAAGGACATGTAATTCTGAAAAATATCTATCAAATCTGATGTTCGTTCTACAAATTATTGTTGTACACTTTTGACATCACCTTTAAACCGGGATGAAAACTGTATGTGTGAGAGCAAACACAACTTTGGCCATGACTCCCCACAAATAATAATTCAAATTTTATCAATCCTTGAAAATAAATATTGACACAGGAGTGCTTACAATGGCAATGTACATTTCTAAAGGGTTGATTAAAGTCCAATATCTGACTTTATGGCTGTATGCTGGCAAACGTAATTAATTCAGCTAACCAAGCGTCAACTTCTAATTTCACAGCCGTAACATGTCCTCTGCCCGTTAGTTTGGCAATTACACATCACAATTAATACTTTACCCTCGTGATATGTCTGTCTCAGCTCGCTAGCTGTATACTTGTCGTTTTAAATAATGGAATACATAAAATTGGTCTGATCTGTATTTATACCAATATTGTCGTATTCCCTATTTTATAACATTTTGACAAACTGTGGATTTTCATGGCGGTAAATCCATCCATATCAGGAGACGCTTACCCATACGAAACCGGTCACGCTCCTTTTGAAGTTCACGCAATTCCCTCAATTTGTGTTTGTTACCTTGATTTCTTTATCTATTAATGTGATTTAAACATCGGTTAACAACTTTTGCCTAATTTATATTATCATTAGAACTAGGTCATATATGGCAAAGCATTGTAACTGCAGCGTAGAACAGCGAAACCAAACACTGAAACAGTTTCTAACCACACGTGCTATCTGTTACATTGTTCTTACGTAGAAAATAAACATGCTGGTCTAAAGTATGATCACCCTATATACTCTAAAGTACAAGACATGGTTGCCTAAGATCAACAAGACGCATTTTCTAAAAACAAAAGCATTGTATGCTTTTCCTTTACAACTAGACACGCTTTTCTACAGTCCAACTGTCCAAGGTGTTTTAAATAAAGTGGAACAGGCTGTTTTGAAGATCTAGACACAGTAAAATTAAACACATTGTTCTACTATTAAACTATACACGTTGTTTTTTAAAAGCATAACCACATAATATGTTCTAAAGTATAATCAGTGTCACTTATCAAAACCTCAACACGGTGTTTTAAAGGATTTACGTCAGTGCTGATCTTAAAAGAGAGGCGAAAGATACCAAAGGAACATTCAAACTCATAAGTCGTGGTTGATCTCAGGTGCTCCGGAAGGGTAAGCAGATCCTGCTTCACACGAAAATCAGACGTCAGTTGGTCACATTTAGGGAAAAGGAGGACGGGATTGTGGTTATGAAAATAAGAATATATCCAGCGTCATCTGTAAAACAGATATCTTATAACAACCAACCAACTCCTGATGGCGTTCGTAACATTTTTAAGGGAATGATTTCAAGTTCACCAATTGGAACTCTTGATTTAATAGCTTCGTTGTAAGCAGCAACACTCTATCAAAGACATCATGATAGGAAACGCAAGCTCTGGAATATCGTATCAACTGGATATATATATTCCATTTGCAGGCACTGAAAGAATGTTGATACATAGAAAAGTTGTTCCGATGGTCAATCATATATGCTGTTAGTTCACCAAGGCGAAATGTTCTGAAGTGCAACGAGACTTGATGCTCTAAAAACAAGACATTATGGCCCTTTAACTCTTTTACTTCGAGCGTCACTGATGAGTGTTTTGTTGTAGAAAAATTATAAGCCTGGTATCTTTGATGAGTTATTTTTCTAAGTACGACCAGATGGGTTTATCTAATGAAATCCATACGCTACAGGTAAGTTTAAGGTACAACCAGACATATTTTTCCCATTACAACTATTCACGTTGGTCTGAAGCACTTCAGTTCTATAGTCCAACTGTACACTCTGTTTTAAAGTCCAACTTTAGACGCTGTTCTGAAGTACAACTTTGCACTCTTTTCAATAAACCAACTATGCACTCTATTCTAATGTCCAACTGTATACACTGTTCAGAAACACAACTCTACTCGCTCTTCTTCAGTACAACTCAATGATATACACGCTGTTCTGAAGTAAATCTATATACGCTGGTCTAGAAGTTAAGTTATACTCCTAAATTAATTTCCTCCCGGATGTTATCACCAGGCAACTATTTGGCACTTCTGTGTTGACATGAATTATCATTGATATGGTTATAATTATAAATTAACTGTTTGCGAAACTTTGATCTTTTCGAAATACTAAAGATTTTCTACCAATGGAATACATTGCCTCAGCTGTATTTGCCAAAAAAAACTTTCGGAATTGTAGGTCCTCAATGCTCTTTCTTCTTTCTTTTTATAGCTTTTTCAACTTTAATTTGAGCGTCACTGATCCGTCTTTTTTAGACGAAACGTCCGTCTGGCATTTAAAGAATTAAGCTTGTTATCTATGATAAGTTTATTTCTGTACACTTTATAGGTACATATAGCTCATATATTATGAAAACATAATTCTTTTAGTAACTAACTCAACTCTTTAAGGAACATAAAATAAGTTGACACTGGTTTTATTATTAATAATGTAAATATCAAACCATTTATCAACATGGAATATGCAAAAATAAAACTTACTATATGATATGCAAGTAACAAAAAAACAATAAGTTTACTTCAAAGAAAATTAATTAAACATCAAACACGATATCGGATTGCCATAAGATGAACTTGGTTTCTTATTTAGATCTATGGAAATGGTAAGAAGATACCAAAGAGCAATCAAATCATTCAATTAGTCAGCTAGCAATATCACTAAAGATATGTATTCTGCACTGACTAGAAATAATGTTATTCCTACTGGAGAGTTAAAACGGGTTAAACTTTTAGGCGAACAGAATCTGAACTGGAAAAAATATTTTCAGACTGTCAATTGCTGTTACTAAAAATAGTAAATTACAGTGGTTGCCGTACAGGATTAACCACTGCATCATTGCAGCAAATCTAGTTACAATAAAACTTATGTATAATCCTTTATGTACATTTTGTAAAACAGAAAACGGGTCTATAGAACATCTCTTTCGGAATTGCTGTACCAAATTTTCTACAAGATATTGATAACTGGTTTCTTTCCGGTGGAATAAGTCTCCCAATGCATAAATTAAACTTTCGTTTTGGAGCTTTCTCCAAAATATTCCCTAACAACCGTAAACAACATGATTTTTAATTATATTAAACAATATATGTATAATTCTAGATGCTTTTAAAAGAATCTCTCACTGCAAGCAATCAACATAAAAAGAAAGATATGTACAAATTAGAGAGTAATATAGCTGTAAAAAATTAAATAAATAACTGAATTTGACAATATGTGGAAAGTTATTAAAATCCTTTAAGTTAATACATGCTAATGACTATCAACCAATAATTTATTGTAAAGAATATATAATTTTCATGAAATGTTCTTGACCTGTGTTGCTGGCTGTTAGAAAAGAGAAAAGTAATATTGATAGGGATGTAACTGGATAATTCTGTTTCTTTTTTTTTAATTCTTTCTTTTCATTCTTCTTCATTTTCCACATCTATACTATCTGTTACTTATCACTATTTATTTATCTATTTATTTTTATATTTTTTTTTTACTTTTTTCTTTTGATCTGTTCTATAGAAAATGTCTACTATTTCCAACGATAAAGTATTTATAATAATGATAGTGTATATCTTACATGTATTATTTTGTATGTAGTTCATGCATATACTTTAATTGTTTGAAATAGAAAAATTACAAATAAAAACAAAATATCATTAAAGTCTAAATTGGTGTACCCCAAACTACGGTAAATGAATCCGAGATAATACATGTAGCAGAAGAAGATGTAAAACAATACAATATGGATGACATTCAATGTTAAGTGCATGTGAAATAACAGAAAAATATTAATATTAAATTGAATAACTAAACTCTTCTGAAATATACGTTACATTTCATATATTAACCACTAAACTAAGAATATACATTGATTATCATTGATAATCAAATATTGAATAGTACAATCTACATCACATGATACACAAGAAAATAGCTTTCATTTTTACGTTTTACAGTCCAGTTTATTCATTGAACTTGACAAGGATCTTCAAGAACAATCCGTCTTCCTTCTGTTAAAATAATTTAAAACAACTTATAAGAACACTTATTCTGATTTGTTGCTCACTATTAATTAATAAAATAAAAAGATGACAGGAAAGTATTGGCACCAGACAACGCTTGCCACAAATACACTAAACTTTCAAACTAAAAGGGTTTGAAAACAAAGACATATAACTTCTATACGGTATGGGTTTGCTCATTCTTGATGGCCGTACGGTGACTTATAATGATTAATTCTACGTCATTTGGTCTCTGGTGGAGAGTTGTCTCATTGGCAATCATACCACATCTTCTTATTTTACAAACAATTACGAATATCACGAAGTTCAGATATCTTACGTTTTTACAATACATATCTTTCGTCTATTCAATATCCTTCTTTATTTTAATTAGTCATAATATAATTTAATAAGTTTTGGCTAGCCATAAAACCAGGTTCAACCCACCCATTTTTTCTTAAAATGTCCTGTACCAAGTCAGGAATATGGCAGTTGTTGTCAAGTAGTCCGTTTCTACGTATGTTGGCGTTTGTTTTTTGTTGTAGTTCAGTGTTTCTGTTATTCCGTTGTTTTCCTCTTGTAGTTGATGTGTTTCCCTCGGTTTTGGTTTATGACCCGGATTTGTTTTCGCTTAATCGATTTATGACTATTGAACAACAGTATACTACTGTTGCCTTTATTTAATAGTGGAACTTTTATTTGAATAACATGAATATTCAGTATAAAATTTACAAGAAGCCTTATTTTCAAGAATAAGTAAATATTTACTGAGCTCAGTATGAAGACAAATAACGAACTGAGTCAGTAGTCCTAGGTTCGAATACTGGCTTACACAATGGTATTTATGGTAGGAATGTTATGTTCAACTGTTAGAGAACAAACATAAACATTTGCGTCATTACAACAGTAAGTCAGAAGATACCAAAAGGATTGTCAAACCATCAGTCTAAAACGAACTGAATATGGCTAACAATGGCTAAAAACTTAATACGACCAAAAAACAAACATTCTACAAAACACATTTGCTACCCGTCGTGTTGCTTATGTAAGTACAAACCCGATGAAAAGTCTAATTCGGTAGGTCATATTCGGGGAAATTACTACGGGATTGTGGTACCGGAATTGGAACATATCTGTCGTCATCTGTGAATCAAGTGTGTTCCATAACGGTCAACTCTTAATGGTGTCCGTAAAATTTCCGAAGTGATAACTTCGAGAGCTTGCAGCTGCTACTCAGGCTTTATAAAACGTCACCAGTGTCTGAGCAGAAGGTTGAAGATCCAAGGATTATGTCAGAGAACGTGTCGTCCTTTTTCTAAAAAAGTTCATCGGAAGATACCAAGACCTTGTTGATAATTCACAAATGATACATGATGGTCTTGAAATATAGATTCTAGGTACTGACGCTGTTTATCATCTTAATTACGTGTTTAAGTATTCTTTCATTTGTCTTTGTAAATTATTGATCATTATTGTTTAGTCCATTTGTGGTAATATTCTTTTGGCGTGGCTCAGTACTTATACATCCCGCCATTGTGTTATTATGCTGCGGCCATTTTTCGTATTCATGTCTTTCATTTTTGCTTATGTGCTTTGTCTATATGCCATTTTGTATTCCTTTATTGTCAAATTTGTTTGTCTTTCTAGTGATTTAGATTATAACACAATGTTGACTGCTGTAACCCTATTATAGACATTTTTACCTATTTTGTCTGTTTGTTTTGTTCACAAATTGTTGTCAATATAATGAAATTTGTTACGACTGTCATACAAGTGAGAGGTTTAGCTACCTATAAAACCAGGTTTAATCCACCATTTTCTACATAATAAAATGCCTGTACCAAGTCAGGAATATGACAGTTGTTTTCCATTCGTTTGATGTGTTTTAGCTTTTGATGCTGCCATTTAATAAGGGACTTTCCGTTTTAAATTTTCCTTGGAGTTCGGTATTTTAAGTTTTATTCTTTTTTCAACTTAGGAAAATCATGATTGGAAATGCAAGCTCTAGAATATTGTATTACATGTGAAATATATATTCTACATACAGCCGCTGCTGGATATTGATAGATAGAATGGAACGTTCACAATCGGGAAGCTGCTGAATTCATTTTTTTTGTGTAAATTAATGAACAAATCTCAATAGTAAAATTCAAACAAATTACATAGCTCATGACAATCGGTACTTGTGTTTGCCTGAATGCCAAATTGCGTCGAGTTCAAAACACACTCATAGTGTATATGCACCTAGATATTCTAATAAAAGACAAACACTTACGATTATCAAGCCTTGCTTGTACTGGCGACCTACATTGTGGACATACATTAAATCTCAAACTGCACTCTTCGCATACTAGTTTGTGCCCGCATGGTACGAACTTTGCATTAGCAACATTCTCTCTACAATTTGCACACGGCTTGACTAACAATGCCGCCAGTAAGTCTACAAAGGGATCTCCCGTGGCTCCCCGTGTTGCCGCTGGTTTCTGTTGTTGCGGTTGCCTTGAAAGTGATAACAATGAAATAAAAGCTATGGTTGGTTTAAATAAGGTGAAATATCAGAAAACACGACCTATACAATTTGACTTTAAATCTGAAAGTTTATAATTTTGTCAAGATATGTTTCCAATACTTGGTCATTTTATGATTTAATTTTGATCAATATTCTTATTATCTTGTTTTGTCGGGTTGCTGTCATTGTGATGTTTACCCGACGAGTACATTGGTTTGTTGGTTTAATTATGTTTACCCCACGAGTACATCGGTTTGTTGGTTTATTGATGTTAAACTCCACAAGTACACCGGTTTGTTGGTTTAATTATGTTTACCCCACGAGTACATCGGTTTGTTGGTTTATTGATGTTTACCCCACGAGTACATCGGTTTGTTGGTTTATTGATGTTTACCCCACCGGTACATCGGTTTGATGGTTTATTGATGTTTACCCCACGGGTACATCGGTTTGATGGTTTATTGATGTTTACCCCACCGGTACATCGGTTTGTTGGTTTATTGATGTTTACCCCACGGGTACATCGGTTTGATGGTTTATTGATGTTTACCCCACCGGTACATCGGTTTGATGGTTTATTGATGTTTACCCCACGGGTACATCGGTTTGATGGTTTATTGATGTTTACCCCACCGGTACATCGGTTTGTTGGTTTATTGATGTTTATCCCACCGGTACATCGGTTTGATGGTTTATTGATGTTTACCCCACCGGTACAGCGGTTTGATGGTTTATTGATGTTTACCCCACGGGTACATCGGTTTGATGGTTTATTGATGTTTACCCCACGGGTACATCGGTTTGATGGTTTATTGATGTTTACCCCACGGGTACATCGGTTTGATGGTTTATTGATGTTTACCCCACGGGTACATCGGTTTGTTGGTTTATTGATGTTTATCCCACGAGAACATCGGTGTATTGGTTTATTGATGTTAACCCCACGAGTACATCGGTTTATTGGTTTATTGATGTTTACCCGACGAGTACATCGGTTTGTTGGTTTAATTATGTTTACCCGACGCGTACAACGGTGTGTTTGTTTAATTATGTTTACCCCACGATAACATCGGTTTGTTGGTTTATTGATGTTTACCCCACGAGTACATCGGTTTGATGGTTTAATTATGTTTACCCCACGAGAACATCGGTTTGTTGGTTTAATTGTTCACCCCACGAGTACATCGGTTTTTTGGTTTCATTATGTTTACCCCACGAGTACATCGGTTTGTTGGTTTAATTATGTTTACCCCACGAGAACATCGGTTTGTTGGTTTAATTGTTCACCCCACGAGTACATCGGTTTTTTGGTTTCATTATGTTTACCCCACGAGTACATCGGTTTGTTGGTTTAATTATGTTTACCCCACGAGAACATCGGTTTGTTGGTTTAATTGTTCTCCCCACGAGTACATCGGTTTTTTGGTTTCATTATGTTTACCCCACGAGTACATCGGTTTGTAAGTATATTGATATTTACTCCACGGGTACATTCAATATTTATTCAAACCTGCAAATATCCGCCAGTCTCTACACAAGCAAATATTTTATAAAGAATATATCTTTTGGTCATCAAATTTTAACAAAACTTCATTGAATCTAAAATGTATAATTGATAAAACAACAATGCTTGCAATACTTTAGAAAACAAATTGTAATATAAGAAGTGTACTGAAATGAGGGGATGATATATTATGAAGAAACGAAGAATTATAGATCTCTTCAACCTTATACAATAAGATCAATACCTGAAAATTATTTTTAGAAATACTATTTTGGGCTGATATGTGGGTCTCGGGATGATACCCGGGTCGATATAGAAAATAACATGTATCAATCTGTATTTATCGTTGTTAGATTAAGAAATAATTATGAAACTAAGACTAAGCAGAGCGTTCTTGATAATATAAATCTAGAAGAGATCTTTGGATGCACAAAAATTATAGTTCTCTTTCAATTTACATTAAGGTTGAAAAATATCAGAATTATAGTTAAAATCAGAATTACTTTTGTCGTATGTAGTTTTCAACTGCATTCTTTACTCTCTGACTTCGACAAACTTGAAGAGGTGTTTTACCATTGTTGTTGGTCGTTTGAATGTTTGCTTTATTTTCCATCAATAAACAGGCTATTTTGAAACGATCATTGTCATCATTTGGCTGAGCCATCAGCATTAATCCAAGAAGCTGTAAATATATGAAATGGTGTTACTTTCTTTCTAAGGAATTATAATCATCCAGTTTTATACATCATGAACAAATGGCAAATTTGGAAAATAAGTATATGGATTGTTTTAAATAAGCATGCAAACTTCAAAACAGCAATATACTCCTCTTGTTCATTTGTTAAATAAATTATAAGAGTTAACAAAAACAAACTATAGATATATATAAATATATATATATTCCTTTTTTAGACTTTATATACGTTTGTGTATTTATAACATACCCCCGTCACCGGTGGTCTTTGTTGAATACCAAGAATAAGATGTAAAGGTGTATCACCATCATTGTCCTTTATATTTACATCAGCTCCTGTAAGATATTTGATATTTCCTTCTTTTAATATATCTTTCGTAAATTCATAGGAGGTGTCCGTTGTTATTCTGCGGTTTGCATGTTGTAATGTACTATTATATTATTTATTTATGTATTTCTCTGAGTGTTCTTGCGTTTTGTATTTTTAACTTTGCCATATAAGCTGGAGGCTTGGCTAGCCATACAACCAGGTTCAACCCACTATTTTTTTAAAATGACCTGTACCAAGTCAGGAATATGGCAGTTGTTATCTACAGTCCGTTTATATGTATGTTGGCGTTTGCTTTTGTTATAATTCAGTGTTTCTGTGTGTTCCGTTGTTTTCCTCTTATAGTTGATGTGTTTTACTCGGTTTTAGTTTGTTACCCGGATTTGATTTTGCTTAATCGAATTATGACTATTGATCAGCGGTATACTATTGTTGACTTTATTTCCACTGTAAGTATTAAGTCATAATAAACAAATTTCTGACACATCAATATATGTATACATTTTTTTCTGATTAACGGTTTAACTAGCTGTTTCTATCCTCAGAACATGCAGAATCTCTAGCCGTATTTGGAACATTTTTTTCTATCGGAATTTCTATGCTAAAATTCGTTAACTTTACATTTGATTGATTCATTTTAGAACTTTTGCGATTCGATTTGTTTAATACTCTTTTTCAAATCTACAAATAAATGGCCAAAGCAAGTATATTTAAATGAAATATAATACAAATCGATTTAACCAACAATAACTTATGTTGTTTTTTTTTGCCTAGCTAGACAGCATGGGATAACTTTTAGAAAATGCATTTTGTATGTAATATAGTGTATATGTTTTTATATGTAGAGACTACATCACAAACAAGCTCCCTTTCCTATGACGTTAGGAACTACCATTTGATACTTTGGCGGGTGGGGGTTTTGGAGTGGTGCAGGGGGCAGGAGGATTTTTTCCGGATTGATCATTTGTTTTCATCTGTTACTACGCATTTTATTTTCACTTTTGTATACATTTGATTCTGTCATTTTTGTGTTGCAGGATATTCAGTTTCATCCTGTCGTTAGCAAAGTCATTTATTTTCAGTTCTTTCCAGGCCAATATACCCCCACCCCCCCAAAAAAAATAAATAAAACCAATCATATGGTCGGCTCAAATTAAAATATATGTAGGACTCTAAAGTGCAATGGTACTCTAAAATGCGATGGTCTACGCTAAAGTGCGATGGTGTTTAAAGCTAAAGTGCGATGGTTCTTTGTTTTATAAGCGCGATTATATGACACGCTAAAGAGCGAAGGTATGACACGCCAAAGTGCGATGGTATAACACGCTAAAGTGCGATGATGTAACGGGAATTGAGTTCATGCAATGGTTTTCGTTTGTTGCCATGTTCCTATTAGATTTCCGTTTAATGATTTCTTTACAATTCAAGCCGTTGTCATTCTCTTTTGAATTGTTTTACACTGGTCACTGTGTGTCCTTATATACATGTAGCTGGCTTTGCAGCGTTGGCCAAGGCTCCACGTTGAAGGCTGTACGGTCATAAGTTGCATACATCAATGACCTGTGATCTTGGGTGGATAGTTGTCGCATTGACAATACCACATCCTCTTATTTTTATTTAAAGTACGATAGTTATTTAAAAAGTGTAATGGTTACATATTGCAGTAGCTAGTATATACTTTATGAACCTGTAATTCAGTGGTAGTCGTTTGTTGCTTTATTTCATATTTGTTTTTCTTTTCTTGATTTGTATAGAAATCAGGCTGTTTTTTCTCGTTTGAATTATTTTATACTGGTCGTTTTGAGGTCATTTGGTCTTAATAGAATACTAGGCGGTTTTAGCCAATGCAATGCCATATAGTTGTTTTCATGAATGACATTTTGTCTTGGATAAAGAGTTGTTCCATTGGCAATGACATGATGATACTAAACCTATTGTCTAGTTGACGAATATTCATCCCTTTAACATAAATGACATGGGATTACAAACAAAGAAGGAGTTTCTAAATCATTTTTTTTTTGGCAGTCCAGCTGTTTTGATCAAATTTCTTTATACAAATCAATTTAAATTCTTCGAGCGCCGACCAAAAATAATCCGGATTGAGATCATTTGTTTCTCTCTTCTTTTTTTTGTCTTGTTTAATAAAAATCCGTCATCTGGACAAACATTCTCGTTTTCCGGCATGTCCATTTTTGTTTGTACAAACGGCATGTGACGATGCTAACGTCCATAATATATTCGCTATCAAACGCTCTTTCGCGGAAAAACGCACTTCAGCGTATTGAAGCATCGGACTTTAGTATATTCCATTGAATAGTCCTGACCATCGCACTTTAGCGTATCAAATCATCGCACTTTAGCGTAGACCATCGCACTTTAGCGTGACCATCGCGTTTTAGCGTCCCCATCGCACTTTAGAGTCCTACACATATATTTCATTTTTTCATCAGACATATTGTCTATTACAATATTAAGTAATCAATTAGTTATAACATTCCAATGAATTAAATAAAATCATCATAAAATTGAATGACTTACCGTTCTGTATCAACAACTTGACCATCTCAAAGTAAGCTTCATGGCAAGCTAAATGCAAAGGTGTCAATCCTTGTTTATCCTTAAAGTTTACATTTGCTTTACCCTGAAAGTTTATACATTGATTAAAGACATTTTTTCTGTTTTCAAGTATCTGTATTTCACTGTTTTAAGCGTTTTGGAATATAGGTCGAACGCACCTTAGTGTCGTTTTTCTTTCTAGCATTGGTCTGATATCGCTAGTAAAGGACTGCTGTAATGCAGTCTTTAGTTTTCCATGTTGTGCTTTGTGTACTGCCGTTTGTCTTTGTTCTTTTTATTCGCCATGGCGTTGTCAGTTTATTTTCAACTTATGAGTTTGAATATCATCGTCTTTCTCTTACATTATATATAAAACATACCTTTTATTAAATCATCCATTGATTAATTTAGAAATTATTAATAAATTATTTTCTTATATTCCTTTTAGACAGTTGTTTTTAGTCCAGTCGATTTGTGAAACAATTGTTCAGATTGTGGGAAAAAGCGTCAAATTTTGCAGAGCTTTAGTTGAGGTCATAAGTAACATTTATAGCTATGGACCCAATTCGAAAAATCAAAATGGCTGCTCTGGGCGGCCATTTTGAAATGGCCTAAAAAAACGTTGATTATTATCATTAAAAAAATATAAAAAATAAATGACTTTACCAATTTTGATAACCTTTCATATATTCATCACTAATGACAAAGACAATCATCTGAGGACTCATAAAATAAAGTATCGGCGGCCATCTTGAATGGTGGCCATTTTGAAAACATAAATTTCCAATATATCATTATTATTTATCCTAAATTAATATTTGCATTTATACTAATGTTTTTATGCATTTACAACTAGTTTTGCTAATCATTTATATATGACTGTTGCTAATTTTATCAGATATTCACCAAGTGGTCAAAAAAGGCATGCATATGTCAACAAAATAAGTGTATCAAAAGAAATACATAATGTCTCTTAGGTTAGGTTAGCCTAAGTTACTTTTTACCACACCAAAATATGTATATACAATATAGTTTATGACCACTCTATGTCGAAAAGGGAAAAAAATGTAGGTATTAAAATCACTGGAGCTGAAAACCCTAATGAACAAATAGACTCAAAGAATTACAAAACGACAAGACAGTGCCCGTGAGGATTTGCAATGTCAAGCAGATACAAAAAGAGCATAACATAGAAATTTGAGTCCTTTGTTGTAAGCATACAAAGATGTTGCACATTGAATTTGTATCTCACATTGTTCAACTGTTCTAAGTTGATGAAGGCCATGGAATGGAATCCTGTCAAAACACATTTTCAGATCTCAATAAAGTTCGTTAAGAAAAAAAAAATATATTGTACAGTAAACACCTTGAGCAAATCGGCGGAAGGAATAATTAATACAACGCTTCTGAAAAATTTGATACTAACTGCCATAGAAGATATGCAAGAACACAAGCAAGGTAGTGTCGTTCTCCTGCTTTTCAACGAATATGTAAGTGAACGTCTAAAACAGGTCATGTCTCATAGTCGTGATAATGAAGGCCTCATCATAGCCAAAGTAACTAGAATAGTTTGTAAAGATAGTCTAGCTACTATAAAAACCTTTACAGGGACATTCAATGAAGGCTTTCAAAATGAATCCGTTACACAAACATTGAGACATTTTACTCTCTATCTGGGGAATGATAATTTGCAGTTGTATCCTTTCGACATCGAGTTGCACAATTGAAGTTTTATAGCTGCAAATTAGCAACTACTGTCTGCGACTATTACTGGCTATTGTCTCGATGTGTGGTCATCCTTGCATCATTCTTACTAAGGAAACTAACGTTGAACTGATTCGTGTTGGCAGCTGTTGAATGCCCCTGTAAAAAGCCATGCTTAGTATCAAGCATATCTCTTTAAACTCTTTTGCCTGATATGTCTATGATGATGTCTTCATTTTCACCCTTTCAAGATATGGTCTGTTTTAGAGCTTCACGAATACCTTCGTTGAAAATCAAGAGAACTAATCTACCTTGCTTGTATGCTTGCAGATCTTCTATGGCAGCTACATTCCATTGTTTTTTATGTGTTGTGAAGGTTCTTCCTTCCATGACTACTCCAAGCGGTTACTGTACAATTTAATGTGATCTGTAAGCGTGAAGATTGGCCCAAAAACTGTTTCAGACCGTGCGGCCCGTCAATGTATTCTATTATTTCGGAAAACAAAATTCCAAGTATAAAAGATGCATAGCCTTCTTTCTGTGTTTTTTTAATTCTGTCTATTTTTTATGTTGTCAAGTTTTATCAATCATTAAGATTGATACTTGTGATATTACATCTCCAGCAATTAGTTTTGCTAAGAGAATATTGTCTTGTAGTACAGGTGCACAGTCATGCACTATTTTTGTCGATTAAAAATGACAATGCATCATGGAGATCTCCAGATACATCACCACAGAAAAAAATACACTGCAGTCATTTTTCCAGTACTAGTACCACTTTACGGTGTCTGGTTGGTAACTGTTACTTCCAAATTATGTTTCCGCTTTTACTGATGAAATATTTGAGATCTGAAAATTTGTCTCGACATAATTTGTCCCATTTTGCCTTGTGATTCTGGAGTGCTTCTGCAGTTCCGTAGCATAGCCTTCATTCAACTGTTTCAAATTGAGCGATTAAAGAACCAATTCAAGGCCCAACATATTTCTATGCTTGCATCAAAGGACTGATTACCAGCTCAAATGTCTTTGTCTGTTCTTTTTGTATCTGCTTGACATTGCAAATCCTCACATGTCTTCTCTTGCCGTTTCATACATTTCTTCTAGTCTATTTGTTCATTAGGTTATTCTGCTCAAGTGTTTTCGACATCTAGCTCCAGTTTGTTTCGAAGTCTACAATTTTAATCCTTTCCAACAAAGTTCGGTCATAAGTTATATCATATTTACGTAATTTCTGTTGTAAAAAATACTTAGGCAAACGTGTAAGTAAATGAAATTTTGATACTAATACCTTTATAACATAAAAATTCATGCTTTATCTGACCACTTGGTTAATATCCAATATAAATCAGCAAAAACAGTATAAATGCAAACAGTGAATAAATAAAAATAGTAAATAAAGATATATTGGAAATTCATGTTTTCAAAATGACCATCATTCAAGATGGCCACTAAAAATTCAATATCTAAAGTCCTCAGGATAACAGTCCATGTCATTTGTGGTGATTATACCATGTGACTATATAGGAACCCTTCTGCAGCAAGCGCTTAAATAATAAAATGTGAACGTCAAATTGAACACTGTTACTACTAATTGTAAATGTGGAAGACAATGTGATTGAATATGATAGACACAGACAGCTATTGTGTGGTTTGACAATACATGTACAACTCATTTATTGGGAGATTTCTTTTTAACGTCAATTGAGAACATTTGAGCAGATGATTTTACTCATTATATCTGCACTCAAAGTTTTTGAAAGTTGTTTCAGATAAACAATATCAACAAAATGATTTATCCTGTACTCAGCCAAGTATTGTAAATGACTGGTATACAAATAAATTTTTGCTTTATTTGTACTTGTAAAATAAAAATCTCTGTTATTCTATGTTGAGCAAGCGATAGTTTGGATATTGCGTTTTGCGTAACATTTCATTTTACAGTCCTCTTCGCGGTCAGTGTGTCGATTACTTTGGAACATAAGAAACAATGATTCAGATTTAAATAACTTAAGTTTCAAGTGTTGGGTGTATATTTCTGGATAAAGACAATATATGTACATTGTCGGAAATTCATTTGTATTTGTACGAAATAGGAGAAAAACATGGGGGGCCTCGCTTTTCGTCGTGTTTCTAAAGCTCATACAAATATATTTCTATATGTTTGACAATGTACATATTTGTATATTTATTTTTATCGAATAATGACTTTGGAGCTCTCTACCTATTTTCGCTAATAAATTTCAAGATTTTTTAAGATGGCCGCCATTCAATATGGGTAACATTTTTTAAAATTTTGTTCAACAAGACAATTGGTATAAGTACTGTCATTCTATTTACCAGGTATTATGTCAATATCTTCTCTAATATATTTTTCATGATTTTTTTTATGAATTTATAGAAATCAAACGTCCGCCATTTTAAAAATGGCTGCCTCTCCCGCCACTCTCGTCTTTCAGAATGGGTCCATACAGAAAATGTTGTCCACGACATATACTAATACTATGCCAAATTTCATGCTTTTACCACAATCTGAGCAATTTTGCCAAAAATCTGCACAAATCGACTGGACTATTTGGTTTTATTTTAGCTTTAAGATATTTACATTTGATAGCATTAAATGATTTTCGCGGGAAAGCCAGAATGACCCTATAGCATGCTTCAAATACCAAGCCATTTAAATGTTTCAAATGAACTAAGGATGGTGATGGCTGTTCAAAAACCAGTGGCAAGGTAACAAAAAGGCAAAAGAAACAAAGGAAATATAAATATTCACGACGAGAACATGTTGTGATATGTATATGAAGCCTGCTGGTATTAAACAGTCACACTATGCCTGATTTTTAATTTGTTAGTTTAAAAGGTACAGTCCGCGGACACATTAATCTGACTTTAGCCTTTGCTTTTACTACCACTTGTAAAATGCATGTCCGTCTTAAATATGTTAAACGTCTGAGACCTTAAAAACTGTAATGACTAAAAGTCATGTTTTAGATAGTTTCCTGTATAAATTTAGTACAGTTCAGACATTTCTGGACATTCAACTTTTCAGACATTAACTATGCTGTTGTTTAATAATATTAATGGTACCAATCTTGAACTCGTGATACCATCGTGGACTTACAGTCCACCAGCAGAGAAATCGACGCAGAGGTAGTTATAACATTAACGGTACCAATTTTTCTGCACGAAATGCGCATTTCGACAATAAACATTTCTTCAGCCAAGCTCGGGGCCAAAATATTTGAAAATCAAAAGCTTAGTAAGAATATGAAGAGCTTATAAACCAAAAATGCCAAAACAGTATAACCAATATAGGTTTAATGCACAATCAGAATGTAGTCTGAACAGATCTTAAAAGACTACAAGCTAATTGTCTGAACAGTAATAAATTTACTGCAGAGGATAAATCTGAAAATTGACTGAAAGACTAGACATGACATAATGATCAATTGTTCAGTATTTTAAGAGCTGTACATATTCAAACGTCCGTTTCAGTTTAAAATTTGGTATCTAGTGTTATATATACCTAGTGCTTAGCGAAAAATCAGGAAATAACAATTTGTATGTCTTGTTTTAGACCCGGTTTGGGATCTAATCACCGACATAAAACACGCGGAGTAGTACTCTACTACGACACCAGTGAACCGGTTATGAACCAAAGCGTAGTATTACATATGTGTTTTATCTTATGTTTTCAATACATAAATTCTCTACGATTGTAACAAACAAACCTTTAATAGTAGGATGGATGCAACCTGGCGATGATCGTTGATTGCAGCAATATGCAGTGCTGATGACCCGTCAGACTTTGTCATCTTCATTAAACTTTGTGATTTGTCTAGAAGTTTTTCTACAGCACTGTCGATACAAGTTATAGTAAGTTATCGTCAAATATATGCGTAAAACTGAAATAGGTTATGATACAATTTTTGGATGGAGTATAAACCGGCTATCTTCCTCGTTACGTTATAACTACTATGAAACTACAACAAACGTTACAGCAATGGAATTACAACTCAGAAATGAATCAAAGCATACCAACATGAGAACAAACTAGGAAAATTAATCGAACTAGATATGGACAATGCCCCACCCTTTTCTGCTCTGCCATATGCATGAGTATAGTTCAACATATTTTAGATTTGACAAAAAATCCAACTACCTGTCTTTTTCAGAATATTTAAAAGAAATTAAAATCCTGTGGTTATGCACACCTCCATTATGTGTATGAACATCCTACACAATATAAAAGCTGTATTTCCAAAACTGTAGGAGAAGATAGCCGGACAAATCATGATCTCTTTATGCACCTAGTACCAAAAAAAATGGCTAAGTCCAACTACCTGTCATTTTCAGAATATTTAAAAGAATCAAAATCCTGTGGCCATGCACACCTCCATTACGTGTATGAACATCCTACAAAATATTAAAGCTGTATCTCCAAAACTGTAAGAGAAGATAGCCGGACAAACCATGATCTCTTTATGCAGCTAGTACCAAAACAATGACTAAGTCCAACTACCTGTCATTTTCAGAATATTTGAAAAAAATCAAAATTCTGTGGCCATGCACACCTTCATTATGTGTATGAACATCCTACATAATATTAAGGTTGGACCTCCAAAACTGTAGGAGGAGATAGCCGGTCAAGCAATGTATCATAATCCGACGTACGGACAGAGGTAAATTAATATGCCTTTGTCGTGGGGGCATAAAAAGGCTTTACTCGTCAGATTGATACAAAGCAAACAGGAATATGTCCATAGTACACGGATACCCCACTCGCACTATCATTTTCTATGTTCAGTGGACCGTGAAATTGGGGTCAAAACTCTAATTTGGCATTAAAATAAGAAGGATCATATCATAGAGAACATGTGTACTAAGTTTCAAGGTGATTGGACTGCAACTTCATCAAAAACTACCTTGACCAAAAACTTTAACCTGAAGCGGGAACAGACGGACGAACGGACGGACGCACAAACCAAAAAAATAATGCCCCTCTACTATCGTAGGTGGGGCATAAAAGAATTTACAAAGGTACAATAGACATAAACCACACATCTGAGAGTATTCGCAGTTACTGAAAGCTAGTACTAAGCCAATAACAAAAAGCAAAACAAATCATGCATCTAAGAATAAAATAGCAATCATCAATGATTTTTCGCACATTGTATTTGGTCTTGACTACTACTACCACTACTACTACTAGGTCTTTATATAAACATGTTAAATGAGCTATTCCTGTTAAATTTTTTCAATATGAATTCGTGTACTTTGTAATGGTAAATAAACTTACAATTCATTTTCCTTAAAAGCAGCAAACACAAGTGGATGGAAACCTTTCTTGTTGACAAGAGTCATGTTAATATTCGGATGACTCAGTAGAATGTTGACTGCTCTATCGTGTCCTTTAGCAATGGCGTCGTGAAGAGCAGTATCACCCTCAATATCCTTAAATATCAAAAACTTTTTACATCATAACACAAAAATTCCTTATGAACTAATGAACTTTTAAAGATTGTCGTACCCCAATCCCGTCTTCTTTAATTCGCATTTGACCTTCTTATTTGGACTTATCACCGGTTTTGAGTAACACGACACGATCTCACCACTAGGAATGGTTGGTTCGATTTGCTAGTCTTCAGTTACTATGTTGTGTTTTGAAGAGTGTTTTTTCTTTGGTTTTTTTTGTCATGACAATGTCAGTTCAATTTCGAGTTATGACTTTGGCTACCTTTTCACATGTTTTATTTTGTTCTGTCTCTCATTTATAGATATTCGTCGTTTTTCTTTTTCTATGGTCCTATGTTTTTGCTTCGAATTTTTCTAATTAAGTTAAACATGACACATAGGAAAACGTTAAATAAAATTATTTTTTTCATTATCAAATCTGATTTACTAGATATAAGAAGATGTGGTATGAGTGCCAAAGAGACACCTCTCCATCCAGGTCACAATTTGTAAAATTAAACCATTATAGGTCAAAGTACGGCTTTCAACACGGAGCCTTGGCTCCCAACGAACAGCAAGCTATAAAGGGCTCCAAATATGACCAGTGTAAAACCATTCAAACAGGAAAACCAACGGTCTAATCTATATAAAAAACGAGAAACGAGAAACACTTATGAACCACATCAACAAACGACAACCACTGAACATCAGATTTCTGACTTAGCACAGGTGCGAACAAATACAGATCCATTTGTCCATTTTGCATGTACAAGGATATTGAAATGCTACACTTTACTTTCTGTTCTGATAATATGTCATGTATGTCAAGAAAAAAATATGTTCATCATTTTTTTAAAGTTATGTTACATTACGACAAATCCAAGAACCCTGAAAAATAATTCAATCAGATTGTTAACTTACCTGCACGTTCGGATCACATCCTTTTTCTAAAACAGCTTTTAAAAGAGCAAACATTCCACAATAACTAGCATGATGAGCGAGACTTCTTCCATTTTTAGCAATTTCTGTTACACTTGCTCCTTGGGAAACCAAATACAATGCCAGCATTTCTTTCTTACTGCAAAATATTTTGTATATATCAGTTTTCCACAAAGCAAAGTCACAAAAAGAAAGCATCGGATACTCATATATTTTTTTTAAACAAGACTAACATGTTTTTTGTACACAAATGCTTTGGTTTTTTTACATACTGTATAGTGCAGCTTTTCCTAGGTGACAAAATATTACACGAAGAAATAAATGCCGAAATAAATAATATAACCATGTGTACCATTGTTGCTTAGATTTTACTTCGCAAAACTTTGACTGTGTTTGTTAGATTTTGCCCTTTGCATCTAAGGCTGATAAAAATCCACCTGGGTGTGTGCAACAGAGCGCTGATGTGGCTAAACCGTCATGATAATATTTGTTAGAAAATAGAAACAACACGTTATAAATTTCATGCGTCCGAAGCACTTTTCTGGATATACCTTCATCAGGAACGCTCAAAGCCGAATATTTGAAAGCCAAGAATGTATAATTGCCTAAACAGTCGAAGAGCTATGTGACCAAAAATGACCTAAAAAAATATCAAAATTTATTTAATGGTCAACTTTGCCTGAGGAAGTTCAAATCTTAGTTTCTTATAATTTAAAATTTATTAACGGACAATTTAAGGAAGGTTTGTTAAGAGTTACGCACCCTGCTGCTGCTGTAAGTAGTGCTGTATTATTTTCGCTAGTCTTTGTGTTGATGTTAGCACCACTGGCTAGTAATAATTTGGCAATATCCATATGTCCTTCATGACTTGCTATCATTAATGGCGTCAGATCTTTAAACTTACAATTGACCTTTGATTGAAAATATACATAAAAGATACAGATGACATGCATCACAACATAAACAATTAGCATTTGTATTACACTATAGTATTACTGTAATTTGTATGTATGTTCTCGTCGCATTTTTTTAATCAATGTTAATGTATGGTTGTAGTTGGGGAAATGATGCAAGTATTATACTTCAATTTTTATTTATTCAACGTGTGAAATTGAACATTAATTCCCTTTTTCTGATACACTTTTTAATTTTACCAATTAAAAATCTATACGTATAATATCTTAAACTATAATATCCTATAGCACGTACTGCCTTGATAGCTAGAGAAGCTTATCCAATCAATGCAACCAGTCTAGTTTGATTTTGGATTGTACGATTCCCTTATACTTTGTTTACAATCTTGTTTTGTGTATTCTTATTACATTAACGGTACCAATTTTTCCACAAAAGATGCGCATATATATGTATCAAGGACTTGTGTAACCTACTGTTGCTTGTTATGTATAATATTGCCTGACGTACAATTCGGTTGCCACAAGTAAATATATTCTTTGTATTAACATCCCGGACTATTATGTATATACTTATTTAAGTGTTTACCAAATCTTTCTTCATTTTTATAAGTTGTTGCACTGATGCAATATCACCTTTAGCACACGCCTGTATCATTTGCTCTGGGCCAATGGTTTGGAGTCTTTGTTGATGACCTAAAACTACCAGGTTTGCTACCAACCGAGCAAGGCTATCTGCAAGGTCATCTTGAACATTCTCTTAAAGAACAAAAAATTTTATGAAAGCGTTGGTTGATGTTTCTTTACTTACAATTGCTTTTCAGGAATGTTTGTAATTCAAGGCCACTTTAACAATGAAAGACCACGATAGTTTTATAGCTGACTATGCGGTATGGGCTTTGCTCATTGTTGAAGGCCGTATGGTGACCTAAAGTTGTTAATTTCTGTGTCAGTTGGTCTCTTGTTGTCTTATTGACAATCATACTACATCTTTTTTATATTGACTGTAGATTATTAAACACATCTACATCAAAAACGTCTGTGGGATTATTTTTGATTTGCTGAAGTAATTGATGGACCATAGGTTGGACCCAGCAATAATTTAATAACACAACATGCTTAGAATTGATAAATTATGAATAAGTATGAAATATTGATGCAATTGATCAATGAAATACTCGCTGTTCGTTTTAAACCCCTTCGCTTTTGATATTTATATATAAATTAAGCAGTTATGCTTATTATTGAAGGCCACACAATGATTTGAAATTAACAACGTCTGTTATTTGTCCTTTTAATAGGTGTTTCATTGATAATCCTAAAACTGCTCAAGCTTATCTTATACTTATGTTATTACTGAAATCAATTAAAGTATTATTTGTGCTGTAGGTATGTAATGTTTTTTATCAAAACAGATATTGTTTTTTTAAACAAAACACGATTTCTACTTAGCCACTTTCCCGATGCACTGTGTGTTTTATCGGTAATTAGAATCATATTTAAAACAATATTGTCTGGTGAAGAGTGATTGTATCTTTTCTATACTCAGTATTATAAGTTACGTCATACCAGCACCACGTCTTGAGGTTGCAAACGATGTTTCCTGTTTGCCTTCAAGTGTATCAACTTTCTTTCCTGGAGCAGGTATCATAGAGGCAGGACTATAGACCCAGACTTGCTGACCAAACTGTACAACGACATCACCATCACTATCTATCTTCTCAACTTTTCCTATTTTCCCACATGCCTGATATATAAATATAGTAAACAAGTATGATACCATTTTACGTGTTGTCAGTGTATAAGGAACAAATAACATAACAATACATACTTTACTGGTACGAAAGAGAAGGATAGTATGCAGTAATGAAGTTCTTTCAGCAGTTTGTTTATACGTGTAATAGGCATGGGTGAAGGAAAAAAATCGACAGTAAGTCACTTATAGACCCCTAAACGAGTTATTGTTGAGGATCTTCGACATACACACGGCTTAGATTTCTATGAACATGGGGTTTATCTTCAATGTTTTTACTCGTTTATCTAAGGTTTAAAATACGAATATAATTGTGATTTGGTTAAAGAGAAAGACAATGAACGGAATGAAGCATTGCTACCAAAATACTATACAGCTTCGATTTTCAATTGTTAGAAGATTATTAATCATTTTGTGCAAGAAATATGAAAATAACATTATTAAATAAACATTGTGCCTCACCTTTATCATTGCATCTTCCCAACCACCATGACCTTTCTGTAACAATTCTACAGTCTTTGGTTCACTAAGGATCTTTACTGTGTCTCCTGGTTTAATGTCATAAACCTACAAAAAATACATATATCGACAGATGATTGACTGTGTTATATTTTTTTTCGTTACATTTAAATATTTATTGTAAATTTTTCCTTGGGCTCCATTCAAGACACACACAGATACATCAGGTCGGTCAATTGTTTCGTGATGGTTACTGAGACATATAACCGAATAAATTGCATAGGGTCGACTGTAGTCGTTCTTTTATGATTTTGCTAGAGAGAGTTGACATGTTTTGCAAATACACAAAATCTCTTGGTAGAACTGCTATGTATGTCAATCTAACTAAATTGTTAGTGAGCCTTGATAGTATTGCCATGAGACACCATCATAATCACTTTTTAAAGGATTCTTGGTTGAACTGCAATGCGGTGCTGTCATACTGACTTTTCTAAATGCTCATTTGTAGAGTTGCCGTGTGTTGCTATCATCCTCACTAAGTCTTGTATTAGTGCCCATTAGTAGAATTTTCATGAGTTGCTGTCTTACTCACTTTTCTTAGTGGTCATTAGTTGAATGGCCATGTATTGCCATCATACTCACTTTTCTAAGTGCTCCTTGGTAGAATTGCCATGTATTGCCATCATACTAACTTTTCTAAGTTCTCCTTGGTAGAATTGCCATGTATTGCCATCATACTCACTTTTCTAATTGCTCCTAGGTAGAATTTCCATGTATTGCCATCATACTCACTTTTCTAAGTGCTCCTTGGTAGAATTGCCATGTATTGCCATCATATTCAACTTCAATGATTTCGTCTGATTCTATATTCTTCACTTTTCCTATCCGCCCAATACACTGTAAAAACAAATAATACTATATTTAGTCAACACTCAACTTAATTGATACGTATCATTGAACTATACGGTATTAATTTTGATTATTGTTAAGGGCCTTACGGTGACCAGTAATTGTTCACATACTTAACTTTGGTCTTTCTTGTTAGTTGTCTCATTGAACATCATACCACATCTCCATTTTTATACACATGGTCAACCATCGCTGCAGTTTCAAGAAATAAAGACATCTTTACTGCAAACATTAACCACTAAACAGTGTTCGAAAAAAGGAAATATCATAAATTACGTACTGTTTACTCGAGAGAAAAAAAACACGGTGAAAATTGAGGTTGCAGTAGCTCATTGCTCCTAATGCTAGTCACTGTAAAAAAAGAGGCGAAAGATACCAAAGGGACATTCAAACTCATAAGTTGAAAATAAACTGACAACGCCAATCCTAAAATAGAAAAAGACAAACAGACAAACAACAGTACACAAAACACAACATAGAAAAATAAAGACTGAGCAACACGAATCCCACCAAAAACTGGAGATGATCTCATGTGCTCTGGAAGGGTAAGCAGATCCTGCTGCACGTGTGGCACCCTTTGTGTTGCTCAATTTAGTACACACCCGGCGATAAGTCTAACTTGGTACGTCCCATTCGGTGGAAAAGGGGACGGGATTGTAGGTACGACAATTGGAACATTGAAAAGTTTGCTTATAGGTGATAGGAAAACTGATGTTCAATGGTCCACATTGATTTACGAAGGCTTGACAATGATGTCCAATTATTTTCACAACGCGTGATAGTATATTAAAAAAAATTAAATGAGAAATATTTATTGAATCAGATGATATGATTCTGAAACTTGAAATCTTAAAATATTTTGTTCCAGGCTAGATTTGTAAAAAGAGATTTGTTTTCCTATTTTTAAAACTAAACAATTGTCTCATATGGTCTACAGTAGTCCTAATTTTAAATGTGGCATAATGACTATACCTTCATGTATGTGTTAAAATATTAGTTTATCTTTTCATTCCATGTTACGACTGAATTATTGTCTGTTACTATCGACGATTTGGGTTGAATTAGATTTTCTTTAAAGAATGTATCAAAACCTTCAGACTGCGCTTTGCGTCGACAATTTCTCCATATTACATTATCTTTATCCTCTCTCAGAGTGTTGACTTTTATTAATGTCCCGCATAGTAGAAATTATACGAACAGAACATTTGTTCGTTGTTAAAGGTCGAATAATGACCTATAGTTGCTTACATCTGCATCATTTGGTTATAGGTTAATAGATGTCGAATTGGCAATCAAATCACATCTTCTATTTGTTATAGCAATCGATCAATTTAAATTGTAAATACATTTAGTGATCTCTTCATATGTTTTCTCCAAAGCATGTACAGTAATTCAGTGGTTGCAGTTGGTTGCTGTATAACATATTTGTTTTTTGTTTATTGTTGTGTACATACATGACATAAATCTGGCCGTTACTTTTCTCGTTTGAATTATTTTACATTTTTCACATTGGGGCCTTTTATAGTTTGCTGTGCGATAGATATGGATTTTTCTTATTGTTGAAGGCCGTGTGATGACCTATAGTTGCTTACTTCCACGTCATTTGGTCTCTGGTGGAGAATTATTTTATTTGCTTTCATACCACATCTTCTTTTATGGCAATTGCCCCTTTTGTCAATTTTCAAAACTTACATCACAAGTTTGCATGTAATTGTGACTTGGATGGAGAGTTGTCTCGTTGGCACTCATACCACATCTTCTTATATCTATGTTACGCAATGTCTCTATGGGAATGCCGCCTAGTTCAGCTGCGTACGCAGAGCCCTAAGGTTTTCAATGCTTGTCTGTTGATATGAAATCCTTATACTCTAACAAAAAATTGAATAAAGCTAACGCACCTTTGGTTCTTTTGTATCGTTTGTGATTAAATCTTTATTCGGGGTCTGATTTATAAACAAGATGATGATACCTACCTCAGTCATGCGCATGCTCCATCCACCACGTCCACGCTGCACCTGTTTTAAGTCTTCTGCAGGAATGAAAACACATACACGATCTCCTACGTGTAACACCGTGTCTACAGAGGAAGTTTCTGCTTCTTCAGTGCTACTTTCGTTCCCCTCAAAAGTGCTGGTTTCTATCGTTATTCTCGCAGAGGAATCTGTAATGTTAGTTTATTAATTTTATACATTTCATTACTAAGTTCGCAAAATAAGAAGTATTGCCTTTGAGTAAAATCTCTTTTCGAGAGGTGTAACAAACTAATATTTCTCATAACTAGATGAACTTTGTTTTCAGTTAGGTGATAACAATATTAAGAAAAAATGCTTTATATATTCAATATTGTGCTCTACTTAAGAAACATTTACATATATTTTAGGTTATAAAGGAATCATAAACTGTTTCTCAACGTTTGATATATAATACAAAAAGGTTGCTGTTGCAAAGAAGAAAGGGGATTAGAATGTACTTTTATTTAAACAGTTAACAGTATTTTAAAATTGTTCTGTAATGCATTGGCTGTGTGGGAATAAAGATTGTTCAATAATTTCTAAATACTGTCAATACACCAAAAGGCAATATTTCCATAAAGTTTCATTAGTTTGGGTCTTAAAACAAAGATTTAGAATTTCAATTTTTTATTAATTTTAACATTTTCCAAAAAAACGTTGCACATTCCAAAGTTAGGTACACAACTACAATGAGTAATCCTCAGTATGGCATACTTTCATCAAAATTGGTCCATTCAATTCCGAGAATTAGCGTGGACAAAAAAAAGAATACAATTTTTTAAACTTAATTTGCAATTGCAAGAAGTAGCGGATAGCACTCGGTCCGCCAATCGCCACGGTCACGGCAGCCATTTTTGAAATTCCAAAATCAAATAGCGAATTGATACATGCGAGTTAACATTTGTATGTAAGCTTCATTAAGTTTGGACTATTCGGAATTGCTGTTTCCATGGTAAAAGCAGCATATTTTTTTTTTAATTTTAAAGTCAAACAATAACTCTACGTATGCCAGTCGTATTTGTGTAAAGTTTATTAAACTTTAGAGCATTTTGAATTTTTTTTACATTTAAACTGTTTCCATGGTAACTGTAACCATTTCCATAATCTACAAGACAGATGCCACATTGTCACAAAAGTAAAACAACAAAAATACCGAACTCCAAGGAAAATTCAAAATGGAAAGTCTCTTAACAATTGGCAAAATCAAAAGCTCAAATACATCTAACGAATGGAAAACAACTGTTTACATATAACATTTCAATAAAGTTTCACTGGATTTGCTGAATCATATTCTGTAAGATAACGCTACTTTAATGATTTTCATTCTGATAAGGGTTCAATTAATATATTATTCCCAAGTATCCATGGCAATGGCGGCCATTTTGGAAGTTCTTAATATTGTATTCCCATCAAGGCATAACAAGCTAAATTCTCATAAAATTTTATTAGGTTCAGTCTAAAAAAAAAGATTTAAAAGTTTCAAAAAAATTCATATTTCTGCTGTTTTCATGGAAACGGTGACCAACTTGCACATTCCAAAAGTCAGTGCACAACTTCACTTGGTGGTTCATATCATGGTATACTTCCATTAACATTGGTCCATTTGTATCCGAGAACTAGCCCGGACAAAAAGGTTGACGAAAAATAAAAATAAGAAAAAAAAAAGGAAACTACCAATAACAAGATGACTTCGTTCGGGGTGCCATCTTTTTTAATAACCTTGACCGATAGAAGGGATAACAATGAAAAAAACCACTTTATATATTTAGTAAATCTTAAGTGTTTTTCTGGATTTAGTATCACCAAGCCAAGAACGAATAAGTTATTAAATTCTTCATGAACACCAATGATATCAAAAGAATCGCAAAACCAGCCTCAGTTCGATTTTGCCTAAGAAATTCTACAATAAAAACTATTCAAATTGTAATCACATGATGCAACGTGCTGAAGGAAACATTTAGGAAAGAACCAATTAAACATGCAGTGAGGAAGGCTTAAAAGCTATGTCACAGAACTATAGGATCAAGTGTATACAGGGAAGTGATCCTAAGTCATGTCACAGAACTATAGTATAAAGCCTAAGTCATGTCACAGAACTATAGTATAAAGCCTAAGTCATGTCACAGAACTATAGGATCAAGTGTATACAGGGAAGTGATCCAAAGTCATGTCACAGAACTATAGGATAAAGTGTATACAGGAAAGTGATCCAAAGTCATGTCACAGAACTATAGAATAAAGCCTAAGTCATGTCACAGAACTATAGAATAAAGCCTAAGTCATGTCACAGAACTATAGAATAAAGCCTAAGTCATGTCACAGAACTATAGTATAAAGTGTATACAGGGAATTGATCCAAAGTCATGTCACAGAACTATATAAAATGTATACAAGAAAGTGATCCAAAGTCATGTCACAGAACTAAAGTATAAAGTGTATACAGGGACGTGATCCAAAGTCATGTCACAGAACTATAGTATAAAGTGTATACAGGGAAGTGATCCAAAGTCATGTCACAGAACTATAGGATAAAGTGTATACAAGAAAGTGATCCAAAGTCATGTCACAGAACTATATAAAGTGTATACAGGGAAGTGATCCAAAGTCATGTCACAGAACTATATAAAGTGTATACAGGGAAGTGATCCAAAGTCATGTCACAGAACTATAGTATAAAGTGTATACAGGGACGTGATCCAAAGTCATGTCACAGAACTATAGAATAAAGCCTAAGTCATGTCACAGAACTATAGTATAAAGTGTATACAGGGACGTGATCCAAAGTCATGTCACAGAACTATAAAATAAAGCCTAAGTCATGCCACAGAACTATAGAATAAAGCCTAAGTCATGTCACAGAACTATAGTATAAAGTGTATACAGGGAAGTGATCCAAAGTCATGTCACAGAACTATAGTATAAAGTGTATACAGGGAATTGATCCAAAGTCATGTCACAGAACTATAGTATAAAGTGTATACAGGGACGTGATTCAAAGTCATGTCACAGAACTATAGTATAAAGTGTATACAGGGAAGTGATCCAAAGTCATGTCACAGAACTATAGTATAAAGTGTATACAGGGAATTGATCCAAAGTCATGTCGCAGAACTATATAAAGTGTATACAGGGAAGTGATCCAAAGTCATGTCACAGAACTATAGTATAAAGTGTATACAGGGAATTGATCCAAAGTCATGTCATAGAACTATAATAAGTGTATACAGGGAAGTGATCCAAAGTCATGTCACAGAACTATAGGATAAAGTGTATACAAGAAAGTGATCCAAAGTCATGTCACAGAGCTATAGTATAAAGTGTATACAGGGAAGTGATCCAAAGTCATGTCACAGAACTATAGGATAAAGTGTATACAAGAAAGTGATCCAAAGTCATGTCACAGAACTATATAAAGTGTATACAGGGAAGTGATCCAAAGTCATGTCACAGAACTATATAAAGTGTATACAGGGAAGTGATCCAAAGTCATGTCACAGAACTATAGGATAAAGTGTATACAAGAAAGTGATCAAAAGCCATGTCACAGAACTATAGTATAAAGTGTATACAGGGACGTGATCCAAAGTCATGTCACAGAACTATAAAATAAAGCCTAAGTCATGCCACAGAACTATAGAATAAAGCCTAAGTCATGTCACAGAACTATAGTATAAAGTGTATACAGGGAAGTGATCCAAAGTCATGTCACAGAACTATATAAAGTGTATACAGGGAAGTGATCCAAAGTCATGTCACAGAACTAAAGTGTAAAGTGTATACAGGGAAGTGATCCAAAGTCATGTCACAGAACTATAGTATAAAGTGTATACAGGGACGTGATCCAAAGTCATGTCACAGAACTATAGAATAAAGCCTAAGTCATGCCACAGAACTATAGAATAAAGCCTAAGTCATGTCACAAAACTATAGTATAAAGTGTATACAGGGAAGTGATCCAAAGTCATGTCACAGAACTAAAGTGTTAAGTGTATACAGGGAAGTGATCCAAAGTCATGTCACAGAACTATAGTATAAAGTGTATACAGGGAAGTGATCCAAAGTCATGTCACAGAACTATAGTATAAAGTGTATACAGGGACGTGATCCAAAGTCATGTCACAGAACTATAGAATAAAGACTAAGTCATGTCACAGAACTATAGAATAAAGCCTAAGTCATGTCACAGAACTATAGTATAAAGTGTATACAGGGAATTGATCCAAAGTCATGTCACAGAACTATATAAAGTGTATACAGGGAAGTGTTCCAAAGTCATGTCACAGAACTATATAAAATGTATACAGGGAAGTGATCCAAAGTCATGTCACAGAACTATAGGAAAAAGTGTATACAGGGAAGTGATCCTAAGTCATGTCACAGAACTATATAAAGTGTATACAGGGAATTGATCCTAAGTCATGTCACAGAACTATATAAAGTGTATACAGGGAATTGATCCAAAGTCATGTCACAGAACTATAGGAAAAAGTGTATACAAGAAAGTGATCCAAAGTCATGTCACAGAACTATAGTATAAAGTGTATACAGGGAAGTGATCCAAAGTCATGTCACAGAACTATAGTATAAAGTGTATACAGGGAAGTGATCCAAAGTCATGTCACAGAACTATAGTATAAAGTGTATACAGGGACGTGATCCAAAGTCATGTCACAGAACTATAGTATAAAGTGTATACAGGGAAGTGATCCAAAGTCATGTCACAGAACTATAGAATAAAGCCTAAGTCATGTCACAGAACTATAGTATAAAGTGTATACAGGGACGTGATCCAAAGTCATGTCACAGAACTATAAAATAAAGCCTAAATCCTGTCACAGAACTATAGAATAAAGCCTAAGTCCTGTCACAGAACTATAGAATAAAGCCTAAGTCCTGTCACAGAACTATAGTATAAAGTGTATACAGGGAAGTGATCCAAAGTCATGTCACAGAACTATATAAAGTGTATACAGGGACGTGATCCAAAGTCATGTCACAGAACTATAGAATAAAGCCTAAGTCCTGTCACAGAACTATAGAATAAAGCCTAAGTCCTGTCACAGAACTATAGAATAAAGCCTAAGTCCTGTCACAGAACTATAGAATAAAGCCTAAGTCCTGTCACAGAACTATAGAATAAAGCCTAAGTCATGTCACAGAACTATAGTATAAAGTGTATACAGGGACGTGATCCAAAGTCATGTCACAGAACTATAGAATAAAGCCTAAGTCCTGTCACAGAACTATAGAATAAAGCCTAAGTCCTGTCACAGAACTATAATATAAAGCCTAAGTCCTGTCACAGAACTATAAAATAAAGCCTAAGTCCTGTCACAGAACTATAGAATAAAGTCTAAGTCCTGTCACAGAACTATATAAAGTGTATACAGGGAAGTGATCCAAAGTCATGTCACAGAACTATATAAAGTGTATACAGGGAAGTGATCCAAAGTCATGTCACAGAACTAAAGTGTAAAGTGTATACAGGGAAGTGATCCAAAGTCATGTCACAGAACTATAGTATAAAGTGTATACAGGGACGTGATCCAAAGTCATGTCACAGAATTATAGAATAAAGCCTAAGTCATGTCACAGAACTATAGTATAAAGCCTAAGTCATGTCACAGAACTATAGTATAAAGTGTATACAGGGACGTGATCCAAAGTCATGTCACAGAACTATAGTATAAAGTGTATACAGGGAAGTGATCCAAAGTCATGTCACAGAACTATAGAATAAAGCCTAAGTCATGTCACAGAACTATAGTATAAAGTGTATACAGGGACGTGATCCAAAGTCATGTCACAGAACTATAGTATAAAGTGTATACAGGGAAGTGATCCAAAGTCATGTCACAGAACTATAGAATAAAGCCTAAGTCATGTCAGAGAACTATAGTATAAAGTGTATACAGGGACGTGATCCAAAGTCATGTCACAGAACTATAAAATAAAGCCTAAATCCTGTCACAGAACTATAGAATAAAGCCTAAGTCCTGTCACAGAACTATAGAATAAAGCCTAAGTCCTGTCACAGAACTATAGTATAAAGTGTATACAGGGAAGTGATCCAAAGTCATGTCACAGAACTATATAAAGTGTATACAGGGACGTGATCCAAAGTCATGTCACAGAACTATAGAATAAAGCTTAAGTCATGCCACAGAACTATAGTATAAAGTGTATACAAGGAAGTGATCCAAAGTCATGTCACAGAACTATAGTATAAAGTGTATACAAGGAAGTGATCCAAAGTCATGTCACAGAACTATAGTATAAAGTGTATACAGAGACGTGATCCAAAGTCATGTCACAGAACTATATGATAAAGTGTATACCATGAAGTGATCCAAAGTCATGTCACAGAACTATAGTATAAAGTGTATACAGGAAAGTGATCCAAAGTCATGTCACAGAACTATAGTATAAAGTGTATACAAGGAAGTGATCCAAAGTCATGTCACAGAACTATAGTATAAAGTGTATACAGGGACGTGATTCAAAGTCATGTCACAGAACTATAGTATAAAGTGTATACAGGGAAGTGATCCAAAGTCATGTCACAGAACTATAGTATAAAGTGTATACAAGGAAGTGATCCAAAGTCATGTCACAGAACTATAGGATAAAGTGTATACAGGGACGTGATCCAAAGTCATGCCACAGAACTATATGATAAAGTGTATACAGGGAAGTGATCCGAAGTCGTGAATACAAGTATGCATCAATTGAAATATGAGGAAAAGTGTTAACTCAGTGTGCACAGAAAATAAGCACAGTGATCGCAAACATAGCAGAAGTTACCTTTATACGTAACATGCTACTAATATCAATTATGGGAAACAGTCGTATATTAGTATTGAGGAGGCATTGCTGACAAGTAAAGAGCACAAAAATTGCATTTAACCAACAAACAATAAAGAAATACACAAACCACTAAAATTTGTAAAAAACTTATTGAGAAAATTTTATATTTACCTGTTTGTTTAGTAGGTACGTCCACTGAATCTATATTTTTGTGAGACTGATATATAATATATTATATGAGATTTTTAATAATAACATTTAATACATACTTTTAAATTTGAATCTCAATTGTCTGTTTTCAAAACTTCAGATATTATCAGAAGATAAAAATACTTAATCATGAATCAAGATCAATGGTTAAATTAGTCTTCAAAATCATAAGATAAAAACAACTTGATGTGGAATATAAAAAAAAATCATTATTTTCATGAAGTACTTACCAGGTATATCCAAATGATCCCTGTAATAATCTGTTCCCACTCCTGGTTCCATAAACTTAAGATCTACTTTTCCGCCAGCTCCTAATTTATAAACATTAATTTCTCCGTTTTTCCATTTGACCTTGACGGCATTCCGTGCACCAGTGTCGCCACCATAGTTTCTTAATTCTGTTACTTTGCCTTCCGACCCTTGCCCGCCTAGGGTAAAAATGTACATGTTATAATAGAAAAGAAATGATATAGGGTATCCATCCATCCATGACACAAAATCAGTACATGCACTGCAAAACACAAAAAAAAATGTTCTTCATTTCAAAGTCACAGTGTGGCCTTCAACAGGGAGCAAAAAGTTCCAACTCACTACAAGTTTAAGACGGCCCTAGCGGTTTGAGCGGTATGTTAGTTGGTGTTTGGGTGGTCTGTTGTATTGTCAGTTGTTTTTGTGATTTTATTTTGTTTATAACTATGTACCTGTCCAACATTTTTGTCCAATGCCAGGTACGTCATCATTATCTGATTTGGTGATGTCTTAGTGTTTTGGGGTTTATTCATATGTCAAGTGGGGAACTGTGGGGGAATGTAGTATTTGTATATAACGTTTATACACAGGGGCTATTTAGAATATGACATATTGACCCTATACTAACCTTCAGACTTTTGGTTTTTATGGCATTTTGCTGTTGCCTCATGTGGTGAACATTTAGGTGGGGAACATTTATGTGATGAACATGTATGCGGGGAACATTTATGAGGTGAACATTTATGTGATGAACATTTATGTCCCATACTTCCTTTAAGTCATGGATATTTTGCTAGAGTTTAATTTTTTCAGAAATAGCAACAGAACAACCTTGCGTTGTATCAGCAAAAGCAAGCTCTTTAAAGCTTATTTAGGTGAATTAATCAAATATCGTTAATTAGAATAAATGCAAATAATGTCCACACAAACCAAATAACAACACCTTACGAAATTTGTATACAATTTCCCAGATTTAAGTGAAAACAGTATTTCTTCATATAATTAGCCATGCAACCTTTCAGTACAAATATACATATATATATATATAAATATATTTGCCCCTTTTGTTTGCGGTATTATACCATCTTTTCCGTTGTTTTCAATTTACTCTTGTTTATATTTTTTCGTTTGGGCTCATATTATATTTGCCTTCGGGTTTAAATGATCCGTTCATCCTGTTTCAACTTTTAAAAATTCAAGAGTCTATCCTAAATTGAGGTAAATTGTAAAGCCTTCCAAATACCGTTTCGATTCCTAACGTCACTGAAGAGACATTAATTGTCAAAATCCGGATATGCTGTATTAATTTTTGCACCTTTTGTTTGCGGTATACCATCTTTTCCGCAAGTTTATTGTTTTCTGTTTGGTATTAAATTAATAGTTAAGATCCATTTTGTTACATCTGGTGATCCGTGTATTTGGCAATCGCCAGTGGCAGTCAGCAGGGTTTAAGAACATCCGTTGTTCGACCTGCTAGTCAAATGCGTTTTGTTAAAATATACTTTTTCACTTTTTTGGTCTATTGGAAAATGTTGTGTGTGCTGTATTTAGACCCCTCTACCAAGAAAGAAAGAGTCAAAATAGGATGAACGGATTATATAAACCCGAAGGCAAATATAATACAAGCCCAAACGAAAAAATATAAACAAGTCTAAATTGAAAACAACGTATATATATAGATCGGAGAGGTTATTCTTTCGTCTGCTATAGTCTGGGTGTCTTGTTAGCGAAACGTGTAAAGTTTTGAATATAATTCTTGAGAAGACATATTTGCAATATATATTTATTACAATTGATGTAAAATTGAGAATGGAAATGAAGAATATGTCAAAGAGACAACAACCCGACCAAAGAGCAAAATAACAGCCGAAGGCCACCAATGGTGGCGGGCTTTAGCTGGCCCCTTAACAAAAATGTGTACTAGTTCAGTGAAAATGTACGTCACCCTGAACTCCAATGTTACACATATACATGTACACCAGTAAATGGTTGACAATACTAACCATCTTGTGAACCATAGGACCAATCTTTACCCCGCAAAACTACAGCTCCTGGAAATATCCCCAAGGCTCTCATCCTCTGTGATGTTGCTCTCTTAGGAAGCTTTATTCTAAATGTCAAAATAAATAAGTAAAATGTGTTGAAAGAAAGCGTAAGTTATATTCAAAAGTGTTTTACTAAAGTGTTGATACCTCTATGAAGCCATACAATATTGACGTAAAGTCTGTAAACGTGAACATTTATAACCATCTGAAAGAATTTTCAATTGAAAACAGAAAAACTGAAGTTTGTTTTTGTTTATAATTTTATTTTCATTTTGATAAATCATTGCATATTATTTTCTTGCTTATATATAGAAACAAGAAGATGTGGTATGAGTGCCAATGAGACAACTCTCCGTCCAAGTCACAATGTATATAACATTTATAGGTCCAAGTACGGACTTCATAAAAGCATAAATCAAATATGTCAGACAGAAATCAGCTGTATTAATACAGATGTCTGAAATCATGTTTTGTGGATATTAATAGAAATTTTGAAAGGCTCTTTGAAAAAAATACTTTTTGAGTTTTTATATTCATGAAAGCAAAATGTTGTCACATCATTTATTCTACTTTCGTACAAGAAATTCTCTTGTTTACCAACCCTTGTCTAGACAGTGACTTCTATATCATGTCATTAATCATATCTTTGGAATAATGAAAGAAATCTATAATAACTTTGTACTTGCTATACAGCAGAATATTATTATTATTTTTAATGCTTACGGTTTACTCGACTGCTTGTTAATTCTAAGAAATTGATGGCTCAGATTGTGTTTGTCACCATAGTAACAAATAGTACACAAATCATAGTCGTGACATTCGGAACACTTCCAACGTGTTCCTATCACAGTTCTCTGTTTACATTCGTCACATTGTACACCTAAGTGCTTTACACCTGAAACGTTAAGTATATTGATCTTATAATGAAATTATACCTGTACATATCTAACTGCATTATGACAAGTAATGTCTCTTCAGTAAATAATTAAAAATCGAAAACCTTAAACAAGCGTCGAAGAGCAGATAAAAACAACAAATGACCAGCATAGCAGTAATATCAAAATTTTTATTTTGCGATCTATAACACAAATGCATTTTGTGATGAAGAAAGTTATAAATTTGATTTGACAGTGTAATGGCGGGCATATGCACGTTTTTTTCAGAAAGGCTTCAAAGAGTTTAATCATGCCAGGAACATTTCACAGTTTCTGAACGTTTCAATTATGCGCCACATTCGGTGCTCTTATAATCTCCAGAAGAAAAACATAACAGCTCATAGGATTTCTGAATAAATCTACAGCATACGTCTAGTGGATACGCCCTTAACCTAAACAAATAGGTCGGAGGCCTCTAACCCATTAGTGATGCATTGTACGTATTTCAAATAAGTCGGAGGCCTCTAACCCATTACTGATGCATTGTACGTATTTCAAATAAGTCGGAGGCCTCTAACCCATTAGTGATGCATTGTACGTATATCAAATAAGTCGGAGGTCTCTAGCCCATTAGTAATGCATTGTACGTATTTCAAATAAGTCGGAGGCCTCTAACCCATTAGTGATGCATTGTACGTATTTCAAATAAGTCCGATACTTTCGTTAATTATAAATAAGTCGCCTTTTCGGATGCCTTCACGCTATCCATTAAAAACTTTTTTTGTTTGTTTTTTTGTTTTTTGTTTTTTTATCTTTTAAAGCTGGATTATTTAAGTCAGATCCTTGTTCTTCTTTCTCTGTCTGTTTTTATATACATTATACGTATACTCAATACGAAAATAATAACTACATCTAGTTATATTTTTCTCTCGGGGAATGGCCTATATGATCCCGTTGTAGCATGCCGAGGCAGGAAACCAAGGGTTGACTGTGGTATAGAAATAGTGTCATCCTTTTGATGGCAGTAGGACCTTTGGTCAAGATGAGCGTGGCTGTGCGGGATGTATAGAAACGTAAGGTCGGAATGAAGACGTTAAATCTTTGTAAAGAAAGAGTCCAACGTTGTCTGCACGTTAACAAACCCTTGCAATAACTCTTCGATGGGTTCGTATGTGACCTTTTATTAGATACATTGCGCCCCTAACCATTTTCCAGTAACAAAATATCACCCTTCATTCAGGTCGACAGATTTTGCAGAACATTTTTATAACATTAATTGTATTTGTGCTCTCGTCCTGCATTTATCTGAAATATTTGTCACTGGGTGTTAAGAAAACAACAATCAATCAACGAAGTGAGGAAGGTCATATGTTCAATTTCCGTCCGGGTCAATCTAAAGTCTTGAATTTTTGTAGAAAGATATACTTGTTAACGTACTAGTTATATCGCTGCGTTTCTTCGTATGTATAATTATGTCTTATTCTAATCATAGACTACACTCGATCTATATTGTAATATCCTTTGTGAGGTTTTATCTATTATGGGTTTCCAGTATTGAAATATTTTGTATGAAGCGCTAAGATCGTAAATGCAATATTTGCTCATGTACATATTTATTCTCTTATAATATAAAAATAAAAAGATGTGATATGATTGCTAATGAGACAACTCTCCACAAGAGACCAAATGACACAGAAATTAACAACTATGGGTCATCGTACGGCCTTCAACAATGAGTAAAACCCATACCGAATAGTCAGCTATAAAAGGCCCTGAAATGTCAAATGTAAAACTATTCAAACGAGAAAACTAACGGCCTGATTTATGTACAAAATAATGAACGAAAAACAAATATGATATACAGCAACAAACGACAACCACTGAATTACAGGCACATACAGAATGTGGCGGGGTTAAACTAGTTTAAAGGCATACAAGACAGAAAGCGTAAAGAATAAGGATATAAATGCCAAGAATAGACCAAGTTGTTTGTTTTTGTCATTGGGATGCTGTCTCATTTGTTTATTACATCTACCTGCTGGTGCATTGTCCACGACTCTCAGATCACGTTTTCCTCCTTTTCCGATGTTACACTTCATTTCACGGCCATTGTCCCATACTACATCACAGGAATTATCTTGACTGACAGCGATGATTGAGCCCACGTGACCTTCTCCGCCATCTTTGTCTCCATAATTCCAGTCTGGACCACGAACAACTCTAATGCCGACCGACATAGTTCACATAGAAAAAACCTGTTGATTATCAATATAGCAGTATTAAGATTTTTCGATTAGAAACAATCTATTTTAAAACCTAATGATAATAATTTCTCGCTGTGTTTAAGGCTCATTTGTGGTCTTGGGCTGGTTTCTGCTCTTTGGTAGGGTTGTTGTCTCTTTGACATATTCCCCGTTTCCATTCTCGATCCTATTATTTATGAGGATAATCAGTTCGACAAGTTTAATTGAAGTCATATGCTATTTTCCCTAATTCCTGCACTAGTCAAACCTCAAAAGACTTAAGCATGTAATGACTTTCTTCTTTGAAGGCAGCTCAATATTTTCGCATGTCCCTTTATTAATGGTGTTTTGTGAAAACATTTTCATAGGAGATACGTTATATAACGAGGGCTCTTTTGTTCTTGATTATCTAGAACTTTAATTGGTATGGTTACTTTTATCTGAATTTCAAAATTCGAAAATTTGCGAAATCTAGGGGAATTTTAATATGCATGTATCTGCATTACTTACTTAATGGTTTCTCAACAATTTTATATACAAGCATTAAATTGAAAAATGAATCAGTGCTAAACATTGCTGTTGTAGACAAGTTATAAACAGAGTGGCGAAAGATACCAGACGGACAGTCAAACTCATAGATCGAAAATAAACTGACAACGCCATGGCTAAAAAATAAAAAGACAAACAGACAAATAATAGTACACAAGACACAACATAGAAAACTAAAGACTAAGCAACACGAACCCCACCAAAAACTGGGGGTGATCTTAAGTGCTCCGATTTTTAAAAAAACTTAACGAATAGAACATTACTCACTCCTAAATTTTCCACTTTACAATAGTTCTTCAGGTAAAGAAAGCGTATGTCACTTCTATGCCAAACAACACATAAAACATGGCTCTCTAATTGCATGGTCGTATATGTAACTGCCAAATAGACTTTAGCCTGGACTTATCCAACTTGCCATTTTACAAATGTCCCTCTCCATTTTATTATCTACATTGTAATATCTGTACATTGACAGTGGCGGCTCCAAAGGGGGGGGGGGGGGGGGGGGGGCTTTTTGTTGGACAGTTAATGCTTTTGTATGGAGACATATGGTTGGAACCCCCCTTTTTATATGACTTGCATGTATTAGAACTACCCCTCCACCTTTTAAAAATGGCTGGATCCGCGCCTGCGTTGGTAACATTTGATCTAACTTCTTGTATTAGAAACATACTGATCGAGATGACACCTTATATCTAAATTTCTTCAAGTATTATTTATAGAAACAAAGGTTGTAGAATAAGTAGTTTCTGTCGTATTTCGGGTGATATCATGACCTAGGGCCGATAAAGGATCTTATCTTACCTCCTATAGATTTCTGGGGATATGATTGGTTAAAGGACTACACGTAGTGACTACATATATTTGATATAGGGTGTCATAAAAAATATGGGGTTAGTAATTAAGGAGTTACTTCCCTTTCAAAACAAAAAAGAAATCTGAAAGGTTTCAACAGACGAAGAAATTGATAATGAACGATTGAAACAAATTCATAAAACAAATTTAAAGCTAACAAGTTGTTATTGTTGGCATTTGTTTTTTGTATAGACAAATGGAAGTGGGTTCTTAATACTAAGTATTGAAGACTTAATCACTTTGATAGGCCGCTAGTCTAAATACCACATGTGAAGATAGTCGGTAAGATAAATTCGTTACACGGTGTGCTAGTGACCTAATACGATATATATGGGGTCAATAAATTCCATATGGGGATTCGAGCTTCGCTCTCACCCCATATGGAATTTATTGCACCAATATATATACATCGTATTAGGTCACTAACACACCATGTAACTAATATAATACTTAGTGTACTCAGCACCAATATAAGACTGGTTATCCTACTATAAATACAGGTAGTATATATTTTCACACCAATTCTTAGTTAAAAAAAAAACATTGTTGTATTTTTCTTAGTTTAATTTTGTCTTTCGACGTTTTATTTACACGATACATGTTAATTTAGAATATCGATTTCGTTCTTGTTGTTTAAAATGCTAATATAAAATGATGTACTTAAATGATCACGTATGGAAACGTCATGGTTGGTGGAAAGCAATTTTTACGGAATATAATCTAATAAAGATTCAGTTTATTACCTTTTTAGTTACCTTTTAAAATTACACATAATGTTGCGTAAAGATTTCTACCTAAACAAATAAATCTAGAGAACTTTTTTAAAGACATAAAAACTAAACACAAGGACTTCTTAGATTTTGATAATAATGATGAAACAAAACAACTGAAATTAATACTCAACCCGACATCTCCCAGTCAAATTATATCAATTAAGTTTCCGTCATACAACAGACATTAGCCTTGAATTCAGAAGACTAATACTTTTAATATTGAGTAACAGTAATAATTATGCTAAACTACACTGTATATATTTTGTAATGATTGATTGATAGTTCGTGTTTAATGCCACTGCCAGCACTACACACATGATAAATTGTGAATAAGTTTAACAGAGTACTTTATTATAAAAATAAGGAGATGTTGTTTAATTGTCGCAAATTCTCAGATCAAGTATCGCAGATTCACAAATAGAGGTAAGGTCCATGTTAAAAAGGGTAAAACTAGCTTTTTATTGACTCGAACACTGGGGGAGGGGTGGCACTTCAATCATTTTATGGTATGGATGAGCAGCTGAGATATCCAGTACCCCACCCTTGTTATATATTTGGAATGCAAAAATGATTACTGCATCATATATTTGTTGTATATATACCTATAGTTATCATAATTACGCTATGTCATTGAGAAATGCTTCAATCAGCAACCTTGTCATACATTTTACTTAATTTGTTCGTACTTGTTATATCATGAAGCTTGAAACTGTTTCTTCCAGCGGCTCATCCCTACCACTCGTTATAAAGTAAATGAATTTACCTAAGTAAACTATTAATATAGACAACATGCTGTCGTACTTTCTAATTCCGATTGTTGTACTCTCTCTCTCTCTCTCTCTCTCTCTCTCTCGTATTATTCGTAAACGTTAAAATTACCCTAATCATGAGCTGTAATTGACAATAACTGTTAACTTTATTTGCTGTAAACACGTACTATATTGTATGTTACGTATGTATGTATACATGCATGGCTGTCCCATATTTTAGTATTTACTTAGTATTGACCTTTTCCCCTTCAAATTTACATAATACACGATAGCGTTTAAGTCTTCATTGTCAAATTTGAAACCGTTGATTTTCAGTTATTATATTGTCATTAACAATTAACATGATCAAGGGTCTCAATTTTCCAGGTAGTTTTTAGATTAAGAAACCTAATGCTTTCCACCTAATATGTATCTTCTTCTACTTTGATGATGCCAAGCCTTGTTCTATAGAAATAATTAAAATCACAATCGTACAAGATACAACGTAAAACAATTTATAGTGCAACTAGTTGTGTTTATTTCCTAAATATAATATAAGTAACACAGCTATATTTTGTACAATGTCAATTTCATCACGGATAACTTTTTACACAATCAGGGGTTCATTAAGGGATGAAAATAAGTTTGATATTTGTGTTACAATTTGAATAGCTATCAATGTATTAATTTAAGTTGCAGTATAAAAACAATATTAGGTCAATGTCAGAAAAATATAATTTTTTTTGTATTCGGCACAAAACTTCTCAGACTCATACAAAAAAGTTTATATTTTCTGACGTTGACCTAATATTGTATATTTAGAAAAAACCGACAGAAAAAAAAAGTTTAATTGAGGTCTAGAGACAAAAATAGCAAACAAATCAAAAGCGAAAGTGAAAGAAAAAAAAACTATAAGGAAAATATACAGATGGGTTGTGTTTTGGTTCTAACACCATGCATGTATATTTCATTTAATGTCAGTATGAAGTTTTTAAAAATTACAATACTTTGTTGACAGGTTCAAAATTATGACATAGTATGATTTTATGTAAAATACGCTGAATAATTTCTTCCAAATATATACAATATCTTGAATATATTTACTTCATTTTTTATTTACCTTTCTTTTAGAAGTTTGAATAAACTTAATCCAGCATTAATATAGCATTTAAAAACGAAAGCAAAATTTGGAAAACCAAAAACTATTGAGGAAGTTAATTGGCAAGTATCCAGATTATCTGTTTAGTACCCTTGACCCGGAAATTATCGCTTTGTTGTTCGCGTTTAAATGGCAAGATAAATTGTTTATTTTGATAGACTCGTAACGAATTGAGATTTTAATTTGAAAGTGGTGGGACGGGCTTGTAACTTTTTTTCTCACAATTTTAAATATCAATGTTTTTGTAATTTAATATCAAGAATAGTTATTGATAATAATGTGTATTGTCATATAAACAAATCTAACATGTTTGTGACAAAAACATATATATTATACCAATTGCATATAAAATGAAGAAATACCTCTGTAGGTGCCAGGATGACATTTGTCTCCAGATTTGAATATTAATATAAAAAAGATTCCAGTGTTTTTGATGATAAGCAGTTTTTTTTAAAATTGATTAAAAATTTAACATAAGATTTTAATGTAACTGGGCCACTGTATTTAATTACTTCATATACTATAATATCAGGCCCGGAGTCTTTACCTAAGTTCTTAAGTTTTGATAATCAATATATATATATCCCCGTCAATGCACATGACCTGGTTCTGAAAATGGATCATGGTATCATGGTAATTTAATAAAGGTTTACCACACTCCTCATCTTTATATATTTTTTTTTGTATTGAAGGAGTTAAGAATTTTCCATAATTCTTGAGGATTATTTTCTAAAATATTGGATAATTTTTCAAAGTGATTTTTTTTTTGTATTCATATTTTTTCGTTTTTATCAATTTTTTAAAAGACTTGAGTATTTGAACATATTTTTGTTTGAGGTTTAGATTAAATGAGTTTCGTCTTAAATCTTTTCCTTCCCTATTAATAATACTTTTAGACTCTTTCACTGAATTATCTGACTAATTTTTCCTCTGATATCATATATGTTTTATTTTTAAATTTTTTTTTCATAACTTCCTTTGATTTACAATTTTTTCTGTAATTTTTATATTAAAATATCTGTTTAATCAGTACAAGCTTCATCTATTCCTTCAGTGAGAAAATGGTTGAAATTCAAAATCAATAATATTGTTCGTTAATGAGTTAGTTTCTAGACTCTATGAAAGTGAACCATAAGACTTCTTGTTCCACTAACTTGTATGATGAAATATCAGTAAAATCTTCTGGTACATGTAATGTGTGCTTTAAATTCATATTATCTAAGTAACATTTCAGCTAAAACTAAATCTGTACATAGTTAGAAATATAAGTAAAATCTCCACTGCTGAAATAACAATAACGGTACCAATTTTTCTGCACCAGATGCGCATTTCGACAATAACTGTCTCTTCAGTGATGCTCGAGGCCAAAATATTTGAAAATCCAAAGTTTATTAAAAAGATGAAGAGCTATAATCGAAAAATATTCAACTGAGGACAAGAGACTCTCACTTACAACTGCATAATCAACTGTTATTGACACAATAAATAATCATACATGTATGCACATTTTGAACATCGCATTGTGCATGACTTGTTAACATTGTTATTGATATATAGATAGCTAGTTAATTTATCTGAATAATTTGTGCTGTTCTCTTTGAACACACTCCATCCTGTATCAACACTAGCTTCATTTCAAATATATGATTTTATGTTCATCACTTTATAAAAAAAAGTAAAATAAAAATAAAAATGAGGATGTACACTTTAAGTTATGAAGATAAGGCATAGTGTATGAAGAATACAAACGCATAATCAAAGCGCAAGGACAAATCTTAGCATTTCGAATGGATTTTAATTTTCATGGACATTAAATGTACAGAAATTGACAAGTTAATGATATTTCTTTCAACATACGCCCTCCCTGTTCTTTATTACAACGGCGGTACATGATCATATCCGTCAGGTTTTAATCAGAATTATAAAGATCTGCTGTAAGGAATTCCTATCAAAGACTTTATTTAACACAAACTTACTTTTTTTGTTTTTTTTTTTGTCCATGATATATCCATTTATTTGTTCGCACGCATGAGTGGTGGGTCATTACAATAGTAATGCCATGCAAAATTTAAAACACAATTTGTCTTACTACTTTGCTAGAAATAATCTTATTTATAAGAAAGGTATTAGTATTGCATTATACGGTTCATATGCATGGTTGTCAATGTAAATGTTCTTTGTAAGATTGTATTTTTTTTTTATTTTTTTTTACTGTAAACATGTTCAAAGATATACTAGTATATGCAAATGACCATTTAAAAATGTATTCGCCCGAAGTGTTTTTCTGGAGTTAACTTCACACCCTATCATTTGAAAGCCACGTAGAAATTTAAGCACCTTTACTATTGCCACTGCCTAAGCAGTTGGTATAAGAATAAGAAGATGTGGTATAATTGCCAATGAGACAACTCTCATGGACTAGCTGTCAGTAACTGCTAGTACTCTCAGATCTGTACTTTTGGTTTTTTTGGTGTGGAGATGTATAAGTACCCTGCCACTCTGTGTTTTTGTTATATGTATTTCTATTTGTATCTATCAAATGAGTGAAGCCTTTTTCAACTGTTTTTTATAGATTGTTCTTATTTTGTATTGTTACACCACTGTCCCAGGTTAGGCTAACATGTTTAACCCCGACATATTCTGTATGTGCCTGTCCAAAGTCAGGAGCCTGCAATTCAGTGGTTGTCGTTTGTTTCTGTGTATCATGTTTTTTTTCGTTCCTTATTTTGAACATAAATTAGGCCGTTAGTTTTCTGGTTTGAATTGTTTTACATTCGTCAGTTCGGGGCCTTTTATAGTTGACTATGCTGTATGGGCTATGCTCATTGTTGAAGGCCGTACTGTGACCTACTCTGTGTCATTTGGTCTCTTGTTGAGAGTTGTCTCATTGGCAATCGTACCACATCTTCTTATTTTTATAAGTAGACACGTCCGGTCAGAATGGGGACGTTAACTCTAATGCCTCGTGTAAAAAAATTGCCACGCTTTCTGTACGTTAAGATCCCTTGCAACAACTCGTTCAGGGGTCCGTATGTGGTCTGTTGCAAGGCAAACTTTCTGTCCCTATTTGTTTTTGCCAAACAAAATGCGATAGAAATTTTATACGGACGAACAGACGGATGAAAATTAGTATGCCTTCTTCCTTGGAGCCATGGAACAGAAAAAGTTACTGCTTACCCTTCTAAAGCGTCTGAGTTATGTTACGGACGGACGGACAGATGAAAATTAGTATGCCCGCTTACTTAGAGTAGTGGAACAGAAATAGTTACTGCTTACCATTCTAAAGGGTCTGAGATGTGTGACGGACGGACGGACAGATGAAAATTAGTATACCCGCTTACTTAGAGTAGTGGAACAGAAATACTCATTGCTGGCCCTTCTTGAGCCTCCGAGTTCAATCTGGTTTTCGTGGGGTTCAATTGGTTAAACAGTAAGTCTCCTGTTCTAAGGTTTAGTTTATTCTTGTCTTTTGACAACGGAGTTGTGTGGGTTTTTTTTCCACTTATAGTTTTGATTGCCCCCTCGGTGCCTGATAATTTGGACTAAAATGCTGTTAACTATGTACCTAACATTCCAATAACAGCATGTCACTATGGAAGTAAAATATGAATAAATATGATGGTCGAACTGAATGATAGACATTTATCGCTTTTTATCCAAATTTGAACATGTTAACAAGAATAAGACAATAAGCTATAATTTCTATATGCTGAACTTTTTATTAATTATATTGTTGAATTAGGCTGTCATTTCAATCATTTCACTTAGTCTTTATCTGATGTTTTCTTTTTCTTTCATTTATCACCAATTACATTATAACAATGTTTGTCCCATATCAATCTGGTCGTAGGGTGTTCCATTCGGCACAGTTATCTTGATCTGTTTAGTTGAATCATAACCCAGCAGCGACAGTTCGTTTGGAGTAACGATGGCTTTGGCACACTGTTTACCTTGTATCATCACAACTTGTTTTGAAAGTTGAAATGTAGAAAATAATGGACCAAGTCCTGCAATTGAAACTAGAGTACCATGATCAATTCCTGAAATCACTATAGTAATTGGATTACTTGAAGTTTCCTCTTCTCTAAACAAAATGCCGTCTGAAAAAGGAAACAACACTTCTGTTATTTAATATAGAAATAAGAAGATGTGGTATGATTGCCAATGAGACCAAATGAATTGTTCACATTTTCCGTTGATTGTTGGCGTTTGATTTTGTCTATTTTCATGGACTTTCCCTGTTTAAATTAGCCTTGGAGTTCGGCATTTTTTTTATACTTTTTTACTTTATTATTTTTAATTTGAAAACGAATACCTTGACCAGAAAGTGAATGAACTGACCATATTCCTACTCATGACATTCAATGCTGTACATGACTTCTCACACACCATTTCAGGGATTAAACACATTGTATTGAACTTAAAATGTAATAGTTGAGTGTAGTGGCACAAAATTTGCCTTTCGAAAACTGTTCATCAGACTTAATTGATTAAAACTGGCAATGAATATGTAAGATTTATCCAGGAGATATAATGATCTGTAAAACCACGATCAATCATCACATTCCATACAAGACAATGATAACTAATTTCTAATATTCAAAATTGTAAATAAAAAGCCACTACATGTATATTCCAATGGATATTTTCAATACTGGTCAACAAAAGAAACAATAAAAGACAATGCTTTTCCCATATATAATAAAAATAGAAACAGTTCTAAGCTAAAACAAATAGAAATATCGGTCTAATGTTTACAGAGTTGTTGTTTTCATCAAAACCAGGAATTAAGATGCAAAACGGCGAAAACGTTATTCGTAATCATTGATATGAAACCAAAATTTAAAAAACGATATTGGAACTTAAAATTGAAAACTATGCAAAAGAGAGGCAAAAGATACCAAATGGACATTCAATCTCATAAGTCGAAAAATAAACTGACAACGCCATGGCTAAAAAAAGACAAACAGACAAACAACAGTACGCAAAACAACATAGAAAACCAAAGACTGAGCAACACGAACCCAACCAAAAACTGGGGGTGATCTCAGGTGCTCCGGAAGGTTAAGTAGATCCTGCTCCACATGTGGGATCCGTCGTGTACAAAATCCGGTGTACAAGAAAACAATTTGACGCTAACGGTAGCCGAAAATAGCCGTTTGACGCCTGACGGTAAAGGGCATCCCTACCATCTTCAATCGCCACTAAGAAATCTGATGTGGATGAAACGGGCGTCCGGGGTACATTTGTATAATCCTTTGAACTTCAGAGAATTTTCTTGTGTAAGATTTTTTTGAAACATTTGCATTTGCTTTGCCATTGAATTTTTCCTAGTAATAATATGTCATGATACCTTGGAAATCAAACTCTGTATCATTTCTTTAGTTGACTTCAGATGAGTACATTCATTATAGTTATTTGCAATTATAACAATTTTCTGTGTAAGAGTTATTTTCCTCGTACACTGTTTATCATGTGTGTGCATCTCCTCCGTAACCGAATTTTTGGCTGATTTGGATCGAAGCGATCCGGTGAAATCTTATAGGAGTTATCTACCTTTACCAAATAAATTTGTCGTTATTGTTTTGTAACTCGTTTAGCATCTGGAAGTCTAGACAAAAATAAATCTAAAATACAGCCTTCAATGACAAGAAAAATCGATACCATACAGTAAACTGTTAAAATACCCGACATAAAAAAAAGTTATGAAACAATTCAAAAGGGAAAACAAACAGCCTGATTTATGCCTAAAACACGTAAACTGTTAAGATCAGGCATGACAAAATATCAAACAATTGAAATGAGAAAACCAATAGCCGGATTTATGCCTAGACTTTTAGCAGAACCGCATAACAAGCTATGAAAAAATCTAAATGAAAAAACATACGGCCTGATTTATGCCTAGACTTTTACCAGAACCGGCATAACAAGCTATGAAACAATTTAAATGAAAACACATACGGCCTGATTTATGCCTAGACTTTTACCAGAACCGGCATAACAAGCTATGAAACAATTTAAATGAAAAAACATACGGCCTGATTTATGCCTAGACTTTTACCAGAACCGGCATAACAAGCTATGAAACAATTTAAATGAAAAAACATACGGCCTGATTTATGCCTAGACTTTTACCAGAACCGGCATAACAAGCTATGAAACAATTTAAATGAAAAAACATACGGCCTGATTTATGCCTAGACTTTTACCAGAACCGGCATAACAAGCTATGAAATAATTTAAATGAGAAAACATACGGCCTGATTTATGCCTAGACTTTTACCAGAACCGGCATAACAAGCTATGAAATAACTTAAATGAGAAAACATACGGCCTGATTTATGCTAAGACTTTTACCAGAACCGGCATAACAAGCAATGAAACAATTTAAATGAGGAAACATACGGCCTGATTTATGCCTATAGACTTTTACCAGAACCGGCATAACAAGCTATGAAACAATTTAAATGAGGAAACATACGGCCTGATTTATGCCTAGACTTTTACCAGAACCGGCATAACAAGCTATGAAACAATTTAAATGAGGAAACATACGGCCTGATTTATGCCTAGACTTTTACCAGAACCGACATAACAAGCTATATGAAATAATTTAAATGAGAAAACATTCGGCCTGATTTATGCCTAGACTTTTACCAGAACCGGCATAACAAGCTATGAAACAATTTAAATGAGGAAACATACGGCCTGAATTATGCCTAAACTTTTACCAGAACCGGCATAACAAGCTATGAAATAATTTAAATGAGAAAACATACGGCCTGAATTATGCCTAAACTTTTACCAGAACCGGCATAACAAGCTATGAAATAATTTAAAAGAGAAAACATACGGCCTGATTTATGCCTAAACAAGTGAATTGTTAAAAGACCAGGCATGACAAAATATGAAACATTCTTTGTTGGCAGATGTCTCATTAGCATTGATACCAAATCTTCTTATTTTCATATTGAAGACAAAAATTAACGACAACCATTCAATAGCAGGCTCCTAATTAAGAAAAGGCAATTAATGAAAGTGAAAGAGCTAAACAGTGTTATAACAGCACAACATAAGAAAAAATGTAAAATATTTAACAATGCACTTACTTCCATCTACAACAAGCGGTTTTATGTGTTCTCCTCTATGAAATAGTTCAATGACCAAATCCTTGAAGCACTGTGAGTAGTTATGATTTCCTTGATAACTGTCATCTCTAATGCCCTGTACTGTTTCACTTCTCTTTACATGTTGCCACATCCAAGCTAAAACAATAAGTTCAATTTGAATATCGTATTGCCATTAAGGACTTGACGTATTGATTTGTATAAACGAAAACAGATAGAATTACACTAAAGAACCACCAAAGAATTTCACAAACAACAAAAGAGAACATCAATTTCTAACATCTGACAGACAGTAAACAAATCAAACAACATCTAACAAGTCCAGATAAACTACTTGGTGACGGATCAAACTGCAGCTTGGTATAACCAGCTTAACCTGCGGCTTGGTATAACCAGCTTAACCTGCGGCTTGGTATAACCAGCTTAACCTGCGGCTTGGTATAACCAGCTTAACCTGCGGCTTGGTATAACTAGCTTAACCTGCGGCTTGGTATAACCAGCTAAACCTGCGTCTTGATATAACCAGCTTAACCTGCGGCTTGGTATAACCAGCTTAACCTGCGGCTTGGTATAACCAGCTTAACCTGCGGCTTGGTATAACCAGCTTAACCTGCAGCTTGGTATAACTAGCTTAACCTGCGCATTAACCAACCTCTCCTTTCTCAACCGTGTTTATTCTTGAAAAAAACATGTTTTTCTTAATCAAAGATAAAATAAAAAATTGTGTCACGAGAAAGGAAACTAAGTCCCCTCAAAGAATAAAGGGGCATTGCCGAATCATTTTTAATCTTCACGCATCATCCGTCAAATGATTCTTTAGTCGCATATAGGATTGGGTGTCAAACCCCGGACCATTTAATAAAACAATATCAGAATGACATTAGTGGACTACTTTGGTATGCGACATGAACTTGGCATTTCCGCTACTAGTATCAAGTATCTTTTTTGTTTAAAGACCAAAGGACTTCTGTGGTGATATGTTCAGTCGGTCACCCACATGTGGTGATATGTTCAGTCGGTCACCCACATGTGGTGATATGTTCAGTCGGTCACCCACACAAACATGCTGGTGTATTTTTTTGGTTGATGAAATTGACATAATGTAAGCTAGGATATCTTATCAACTGAAATATACAAACTCTATTAGACAGAACGTTATTACTTATGAATGGAAAGTTAACGTGAGTAGAAGACCATCAACATTGTTTCAAATCGTGGTCACTTTGTTACAATATCTTATCAATCCTTACATATACAGGCGCAAACAAATAATATTATAGATAATATCAGGATTAAAAGGTTGTACGCCAGACACACGTTTTGTCTACAAAAGAAGCATCAGTGACGCCGAATGAACAATTTAAAAAAGTCCAAATAAAGTAAGAAGTTGAAGAGCATTAAAGGCCAAAATTGAAAGCAAGTTATATGAAAATAAACAAATTGTCATATTAAAAAAAATTATGAAGTATTTCACATTTATATCAACTGTAAACTACCTATTTCAAAAATTAAACATGACTTACATGGATAATAAGCTCTGTTCGTCCATCGTGGCGTTCCTTTGCTTTCCTTTAACAGTACCAGTAAAGTTAAAGTCAGAATCATCTTTACACAGTCCATGTTTATCTGTTCCTATGTTCAACTGTCTCCCGTGAACAGTGTAGTCTTCATCATTATATATAATGTAGCATTTCAATTTTTTTGGTTTATGTAATCCGTTGGCGTCAGTAATGACTGGGATACTAGACACAGCACAATAGAATGTATAACCAGTCTTTCATTTCAAAATAGAAAATATCATATTGTCAGACAATAAGCACAATAAAGGAGGAGTTTGTATTTTTGTCTTTTGTTTTGCCGTCTGAAATTATTTTGCATTCACATAGGATGAGGATGCTGCACATGCAGTGCACTAAATAAACACTCAGATGAATTATGTACACCGTGCATTATTTTTATTCTTATCAGATGATTAATGACTTCAAACTGCATACCCTGACTGAAAATGTTGATGTCAGCTTCATGTGTTTACAAAAAAGAATTGTATTGTCCAATTGAATATTTGTTTTATTTATGTTTACAAAATCCCGAGATTATCTCTTTATTCTGACGTTGAATTAAACTCGGTAGGTGCGGGTATGGTTAATACGCCTGAGCACGTTAGTGCGAAGTTATTTTACCATCCCTATTCATTTAATACTTGTCATTTGAAATGAAAAACTCCTTTGTACTTTTATCTAAGTCGCAACATACACTTTATTTTCGTCTGCTTCATCTTTGAAATTTAATTTCAGTTACATATTAAGCATATATCTTCTGAATGATTATAAACATAAATTGTGTCGAATAACAAATAAATGATCTAAGATTAAAGAAAACAGTTTGGTATATCATTGAAGGGGACATGGAAGTCTATGAGATGAAAGTGAAGTAAAGTTCTTATTTCTATAATCGTTTGCTTGGATCCTACTAGAATGTTGAATTGAGAACCTTTGATTTACTACTTGTTTAAGCTCTATAAAACAGTCGTTTGTGATATCAGAACTTCCTACCCAAACGAAAGACTTTAAAAACTGTATTGCATTAAAATAATGAGCTGCGTCGGATAGAAGTAGATCTTGTGCTTATGAATATCAATACATTTGTTAACTTATTTCGGGTTGATAAATTATATACGAACCGTCTGTAACTTTTTGAAAAAGTGAGTTGTTATAGGAACCCACTAGAACAGACAAAAATTCATCTTTTATTTCGTATTTGAATCTTTTAAAATCAATCATAGTCTTATACATACATGTACATGTATACGTGCACTTGCATAAGGTCAATTTCTATCCGACTCAGCTCAGTCATATCTAGTGAAGATACCTGGCTTTAAATACTTTGACGCACGTTACATCTATATAAGACATATATCGATACATAGTTAACGTCATTAATTATGGGGAAAGAGCGAACGGATTTAAATATATAAAAGCCGTAAGAAGGGACCAAAAGGAACATTACTTTCCAAAAAAAAAAAATACACAATAAGGTTGCACTTCAAAAGAAGCTTCAAATAATAAAATGGCATAATATACTTCACTCAAAACCACTTGAAAAATAAATCAATTCCTTAAAAAAATGGAGGGGTTCTCTGGAGGATGGATCAATGCTTTTCTCACTAGTGGGGTTCTGTTGTAAATCATAAATGTGTCGAGACCTACTTGAATGTGACTGTATCACCGTGATTATTTAGGACTCAAGCATTCCATGACGGTAACGAAGTCATGATGGCTATCCTGAAACCTTCGATTTTATACTCATCTTCAATAGCAATTGGTTATCTATCAGAAAATAAACATAAGAGGGAAAAAATCTATGCTATCATATTCTTTAGAAATACATTCAACATGCAGCATTTAACGAGAAGTTCATTATATATAAAGCCATTGATTATTCCACAAGTTTTAAATTTGGTCTTAAACGATCATCGAGGTCAAAACATTAAGCAGACGTAACTGTATCAGGGGAATACAGCCTGATCTGCTTATCCGTCCGGAGCAACTGAGATCATCTCCAGTTTTTGGTGGGGTCACCCTCAGTTTTGGTCTCAAACGAGCATCGAGGTCAAAATGTGAAGTATACTTAACTGTATCTGGGAAATACAGCAGAATCTGCTTACCCTTCCGGAGCACCTGAGATCATCTCCAGTTTTTGGTGGGGTTTGTAATGCTCAGTTTTTAGTTTACTATGTTGTGTTTTGTGTAATGTTGTGTGTCTTTTTCTTTTTTAGCAATGGCGTTGTTAGTTAATTGTCGACATATAAGTTTGAATGTCCCTAACGGTATCTTTCGCCTCTTTTTTCCTGTTCAATGATATCAAAAATGATAAGATCAACATTGCTAGCAGCATTTTATTAAAATTAGTTCAACAATATCTAATTCGTATTCTTAAATCTGAACGTCATAAATCAAGCAAGATTTAAAACCTATGTTGATGATTATAAAAAAAGATATGTGGTATAATTGTCAACAATTCAACGAAGTTCAAATAAAATGGATGCAAGCAGTTATAGGCAATCGTACATCAATGACAAACAAACATATCGTATAGTTGGCTGTAAAAGGCTCCGACATGAAAACTAACGACCTAGTTAATAACAAAACAATTTATGAAAAAAAATATAACAGGCACATAAAGAATGTGGCGCGGTTAAACATGTTTGTGAGCGCTCAACCCTTCACCTAACCTGGGACAGTGGTGTAAGAGCATAACTTAAGAACAAACTATAAAAAAATAGTTAAAAAGGGCTTAACTCATCAGACATATGTCGATACAAAGAAAAACATCAAACAAAAACACAGAAAGGACGTGGCAGGGTATATATCCATCCCCCATCCATCACAACAAAAAAGATACTAAGTACACATCTGAGAGTATTCGCAGTTACTGACAGCTAGTTCAAAGCCAGTAACAACTAATAATTTTATTTTCGATGTAACTCGTCTTCTGATTGGCTGATCAGCTCATAGACATAATTTTGTCATGTGAACGGGACGTCATCGACGTTATTTAAAGATTTACTTGGCTTTTTAAAAATGGAATTTAGAATTAAATTATAAGGACTGACTGTAATATGTTTTCTGTCTATTCGAAATAACACCAAAAATGTGGTGTACACTTTAAATAACCCGCTATGCGGGTTATTCAGTGTGCACCACATTTTTTATGTTATTTCGAATAGACAAAAAATATTACAGTCATTCCTTAAATAAAAAAAATCATGTATTTAAGACTAAGATGACTATTTTTTTATATCTGTATAAGAATTGATTGTTTAAAAATATAGTAACTAAAGAGTATTCAAATGTATAATACACCACAATATATGCCAAAAAAGATTGAGGAAACGGATAAACTAGAATGACAATACATTACATAGAATCGCCAAAAATTGAAGAACACGAAACCAACTCAAAATCAAGTATTTGTTAATGTGCTCCGCACAGACAAACAGTTTCCTCTCCGTCTGAAAAATTTTCTGCGATAAGTCGCATTCTGTAATGTTCTAATCGGAAAAGAATGTTTGTCTCATCGAAAACACTTTCTTGATTATGTATGGAGATTCAAAATATTCGGAAAAGCAACCTTAGCAAAAAATAAAAGCCATAATGATATGAATAAATGATATAAAAGAAATAAATAATAATAGAAATAAATAATGATAATAAGCCCATATCAATAACAAAACAAGGAAAGATAGATAATATAAAAAATACGGAATATACACCTACACGCGTTAACCTAATAAAAATGATGTACGTGAAATAGTATGGTTATAAACTGGTAATTTATGCAGTATTATACTTAAATGAAAACGAATATAAAATTGAGAATGGAAATGGGGAATGTGTCAAAGAGCAACAATCCGACCAAAGAGCGGTAAACAGCCGAAGGCCACCAGTGGGTCTTCAATACAGCGAGAAAATCCCGCACCCGAAGGCGTGCTACAGCTGGCGCCTAAATAAAAAATGTGTACTAGTTCAGTGATAATGGAATTCATACTAAGCTCCGAAATATATAAAAGAAACTAAAATTAAAAATCTTACAAGACTAACAAAGGCGAGAGGCTCCTGACATGGGACAGGCGCTAAAATGCGGCGGGGATTAACATGTTTTTTGAGATCTCATCCCTGCCCCTATACCTCTAGCCAATGTAGAAAAAACACACAGCAATACGCACAGTAAAACCCAGTTTAAAAGAAGTCCTAGTCAGATGTCAGAAAAGGTAACAAAAGAAACTAAACAAAACGATAATGATACATAAATTAACAAAGGACTACTAGTAGTTACTGACATGCCAGCTCCAGACCTCAATTAAACTGATTGAAAGATTATGTCTTCATCATATGAATATTAAGCACAATCCCTCCCGTTAGGGGTTGAGTATCATACGATCATAAAATATATGAGAAGAACATAACCCGTATCATGCCAACAACTGGTTTTAGAATAAATGTGTTTATTTCCGATGCAAAGACCCTATAAGTGAATCAATATTGAAGCCAAAATATGCCATCTTTAATGACCTGACAACAGTATCGTAACTATATCCCTTCTTAATAAGTCTGTTTAAAGGTTTTGTTAGCTTTTGAGGTGAATGCCGACATTTTTGTGCTTTGTAAAGAATATTACCATAAAAGATCGGATGTGAAATACCTTAACCGTAAAGATGTCTGCATGTTGATTTATATTTCCGAATGATGTCCTTGTACCGATGATAAAATTTAGTAAATGTTTTGACTAGTTTGTGATATCGAAAACCCTGGTGTAATAATTTTTAGTAATATATAGATTTCTTTCGCTAAAATCTCATACGTTGTTACATACACCAGCGAATCGTACAAGTTGAGATATATAAACACCATAAGATGGTGACAAGGGAACGTCATCATCTAAAAATTTATGATTAACAATAGGAAATGAAAAATCATCTCTTTTATCATAAAATAACACTTTAATGGTATTCTCGAAGATTGTTATATATGTAAGATACAGATGTCAAAGATCATTTCCCAATTTTTGTTTTGCACACATACATTTGTACAAGTGTCTAATTAAAAATGACCCTACTCTCAAACCTTCTAATGTTGCTATAAATCTTATGATTACATTGTAATAGAGTCCAGTTATCAAAGTTGTACTGATCCAAAGAGCAAACATGGTTAAATTTTCAGCATAAACAAGAAAATTATACAGCATTTCTCCTCTAATGGATTCAAGGTGGCGTTTTGCAGTAGTCGCAGACGTGAAAATTAAAATAACACTCCTGTAGCTGAAAATAGAAAGAAAGACTGCTTTTCTTTGACTCTTTATCCTTGAGGATTTACGTGTACATTCTCTGTACAACAGAGTGACTACCATAAGCAACCAATGAGAGAATACAATTACAATTACATAGTAACTGAATTCTACAGTGAATATTGGAATAAGCACTATTCTTAATCCAATTCCAGATGCAGTTTGGACAAATCGCAGAAATCTGTATACCACTGATACTTTGTTTTCAGTTAGATCATACATAGCGTTTGTATAAGCTAGAACTGAAGCTGTTACACTTATCCAGGATCCGAGCATTGATGCTGCACGAAACATTTGTGTACTGATATCTTCATCTACTGGTGCTGTCAAAGTAAAATATATCTGAAGCATTAGCTGCGGGGTTGCCTCCATAAAAGCCTCAATAATTTTCAATCTTGTTTCGGCTGCATTGTTTTCCAAACTGTATGTGTAGTGTTTTTTGCGCATCTCATCATTTGTGAATTTTGACCTGCTCTTTATTCCATGATAAATATGTGTAAAGGTTCTGTCTACGGTACCAGAGAGTAATGGAAACGAAACGAGACATCTTAATGTCTTTGCTAATGGTCCAGAAACATTGCCATCATCATCAGCTTCTCTCGACTCGTCCTCCTCAACATTATTATTTTCATTTTTGACCTTGAACTTTCGTTGTGCGTTTATTTCTTTTGTTTTTTCGTTTGCTTTAATGCATTGTGTTATTTTAATTTGTTTTCCATTTGATATAAAGAATTGTTTGGAATCCTCCCACGAACAATGTTTTCTGTTTATAATAAGATAGATATTCATTACGTTGACAACAAAAAGTGGAAGGGCAATAAACGCTGTAGTAAATATAAAAGCTCTAAAATTACCGTCATTGTAATACTGTATAGCCAACAAAGTATCAGATACTATATCATAATAGAAGAACGAAATACAAAGTACTGCTGTTACCAACGTATGTGCCCGGAAGATGTTCCGATATTCTTCACGATCGAACGATTTGATAGATTTCCACCAAAACCTTAAACAGAAGTCTTCAAACGCATCATAACCTTTTCTTAAATTCCCGCTACAACCTTCGTGTAGAGGATCAGTTGTCATGTTCTCGTCCTCATTTTCACACTCTTCACTTGATATCTCTACACCATGACACAATTCATTTGTAGTTGTTTCAGATTTAGGTGTATAGCTAGGAACGTTCTCATCGATGATATTTACTGTCGGCACGTTTAAAATACTTTTTCCTACACGCTGGTCCTGTGTGGATTTCTGGATGTCAATATATTTTCCGTTGTGGTCTAATGCTTTGTTATGTAAGATACCATATTGTGCACGGTCACAGTCCCTAAATGTTGCTTGTAACCCACTTGATAATATATCTGTCATTGTTTCAACGCATGTACTACAAATGAAAGGTGCAGTCTAAATAAATCATATTTCTAAACAGACATGATAACAAACTGGCTATGTTTACCTATATTAGTTGTTGTGTTAATGGATTGATGTGCAAATTGATATTCTTTATATGCTTGGGGTGTTTTTCTGCGGCTACGTATTCTAATACATGTTACCTAAAAAAACACATAATCGTCTAAACATGTGTATTCCATGATGATACCTTCAGATTCACTTTCAGATATGCTTGATTTCCTCTAAATTATAATCCTTCAAATTATGAAACATACACGTGGTGGTCGTTTGTTTTGTATATCAGATATGTTTTTCGCTGGTTTTTTTTTTTTACTTAAATCAGGGCGTTTGATTTCCTGTTTGAATTGTTATATATTTTGTCATGTTGAAGCCTTTATAAGCTTGTTATGCAGTATTGGTTTTGATAATTGTGGAAGGCTGTACGGTGACATATATATATAGTAGCTAACATCTACGTCATTTTGTCTCGGATAGATGTTTGTCTCATTGGCAATCATACCACATCTCCTTAACACATACATGTCACAAATTATCACAAATGTTACCATTATCTCTCATCTAATTGATGCAAATATTATAAAGATGTTCAGCTAATCATTTAAGAAGAAGAAAAGTGTACTTTACCTATAATAGAGAATATTGATATTTATTTAAATGCCAATCTTGCGCATACAGCTTACACACACAATGCATGCCAGATAATATTAGAGTACATAACGGGGGCCTCGGCGGCCGAATGGTCTAAGTTGTCGAACTACTGTAGCCAGTCAACACTGAGGTTGTGAGTTCGAATCCCGCACGGGGCAGGTGCTCTCGACTCCAATCTTAATTGACAAGAATTGTCAGTTTTCCTACAGAAGGTCGGTGGTTCTCTCCGGGCACTCCGGCTTCCTCCACCAATAAAAACTGACCGCCACGAAAATGCACAATAGTGTTGAAAGTGGCGTTAAACACCAATCAATCAATCATTAGAGTACATAACCACCTTGTTTTCGTTGTATCGTACTCATCCGACCGGTTCCAATCAGTCTTGACGTACATATATATAGCTACAACCTCTCTGCTAAACATGCGTCATTTCGGAGTATGATCAAAGACTGTAAGGGCCCGTAACAGAAGCATAACCTAGCATTATCCTCTAGCTTAACGTTCGGCTATATCGTTGATGTCCTTTCAATAAATAATTCAAACGAAGAGTATGTTGCAATTGTAACTTCAATCCAGTTTTCTTTTCCATGATTGACTAGCCGAGTTAGACTATTCTTTGGGTTTGTACTAACATGAGCACTACTACATGCGTCATGTGGAGCAGGATCTGCTTACACTTCTGAAGCACCTGCAATCACCGCCGGTTTTTGGTGGGATTCGTGTTTTCAATCAGTCTAATATGTTTGGTATACTGTTGTTTGTCTTTCGGTCGTCTTGTGCTTTTATGTTTGGTATACTGTTGTTTATCTTTTGGTCGTCTTGTGTTTTTTGTTTGGTGTAATGTTGGTCATCTTTCGGTTGTCTTGATAATTAAATTGATAAATTCCACCCCACACTGTTATATTGATGATATTTTTTCGTTAAATAATCAAGAATTTTCTCAATATACTGCCGAAATTTACCCAAAGGTCATTACTTTAAATAAATCAAATTTAAACGGTAACAACTGTCCTTTCTTAGATTTAGATATTTCGGTTTTACACGGGAAACTCCAAACTAAAATTTACGAGAAAAGGGACGATTTTTCGTTCCCTATTGTTAATTTTCCCTTTTTGGATGGTGATGTTCCTTTGGCACCATCTTACGGTGTTTATATTTCACAACTCGTTCGCTATGCCCGTGTCTGTTGTGACGTTTTTGATTTTAACGAACGTAATCTATGTATTACTGGTAAATTATTAAGCCAGGGATTTCGTTACGACAAATTACTTAAATCCTTTACTAAATTCTTCCACAGATATAAAGATTTGGTTTTGAAGTTTGGTTGTACCTGTAGAAAACTTATTTCAAACGGGATTGCACATCTTCATTTTTACGGCAATATTGTTTACCGTGCCCGGAAATTTAGAAACGATCCTGGTAAACTTATCGATCCTTTAAATAAACTTATTCTAAAAGGTTACCAATTCAACACTGTAATTAGATCATTTAATATTGTTTTTATTGGTACTAATATTGATTTTGTTATCAGTAAATTAAAAGCAAACTAAATATTATTGTTATATACATATACACATTCATGGATCTACAATCTGTCGATTCCTGTATCTTGGCATTGTCATTTTTTTCTCCGACTGTTTATGACGTCTTTACACTAAATCCATTGGATATTGGATGTATACGGATTGATAATTTAGTCTTAGATGCATGATTTTTTTTTATTAGTTGTTAGTGGCTTTAAACTAGCTGTCAGTAACTGCGAGTACTCTCAGATCTGTACTTAGTGTCTTTTTGTTGTTTGGATGTACAAGTACCCGGCCACGTCCACTTGTATTTGTAGTATTTGTATTTTTATCCATCTGATGAGCTAAGCCTCTTTCAACTGATTTTTATAGTTCGTTCTTATGTTGTACTGTTACACCACTGTCCCAGTTTAGGGGGAGGGTTGGGATCCCGCTAACATGTCTAACCCGCCACATTATGTATGTATGTGCCTGTCCCAAGTCAGGAGCCTGTAATTCAGTGGTTGTCGTTTGTTTATGTGTTACATATTTGTTTTTCGTTCATTTTTTTTACATAAATTAGGCCGTTAGTTTTCTCGTTTGAATTGTTTTACATTGTCATTTCGGGGCCTTTTATAGCTGACTGTGCGGTATGGGCTCATTGCTGAAGGTCGTACGGTGACCTATAGTTGTTAATTTCTGTGTCATTTGTTCTCTTGTGGAGAGTTGTCTCATTGGCAATCATACCACATCTTCTTTCTTATATTGTCTTTTATGTTTGGTATACTGTTGTTCATCTTTCGGTCGTCTTGTCTTTTTTTTTGGTATACTGTTCATCTTTCGGTCGTCTTGTCTTTTATGTTTGGTATACTGTTGTTCATCTTTCGGTCGTCTTGTCTTTTATGTTTGGTATACTGTTGTTCATCTTTCGGTCGTCTTGTGCTTTTATGTTTGGTATACTATTGTTCATCTTTCGGTCGTTTTGTCTTTTATGTTTGGTATACTGTTGTTCATCTTTCGGTCGTCTTGTGCTTTTATGTTTGGTATACTGTTGTTCATCTTTCGGTCGTCTTGTGCTTTTATGTTTGGTATATGTTATTTATCTTTCGGTCGTCTTTTTTTTTTTTGCTATTGCGTTGTCAGCTTGTCCTCAATTTATGAGTTTGAATATTCCTTTGGTATCTTCCTGCTCTCTTGTGAACGAGCACATTAAAAATATACCACTCAGCGTGCCGTTCTTGTACAAAACAGGGTTCATATTCATATGACATTATTATGTTCTCGTTCTGAATATGCATTTAATTAGCCACTGAATGTTCAGCCATTAACCTATCTATAAGAGTGCATGACTGTCATAATCTGGAAGGTTAGAATGTTTGGTTTTTCAGTAAACTTTATATCTATAATTTGAATAAATAGCACGAATGGACATGTTTTGAAGTCTCGCCTCAATCACAGATTATGATAATTTTATGATAAAAGTATTGCTTCATACGAATATACCGGTGAATTAGTATTCTGCGTCATTTGGCGAACCTTCGTATTTGACATATTCAGTTTAGTATACAAATGATTAAATTTGACACATTAATATAAACATTTAGTGAATTATATGACCACGTGGTGTGAGATAGAATATGTTGTTGCCAATGCTCTATGAAAGATGCTCTAATGGATAAGGATAATATAAACTTACCTCACTCAAGTCATAATTCTCCTTTTATATGAACGTATATCTCATTTATTATATATCCATGTATGTTACTCAAGGACACAGTAATATACATCATACGAGTTTCCTGTATGAGGAAATGTATCTTAAGAAAGCCCTTTGAATCACTTGTATAATTCATTCTTATATCACCTACAGTGCATTATGTACATTTGATCACGAGTATTGAATGAAACAGATTCCCATTTATTTTTTGGAACGAGGTGTCCAAAATAACTTTGAATCTTACGACTTTCTCTCACTTGACTTTCTGTAATAAAATCGTGATTCATTGAAAATTTATAGAATCAAGCGTCAATTATTGCAGTTTATTTTAAAATAAATAGGGAATGTGTCCATGGAACACAGATGATGCCCACGCTTGCATATAACATAAAGGGACATAACTCAAGAACGGTAAAAGTGACGCTACCCAAATTCGTACTTGATCTGAGTTAAATGGTAATAAGCATTGCGTATAAGTTTCATAACATCTGGTTGAGGCAAACTTAAATTAGAGAATGGAAATGAAAAATTCAGCAATTTTTCCTTTTGTAAAGGGCATAACTCTAGAAAGGTGAAAGTGACGCTTCCCAAATTCAAACTTGAACTGTGTTTTGTGGTAATAAGCATTGTGTATAAGTTTCCTACCATTTGGTTGAGGCAAACTAAAGTTAGAGAACGGAAACCAATTTTGGGACGTACGGACGTACGGACGGACGTACAGACGGACAAGGGTAAAACTTAATGCCCCGCCGCTACGGCGTTGGCATAAATAAAAAGAACCAGAAGGCAAACAAAGTTCTTAATTTCTTTTGAGCTGTTGAATACTTTTTGTCTTATGTTCGGAATATGTGTTTTGTTAACTGGTTCAATCCATTATTAACGTTTTTGTACACAAAGCATCTTCATTCTCAAGAACAATTTGTGATTTACCGGTTACAATGGATCGCTTGTTTATTTCATTCCTATATCAAGTACAGTACATAATGTACATACGATCTCAAGTATTGTATACAACAGATCTAGGGAACAGGGTGTCCAAAATGGCTTTGAATCTATTTGCGCTCAATATTTAGTTTTTCTGTGTAGTGTTTCGTACTTGTCTTCTCGTTGCATATTTTACCCAATGTGTTGTCTGTATTGTTTTACTTATTTTGTTTATTATCCAATTGGTATCTTCCTTTCTTTTTAACAAATAAGGTACTCCTGAACAATGATAGATCTGTTGACTATAGGTCACAATATAACTATCAACAATTAGGTCCTTTCTCTAATGCTTTTTTTTTATGTTCCTTTGGTTCCATCTTTTGGAGTTCGCTATGCACGTGTCTGTTATCACGTTATGGATTTTAAATGAACCAAACCCATGTATCACTAGTAAATTATCAAGTAAAGGATATTGTTACCACAAATTACTTCACCTTTATTAAATTATTTAATAAATATAAATATTTGGTTTGGAAGTTTTGCTATACCTGTACAAAACATATTACTTACTAGATATCACATCCTAATTTCTACACCGAAACGTCTATAGATGTTGTCAAGGAAAAAAATGTAAATCTTTAATCATCTCATCATCACAGTTCCAGTAAGTATATTTAGCATATTTCCCTTTTCATTACAAAAGAAAACTTTATATGAATCTGATAAATCTGCCAGCCGATTTTTCTAAAGACCATTTGATTTAATAAGAGAACTTCTGTTTGATAAGATAGTGTGGTAGTTCATTGTACAGAGTCGAAAAATCACAACTGTTAACTGAATTGAACGGATTACAAAAAGCCTTAATTCCAGGGTTGTCGTTGTTGTTGTATATTATGTTTATTTTTTATGTTTTGTACATAAATCAGTTCGTTTTCTGGTTTGAATTGTTTTCATTGTCATGTCCATGACCCATAGTTGCTTAATATATCTACACTATTTGGTCTATAGTGAATATGTGTCTCATTGGCAATCATATCATATCTCTTTATTTTAGATTTCCTACCAATACTATCGCTTAGTACGGTTTTGGTGCTTAAAGTCAATAAAGGGCAATCTATAAAATTGTGTTATGGTCATCAGTATAGATATTTTGTACAAATCCAACTTTCCTTGTTTTTGTTATATTTTTTAAGTTTAGTTTTTTGACAGAATTAAGATGTACTGCTGGTACCACTAGTTCTGATATTATTACTATGTCACCATGGTCACGGCTGTACTCATTTCGACGTTTTTTTTTTATTACTATGTCACGGCTGTACTCATTTTGACGGTTTTTTATTACTATGTCACGGCTATACTCATTTCGACGGTTTTTTTATTACTATTTCAACGGGTGTACTAATTTCGACTGTCTTTTTTATTTGGCAACATATGTAGTTTTGTTTAAAGAAAATAGAAAGGAATATTCAACATCTTCTAGATCAAAATAGAATATACAAGATGAAGCTAAATCATAATTGATTTTTATTACTATGTCACGGCTGTACTCAATTCGAAGGGTTTTTTTTTATTTGGCAACATGTGTAGTTTTGTTTAAAGAAAAAAGAAAGGAATATTCAACATCTTCTAGATTAAAATAGAATATAGAAGAGGGGCGAAAGATACCAGAGGGACAGTCAAACTAAAATAAACTGACAACGCCAAAGCTAAAAAATAAAAAGACAAATAATAGTAAACAAGACACAACATGGAAAACTAAAGACTAAGCAACACGAACCCCACCAAAAACTGGGGGTGATCTCAGGTGCTCCGGAAGGGTAAGCAGATCCTGCTCCACATGTGGCACCCGTCGTGTTGCTTATGTTATTACAAATCCGGTAAATAGTCTAATTCGGTAGGTCACATTCGTGAAAAGGGAAGGGTATTGTAGTTACGACATATAGAAGATGGAGCTATCATAATTTTTTTACTTTAATATATACAAAACATAAAGAGAATTTATCGGGTATCGTGCCCCAGTTCGTGTTATTATAGTTTTATAAGACTAGGGTACCTGATGAGGATAATGCATTGTTAATGTTGACCTATGTGACATTACACCTGTTTCAGTTGTTTCCCATTTGTTCCGTTATGTGATATAGTCTTACGTTTTATTTTGTCAGTTTTTATGGATTTCAACCTTTTTGAATTTACATTGGAGTTCGATATACTTTATTACATCAAAATATTAATTATCCCATTAAACATACATCAGTAAGACATTAAAGTGAATTAATGAATCATTGCTGTAATAACAAAATAGTTTTTGCTAACATGGTCTTAATATTTCCAAAAATAATTGACAAGTATAATTATCTCCAAGATGTAGGAAGTTGAAATATATGTATTCAAAAGAAAATATATTGATATCTTATTATGATTCACTGGACATATATTCTGTTGCAAGAAAGAGAGAAAAATATATTTGGGGTTGTATTGAAACATTAAGGACTCATTTCTGTCAACATAGTTTCTTTAAAACTTGTTAGGAAATCCTTAATTTAAATACTTAGAAATCCTGGAATCTTGTTGAGTATGAGGGGTGATCCACTAGTGTAACCTCGTTAGACAATTTCCCCCATCCCGTGTAACTTTGAAAGGCAACCCCCCATGAGTAGCCTTGTTGTACAATCCCCTAGTGTACTCTTGATACGGAATCCCCCCCGCCAATCCCCTAGTGAAATTTTGTAAGTTATCACCTCGTGTAACTTATTTAGTACTTGTATCAAGTTATCTTGTTAGGCTCGTGTAACCCTTGATAGGCAATTTCCCATGTAATGTTGTAATCACCTCATGTAACCATGTTAGCTAATCCCCTCGTGTAATCTCGTAAGGTAATAATCTCATGTAATCTTGTTAAACAACCCCTTATAATCATGTTAGGCAATCCTCTCGTAAACTTGTTGAGCAACCCCCTTGTAATCTTGATAATTGAGCTGCGTCGGTTAGAAATTAACCTTATGCAAATGAATACCAATACATCTGTTAACCTGTTTCGAGTTGAACAAATTGCTTTGCGCAGTCTGTAAGTTATTAACTGTTTGAACATTGAGTTGATATAAAAACCCTACTAAACACATACGTTATCACAAATAAATTTCATTGTATATGACTATTCTATACACATCGTGGCCATTATATCAAGTATTACAATTGCTTATGCTTCCAAGCATCTGCGTTTATCTAAGTGGTGCTCTTGCTCTAGGTTTTGCTATTGTGGTTTGTCTTTTCATGGTTTTTAATTTAGACATATTGTTGTCATTTTTTATTGATTTTTTGTTTGCCCTCTTGGTATTTTTTCTATTTGTTTAGTGTACCAAATCAAAGATTCGTAGAAAATTTGCAACCTAAGAACACTATCATCATTATCATAATTATATTGGATGTATGTAAGTTAAAGTATCTTTATTATTTGTTTTTACTTTGTAAGCCTCTGGCCTTTCTTAGGTTACACATTGGCTCCTGTTTTTATGCAAGGAGCACACACTTGTTAACGCAGTGTGAACATGCAAAAGCGTAACATATCAACTGCGATATGTAAATCCATATGACAGAGGAGAAGGTATGTTACTGCTGAGAAATCAAAAGTCGACAATTGGTTTAGGGGTGGGGATCTCAACCTTTTTTTTAGAAATAATCATAATTCACTATATGAAGGGGATGGGGGGTGACCCCAGGGATACAAGCTTGCACTGAAATAAACCCTTCTTATCATCGGGAATATGAAACCACATGGTTATTGGGTCGGGATCTCAACAAATGTAAAAATAATCAAATTTCACTATATGAAGGGGGTGGGGATGACCCCTGGGGGATCCAAACTTGCAACGAAAAAATCCTGTCTTATAACAAGGAATATAAAAACATATGGTTATGGGGTGGGGATCTCAATCAATTTAGAAATAATCAAAGTTAACTATATGGAGAGACTGGGGATGAGACATTTGAAAGGAAAGTCAAAAGATGGTGTGTCATGTCAAACACTAGTGGATTTTAGGCCAATCTTTTCATGGATGTAAAATTGAGAAGTTTATAAAAGAAAGTCATCAAACTATACTCAAGGATGATCGCTCCTCTTGTTTTTGAATTTTTGTCAGATATTCGGAATTCTCTGGTTTTATCCATGTAGTGCCATTAAGAATTGTTTGCCCACTAACTCCTACTTTTTTCCCATTATTTGATTACATATAGTTTAAAATGCCATCTTTGAAAATCTTATAAAATCCTTACAATTTTTTCAAAGTTTTTGAATGAAAAAAGGTACCAATGTTGAATGTATGAAAAGTCAAGAGAGAATCATTTCCCGCCAAATTTTCAATGGCTTATATCTCGAAAACAAGCACACGGACACTTCATTTTTTTCTCCTTTTTTAGTTCCTTTATTCATATACTTTCAATCTATAACAGCAATTTAAAAAGCTAGTTATTTTGAAACAGAGTAGCGAACATCTTTAAAGAAAATAAAATTAATGTTACTAGACAGCAACAATCACATTGGTAGTTTCAGTAATGTAATTTATGTGAATGCCATGTAACTATAAACAAATGAAGTATGTATTTTTCCTGTAAAAGCAATTAAAATTACCTGTAATCAAAATTTAAAAATGTCAAGAAATGAAATCATTTATGTTAAGAATCAGTAATTAAAACAGAAGTGTTTGTATAAATAACAACTATTACATGTAACCATAATGAGAGAGAGGTCAAAGGATAATTACTCCTTGTCAAAAATCATCATCCATGTTATGTGTTAAGTTATTGCTGAATAATCGTTCTGACACATTTACAGGTACAAATAATTGAATTGAAGAAAAGGTCATTACATAAAACAACTGTAAAAATTTGTCACTTCTGTAAAAGTTTGTACTGTATGAAGTTGTACAGGGACTTGTCATTGATCACATGTTAGTCAATTGGTATTATTGGATACTGGTCTTGTCACAATCATACCACATCTCCTTTTTTAATTTATTTGGTACGATCAAACTCTTCTTGAAAGCCAAAATATACAAAATGTATAAAAAAAAATCACTTCAAATATAAACATTTATTTTAAAATGCATCAATATTCCTTATTAAATTACTCAATAAGCTGCAAATAAGTTTTCTTTCTACATATAATTCTGCTTAATACATAAACACTTGCATCATTCAAATTACAATATATAGTTTAGATACCTATATCGTATTAACCTTTTAACAATTCTCTACGATTCATATTCACAAAAAAAATAATTGGACTGTCTTGGCAGGAGGAAATCTGTTCATTAAACTTTTTTGCAAGTCAGGTTTTATGATTTGCTTGATCCTGTTGACAAAAAGTCCAAAGTGCAATTTGACATCTCTGCTCATTGTAAATTAGATTCTTTAATTCTATGTATAACTTTGTGTGGAATGATACTACCTCTTTCTAGAAACCAAGTAGAATCTCCATGTCAATAAATTACAATACATTATCAAATGAACACATCTTTTCAAATGGTAGAAAACTTTTACATACAGGTGAAAACTATTTTTAATCTGCATATCGATATAATAAGATGTGGTATGAGTGCCAATGAGACAACTCTCCATCCAAGTCACAATTTGTAAAAGTAAACCATTATAGGTCAAAGTACGGCCTTCAACACAGAGCCTTAGCTCACACCAAACAGCAAGCTATAAGGGGCCCCAAAAATTACTAGTGTTAAACCATTCAAACAGGAAAACCAACGGTCTAATCTATATAAAAAACGAGAAACGAGAAACACTTATGAACTACATCAACACATGACAACCACTGCAGAGCATTAATCAATTATAAAGTTAATGCAATACACAGTATTACAGTCCAGCATATTTCTATCTATTTCTTTACAACAAATGACAACCACTGCAGACCATTAATCAATTATAAAGTTAATGCAATACACAGTATTACAGTCCAGCGTATTTCTATCTATTTCTTAACAACAAATGACAACCACTGCAGACCATTATTCAGATATAAAGTTAGTGCAATACACAGTATTACAGTCCAGCGTATTTCTATTTATTTCTTAACAACAAATGAATCTATGTCAGTTGTTTGTGGTTATACATTCAGGGTTCTTGTTAGGATGGAAAAAATGGAAAAATACTAGTAAAAAAGCCTAAGTGCAGTGAAAATTCTACCTTCATCTGAGCTGTATCAGATAGAAATCGACATTATGCAAATGAATATCCATAAATTTGTTAACATATTTCGGTTGAAAAAATCTCTATGCAAAGTCTGTACATAATTGAAAATTGAGTTGATATAAGAAGCCTACAAAACAGACCAAAATTCATCTTTTTTTTCGTATTTGAATGTTCCAAAATCAATCAAAGTCTTATACATGTACATTCATATGTGTACTTGCATAAGGTCGATTTCTATTCGATGCAGCTCATCTAATAATATTTAAACATTGAAAGGTTTTATGCAGGCAATGGAAACATAAACTAGTTAATTGAAGAGGCCTATCCATTAAACTCCACTTGTGATAGGATTAATGAATTGTTGGAAAAGCAATACAACCTTCTGTAATAAACAGACATGATTAACAAGAATGTTGAATGCATGGGAAGATGAGAAACGTCCAATGAAATATTTAAAAATGTTTTTAAATGATCAGAGAAATCTATCTTTTTCCACCTTAGTAGTGATCTGTTCGCTGAAGGGAAAAAATAACAAAAATCCAATATATAGTAATTTCTCTGTTTGCATAAATTTTCTCTTTTTTAAACTGTCCATTCTTTTTTAGTAAATCTGTTTTAATCAACCTCTTCTTCATTATCATTTTCTCCCTTTGATTTCATTTGTAAATTGTCCTCTGATTGGTTCAGAATATCACTAGCTTCTGTTTTGATTGGTTGAGAAACATCTGACATGTCAACATTTGTAGTTTCTTCGAAGCTGAAATTGACTTTTACCTGAAATAGAAAATGTAAGTTTTATATGCAAATGAATTCTGAATATATGCATAAAAGGAAATATACATCAATATGAGAGTAACCTTATGGAATGATTAGAACATCAAATAGGTTTTAAACAAGTCAGACTTTAACCTCTGAACTACTTACAATGGATTTAAGGTAATTGTTATTTAACTTATGAAAACCAGTAAACTTTTCAAAAAATGTTTGGGCGGCTGCAAAAAGTAAAAAAAAACAAAAAAGTCCCTAATCAAATGGCAAAATCAAAAGCTCAAACACATCAAACAAATGGATAACAACTGTCATATTCCTGACTTGGTATGTGCACAACTTTTTGGAATTTTGGGTCCTCAATGCTCTTCAACTTTGTACTTGTTTGGCTTTATAACTATTTTGATCTGAGCGTCACTGATGAGTCTTAAGTAGACGAAACGTGCGTCTGGCATATTAAATTATAATCCTGGTACCTTTGATAACTATTCTTATGTAGAAAATGGTGGATTAAACCTAGTTTTATAGCTAGCTAAGTCTCTCACTTGTATGACAGTCTCATAAAATTTCATTATATTGACAACAATGTGTAAACAAAACAGACAGACATAATTGGTAAAAATGTCAAAAATAGGAGAACAGCAGTCAACATTGTGTTTTAACATGTTTAATCTTAATCACTATAAAAACAAACACATATGTCAACAAAGAAAAACAAAAAGGCATATAGACAAAGCACATAAGTGAAAAAGAAAGTCAAGAATACAAAAAATTTACCATAGCACAATAACACAATAACGGGATGTAAAAGTACCGAGGCACGTCAAAGGGATATTACCAAAAATAGACTAAACAGTAAAGGTAATAACTTACAAAGACAAATAAAAGAACACTATAAGACGCATTAGATAATATATTGACACTTGACTATATGACTAAATTGTTTCCCATTTAGCAATTTGTTTTTTAGACAAGGTATCTATGCCCACATACCAAGACTAGTTGTCTTACATCTGTTTTCTCAGAGGAGTCTGTTGTTTGTGTGGTCTATGGAAATATCTGCTATACAGGACTTCCAAAAAATATTTCAGCCAGCAGAACATTTTTTGTCTTATCCCGATTTCAATCCCTTAAGTATGTTAAGACTAAGTAACAAAAGGCAATCATGGTAATTAGTTTGACATCATATAAACAATGATTGACATAAAAACAATATTAAAGATGTTCGCTACTCTAGTTTATAACTTTTTGTCAGACATTCCGAATCCTCTATATTTATCTATGTAGTGTAAAGACAGATTATGCCCACTAACCCCTACTTTTCTTTTAATAATTTTATTACATATAGTTTAAAAAGCCATTTTAGTAAATCTTATAAAATCATTGTTATTTTTTCATAGTTTTTGAAAGAAAAATGGTACCAGTGTTAAATATATGAAAAATTTAGAGAAAATCATTTCCCACTAATTATTCAATTGATTACATCTCAAAAACAAGCACACAGACCTTTTATTTTTTCTGCCTTTTTTAGTTCTATACTATAAATGCAGGAGTTTCTCGCTGCATTGAAGACCCATTGGTGGCCTTCGGCCGTTGTCTGCTCTATGGTCGGGTTGTTGTCTCTTTGACCCATTCCCCATTTCCATTCTCAATTTTATTCATTTATAACTGTCATTTAAACAGCTTGTTATAATTTGAAACAGAAGAGCGAACATCCTTAAACTGGACTTTTGACAGAAATTCGATGTTCTGACGTAAACTGTTAAATTGACAGTGCATCATTCAAAGTGTGCAACATCAGCGTACTAATATCTGCCTTAGACTCTTTATTTGTGCAATATTACACTGTCAAACACTGTACTTTCCTTTTTTAAAATTACATTTTCCCTATACCTGATGTTGACTGGACAACAGGGACCAGAGACGGTTAAGTAAAAATCCTTGTACATTTACAAAGCACGATAGTCAAAATGAAAGTTGGATGAAGGTATCGATGATAATTTCAGCATTTTTGAAGAATTCAGATGCATAATTAAATCTCACACCTGTGCACATGCCCAGACATGTACTAGTTCAAACAACCTGGTTCTGACGATTTATAACTACCTTTTTTAATTTTTTGTCAAATCATATCTATATAGGAATTTCTGATAATCTAATCTTTTTGACTAAATAAATTAGACACAAACCGTTGAAATTTATGAAAATAACTTTAAATAGACCGATCAATGTCGGGCAAAAAATAGTTTACCTTTTTGCAATTGCCTGAACAGGAAATTTTAGCTGTCAGACAACTAATTAACCTTGATTAGTTAGCGATGTTATTTAAACAAGTTATTTTTTTTAGTAACTTGTATACTATTATTAGGTAATTTTTGTTTTTGAAAATTATTAAATTACTTAATAGAGTTATTTTAAATTTCAATAGAAGCATGGACTAAATTTTGTTTTTATTACATAGAATTAAGAATTTAATAAATTTGAGAGGAGTGTAGAGATAGAAGGTTACTTTGAAAATAATGACAAAAACATTACTTGTATAAGTTATTTTATACATCTTTGAAAAAATTAGTAATAACAATTATTTAAGAAACATATTTAATTGTTTTGGGTTACAAATTATAAATATCTTTCAGTCTTAAATAAATCACAAGTTTCCATATATTTATATCTGTCTATCTTTAAGATTTTCAAGGAAAATGATATTTTAATAGTCCCAAGAGACCAATCTTTGACCCAGAAGCATCCATATGAAATGTAAAGACATCGTGAAAATTTGTAAAGGATGTTCGCTTCTCCTGTTCCTGAATTTTTGCCAGATATTCGGATTCCTCTGGTTTTATCCCTGTAGTGCCATTAAAAATTTTGCCCACTAACCAGTCAGGGATATAACTCTATAGGGTTATTACAGAAAAATAACATACATTTGTTATTGTGGACTAAAAAATCAAAGAACTGTGATAACATATGTATGTTACATGTTTCAAAGGGACAATATACATCACTAGTTTAGTTAAAATGCATGCAAGTTCTATTGATATTACTATTGTCTTTATGTATACTTAACTATAGAAAGATATAACAGTTCATAGTTTGCCAATTTTGCATAGTACACCTATATGTTATTACAGAAAAAATATGCCTGTAATAACTAAAGGGTGTTATCACAGCTTCTCTATATCATTCCAAAGCATTTTCTCAGACATACATCATGCTTAATTACAATGTATTTTGATTTATTGTAAGAAATAATGACCAGAGCATGTAATGAGGTTCTGCGCAAGCTTCCCAGTAATTCCCAAGTGTCTCATATAATAAGTTGCATTCCTTTAATAACTAAGCCTTGTTATTACAGCTAAGTTTATCCCTTAAAAGCCTTGTCTCATTGATTTACCATGGTTAATCAAAAATGTATTAATTCAATTAAAAAATTAATTATCAAGGCTATGCATTTAGTTTCTGCGCAAAGTCGCAAGAGTTCCCTAGAGCCCATTATAAATTAAACTATTTTTGACTAATTTTACAAATAACAAACATATGTTATTGCAGATTTAGAAAGTTTAAGGAATAAAGAGTAGACAACTCATGAAAGTATCTGTAATAACACACGCAAGTTATTTTCTGTAATAACCCTATAGAGTTATATCTCTGACTGCTAACCCCTACTTTTCTTTTCATAATTTTATTTCATATAGTTTAAAAAGCCATATTTGAAAATCTTATAAAATCCTTGTTATTTTTTCATAGATTTTGGAAGAAAAAAGGTGCCAATGTTAAATGTATAAAAAATCTAGAGAGAATCATTTCCCACCAAATTTTCAATAGCTTATTTCTGGATACCAAGCACACAGACCCTTAATTTTTTTTAACTTTTCTAGTTCCGTTATTTATATACTATCAATTTAAAACAGTCTTTGAAAAAGCTAGTTATTTTGAAACAGAGTGGCGAACATCCTTAAAGCTAGTATAAAAAATAATATTTACAAAAGTTATTTATATAAGTAACATTCAAAATAGTCTCGTTTTCAACATAACTTGTATAGGTAATTTTGAAAGTTACTTGTTTAAGTAATGCCCCTGACTGTTGATTGTAATTAGAGGATATTAAAGTAGGGTTTGTTTTGATAGTAATTATTCATCATGTAACTTTTATGACTGGAAATGTGTGGTTGTTTAAGGCAAAAGGTCAGGTCAAAAGATTGCATAAACTTCATTTTTTTTCTCTGAATTATGTTAAAATGGCAAACCCACGTACTATGAACATTTCAGGCTCAGCACAACAAGTGAAAAATATAATTTAAAAGTCAAGTCCCTACAATACGATCGTTTTGGAAGCACTGCTGCTATATTTGGTAAATTCTATTATCCTTTTTTTTTTAAAAATATGTTTATTAAAGAACTTACTTCTTCATTATTTTCAGCATCTGTTCTATCATTTTTATTCTGATTTAAGTATGCTTCCTCTGACACTATGGCATCACCGCTAGGTTCTGACACTATTGCAACATCACCGCTAGGTTCTGACACTGGTGTTGCATCACCACTAGGTTTGACCATGTTGGATTTGTTCGTAGGAGTGGCAGTCTGACTGAGTTGCCATGCTGGCAGTGATGATGATGATGGTGTTGGTGGGAATTGTCGTCTGTTAAAAATATAAACATATCTGTCAAGTCCTTTATCCAATGCAAGATTAAGGATCAAGGCACATTTTCAATTATAATTCATGACTAAGATCTGTTTTTTGTTCATCCTTTTTTGCTGATAACTTTTTCTGCTTTTAATTTCTCTCTATTAACTATAACAATTTTGCCCTAAATTCAAAAATGGTGTAATAAATCTTCATGGCCAATAACTTCTATAAGAAGGGACCCTACCCAACCTTATTCTGACTTCAAGCTAATAAGTCTTTGCACTTATTACTAAATGCTGTGTGCTAATTAGCAGAGAAGTCATAAAAAGATATAGGAAGATGTGGTATGAGTGCCAATGAGACAACTCTCCATCCAAGTAACAATTTATAAAGGTAAACCATTATAGGTCAAGGTACCGCCTTCAACACGGAGCATTGGCTCACACTGAACAGCAAGCTATAAAGGGCCCCAAAAATTACTAGTGTAAAACCGTTCAAACGGGAAAACCAACGGTCTAATCTATATAAAAACGAGAAATGCGAAACACGTATGAACTACATAAACAGACGACAACTACTGTACATCAGATTCCTGACTTAGGACAGGTGCAAACATTTGTAAAAACCCTATTTTAAGTCTTTGGTTTTACATCAGTGCTTGGCATTAGTTAATCTTATTGTTTTTGTCTCCAACAAAACTGACAATAGCCCTCATATTTCTAAATCTAAACCTGTTAACATAGGATATGGACAGTTAGCCTTCATTGAATATATCACGGTATTGTATTTTCTGTTATTTATCAACTACTACATTGTGACTGAATATAACTAATATATGAACTGAATCATACCTTATCTCCTTATTTTAAAATTATTTCTACAATATGGGAGTAAAAAAAATCTTTACAGAAGAATTTATATTAAATAAATTAAGTCAATTAACCAATCCCCTATTGTGTGATACATCAATGTATTAAATCAGGAGTAAACAACATGTAAATACAGGATCTGCTGACCCTTCCAGAGCACCTGAGCTGACTTATCCAGAGCAGCTCTGCTGACCCTTCCAGAGCACCTGAGCTGACCAATCCAGAGCAGCTCTGCTGACCCTTCCAGAGCACCTGAGCTGACCAATCCAGAGCAGCTCTACTGACCCTTCCAGAGCACCTGAGCTGACCTATCCAGAGCAGCTCTACTGACCCTTCCAGAGCACCTGAGCTGACCAATCCAGAGCAGCTCTGCTGACCCTTCCAGAGCACCTGAGTTGACACCTGATTTGGGGTGGTTTTCGTTACTCAATGTTTAGTTTTCTGTGGACTGTTGTTTGCCTCAGTCATTTTCTTCTTTTTGATAATTGTTTGTCTATTTTAATTCACCTGTGGTTAATGATTGTTCTGTTGGTTGTGTCTAATGGCTTAAGTCTCTCTTACCTGTTTAATAATAATCCTTTTACTGTTTGTAGCTCCGACTTCATTTCTGTGGCAAACTGTGACTCGTTAATATTACTCATTGCTGTTGAAGACTGAAATATCAGGACATTCAAATTAACCAAATTTTTACATTAATAACTTTTAATAAAGTATAATTTAATTTTTGATGTAAGACGTCTTCTGATCGGCTGAAAGTATTTGTCTATGAGTTTATTGACATAATTTTGTCATGTGACCGTAATGTCATCAACGTTTTTTCATGATTTACTCCTCAAAAAAGGAATTTAGAATTAAATTATAAGGGATGACTGTAATATTTATTTCCGTCTATTTGAAATAACCTCAAAAATGTGCACCACATTTTTATGTTATTTCTTCATAGACAGAAAAAAATATTACAGTCATTCCTTAAATAACAATGGAGCTGATGAAACAGATACCTTCCCAAACAACAATTTTCAGTGAGATGTTGATACTAAATTAATTTGTTTACTAATAAAAAACAACGTAAGTGTTCATTATTCAACATTTGTAATTTGTGATCTTTGTGTATTTCACGTACGTTTTTGCAAATTGTGGAAATTTCTGTGATAGAGTAATAACATCTACTCTTATAAGGAGATTTATTTTGTGTCCTTTTTTATGTCATTTGTTAACCTGTCAAGATATGGCAAAAGAATTTGGATTCATGAAGCCTGCAATGATAATCTGTTTAATAAATAAATTTATAGTGTTCATCAATTTTATCAACATTTTCTTTATTTTTTCATGATCTCAACTCAAAATCAACAAGAGGCTCTCAAGAGCCTGAATCGCTCACCTGTAATTTTTTGCTTAAATCTTTCATCAATGATTATTTTTTCTTTTCAATATATATTAATGAATGGCTTAAAACTTCCTTTATTAAAATGTTTTTTGTATCTGTCATATTTTTTTCAAAATCAAAGAAATGCATTTTACCTCTATGTTTCATTTTAGCCATAGTGGCTATGTTTTTTGACGTACAAGAAAATAAAATACAAAATTTATACCAGATACTCTGAAACTCATTCAGCCCAAGTTTGGCTGAAATTGATTCAGCAGTATCAACATGATCAAAGGAGAAGATTTTTTAAAGTAAGCAAACTAAATGAACAAATTGTGAAAAATTGATTTTAAAGGGCAATAACTCCTTAAGGGGACAATTGACAATTTTGGTCATCGGAACTTATTTGTAGATCTTACTTTGCTGAACATTTTTGCTGTTTACAGTTTATCTTTATCATTAATAATATTCAAGATAATAACCAAAATCTGCAAAATTTCCTTAAAATTACCAATTAAGTGGCAGCAATCCAACAATGGGTTGCTAGATTCATCTGAAAATTTCAGGGCTGACAGAGCTTGGCCTAATAAACATTTTTACCTCCATCAGATTAGCTCTAAATGCTTTTGTTTTTGAGATTTAAGCCAAAAATTGCATTTTACTCCTACGTTCTATTTTTAGCCATGGCGGCCATGTTTTTTTACGAAACAGAAAATAAAACACAAACTTTATTCTAGATACCCTTAAAATCATCCAGCTTAAGTTTGGTTGGAATTGGTTCAGTAGTTTCAGAGAAGAAGATGTTTGAAATAGTTTACACCAGACAGACGACGACAGACGATGACGGACGCCAAGTGATGGCAAAAGCTCACAATTCCTTTGGAATGGTGAGCTATAGGAAAAAAAAATTGTAGTGAACTGTAAGTAGAAAGATAACAACTTTAAATCAGTGATAAGAACAAAACGTAGGTTTACATTGTATATTTTTTGTTATGAAATTTTTAAAAATATTTTGCAAGTGGAAGAAATATTCCAAAAACTAATATGATGTTTCATAAAAGTACAATTCTACAGAATATGCAGTTGTAAGTCTACACCATGGTAATGCTTTCTCCATTTCTCTCTCAGTTCAATACATAATATAATTGTTCAAAATATTTTTAGGTTTAATTTACCCTTTGGGAGTAGACTTCATGTGATATAGCCTGTACTTTCTCCTGATTAGTTGACATTGTTTCCTGCATGGAGGTCAAGGTCAGTTGTATCTTTGACAAAGTCTCTACAATGTTTTTCTGAAGCTCTATCACCATATTCTCAATTTTATCTAATCTATCTTCTGTCTTTGGTTTACCTAAAATCCATGGCAATAAATATTCCTACAAATACATAAAAGATTACAAACTTTTTGCAAGTCAACAACTCAGCCTCATTTGAATCCTTATTCATGCCACCTATAATTTCACCATTGTTGGAAATGTGTTGATCATGAGCCCAGCATGGACTGTGATAAAAACAAATGGCAGCTGAAAAAAAGTGAAAACAAGGAAGGCAGTTATACTGGGTTTGAGTAAATTTACATTCAATCTATATTTTTTTATTCATGAAATGAGATCAAAGAGAACCAGGAAGATATATATTGATGGGACTTGACACGTCCTAATCATAGCCAATTTTATCGTCTGGTCATAGTTAATAAATGACACAATACAGAAATAGACGTGTAAAATACGTACTCGCTATTATCTTAATAATTTCTGATAATAACAATAAAATGTCATTCAAACTAAGTAATAAGTGATGCCAGTGTATTGAACTTGTAATCTGTCACTTCAAATTTGTCATAGCTGCATTCATTTCATCACAGAAGGGTACAGAATGCAAACGGGGTAATAAAAAAAATGGCGCTGATGGCATTCCCAGTAACTCTGAATTTCCCAAACCATTATGAAACACTTCACATCAAATAAATCACACTGATATTGATCATTATACATATGTTATATATGACAAAATATATCTACTTTACGATAAAACTTATCAATTCATTGTATTTGTTGAATGTTTGGAATTATGTGGTTAATTTATTGAGCAGTTCAGATAGTTTTTCAATCAGACGCTTCCAAAATCCATAAATCTCGCGAAGTCTCGTAAAGTTCGAGATTTTATCAATTTTATACTGAAAAGACTATAAGCATGATAAGATTCATTTCCCCTTAGATATACTGTTCCCTCCCCTTAGATATACTGTTCCCTCCCCTTAGATATACTGTTCCCTCCCCTTAGATATACTGTTCCCAGACAGAACTAAGAAAATCAACATCATACTGTTACTGGTGCTTACCTAGGATTTATTATTTGTATTTATTGTTTACCGGTCTGTTTATAATTATAACAAGGTCACATGCAGCATCAAGAGTTTTCAATAGTTACTTAGCGTCTAGTCAGGAATACATACAAAATCTTGATACTTTATAGTATTTCAAATATTTTGTATTGTTTTCAATGAAATTTTTGTAGTTCTGAATTACATTTTCGTATATATTAAATCTAATTTAAGAGTTTGAATAAATTCTGTGGACATAAATTTCCAGCTAATGCCCCTTTAAATTCATAGATCTATATGAGGCAATGCTATAACAAGAATATCAAAACATTTCTTATTGTTCAAGAATATTTTTCTTTTAATAGAAAATAATGATGCAAAGGGCAGAGGAGAGCACAGAAAGGTTAGAGGGGAGCTGCACTACTCCATTCTGGGGGAAACAAGAACATTGCTTTACACTCTGCTCAGAGACATCTCTAACATGTCTAACAACAGATTTTTAGCTTACCTTGAAAAATTTAAAGGCAGCATAAGATAAGCCTCCTATTAAAGCTATCGTGTGTAAAACATCTCGTATCTTTACTAATGTACCAACAGGGGGCGCTGAAAATATATACATAATAAATCTGTAGGCAGGATATGAAAACCCACCTATAAAGCTATTGTGTGTAAAACATCTCATATCTTTACTAATGTACCAACAGGGGGCACTGATAATAAATATATGTATAAATCTGTAAACAGGATAAGGCCAATTAAAATAGATTTTCACCCCTGTCCGGCGCTCTGAAATCGTCCCACCCCGATTTTTTAAATTTTTTTAAATTTACGATTTACTGAATTTGTTCATGTTTGTTACTGGTAACCGCCAATAATTTCATTTCATTCAAACCTTCTTGATGCAAATTCTGGTTCAGGTTCGTATTTCTTCAGAGTAAGTTAACAAAAAAAATTAAATCAACATATTCTGCAGCTCTATGATGACAACAGTATCTTCCAAGAATAGAGATTGATTATGGGAAGGGCATAAAATATTCGGGTTATGAGTAATAAGCGGTGTCCAAGAACACGTATCAAATTTCACTGATTAGAAAACAGTTGATTTTTTTATGTATACAATGACATGAATGACTCTGTGTCTGTGTCAGGAAATTTGGACTGTGAATGATATCCAAAGAGCAAGAATAGTGGATCATATTGGTACAAAAAACATGACTGGAATAAAGAAATTGACACAAGCACGAACTTGTTAGATCATGATCGTATATATATTGAGTATAAAAAAATAAAAACCGCCAATGTACACAATGTATTATATCAAGCCTTTGATCTACCCCAAGGCTGTTGACAAACATCAAACACCCTCTGACCCCAGCCCCTGAAAAGAGCCATTAAACTACTTCTTCTTTTATCAACCCTAGTATTTTCAACACAGTTTGAGTTTTCATTTCACTCTGTACTCATACTTGTGTTGCTTACCAATGCATATGCTTCATTTTATGGGCATTACAAACCATAGCTTAGAAAGCAAAATAAATTTGATGTAGGTAGTCTAAGAGAGAGCATTTCTCCATGGTTTTGCTATTTATTGAAAATAGGTTTCTAAAACAGCAATTACATGTAGAAAAGTGGCTGCCAATTTGAAATATTTATTTAAGAATTTGAAAAAAATATGTAAAATTCTTTATATATACATCAGTCAAGGGTCTAACTTAAATAAGTTATTAGAGAAAAATAACATACATTTGTTATTGAGGGCTAAAAAATCAAAAATCTGTGATAACATATGTATGTTACATGTTTCAAAGGGCCATTATACATCCTTTATTTTGTTAAATTGTGTACTAGTTCTATTGATATTATAATTGCCTTTATGTATATTTAACTTTAGAAAGATATAACAGCCCATAGTTGGCCAATCATACATAACACACCCATGTTATTACAGAAAAAAATATGCCTGTAGTAACTAAAGGGTGTTATTACAGCTTCTCTACATCTCTTCAAAGCCTTTTCTCCTACATATATCACAATGTATTTTAATTTATTGTAATAAATAATGATAAGAGCATGTAATGAGGTTCTGCGCAAGCTTCCTAGTCATTCCCAAGTGTCTAGTGTAATAAGTTAAATGCCTGTAATAACTAAGCCTTGTTATTACAGCTAAGTTATCACTTAAAAGCCTTGTCTCATTGATTTACCATGGTTGATCAAAAATGTATTAATTGAATTGGAAAATTAGTTTTCAAGGTTGTGTATTAAGTTACTGCGCAAGTTTCAAGAATTCCCAAGTGCCCACTGAAAATAAAATTGTTTATGGTACATTTAACTGATAACAAACATATGTTACTACAGATTAAGAGAAAGTATCTGTAATAACACATGTATGTTATTTTTCTCTAATAACTTATTCAAGTTACACCCTTGACTGTACATGATATAAGCTTATTATTACCCTTGCATATGAACACATTACAAAGGGGTTTCCAAGGAAATAAAAATTAAAAAATTAAATCCTCCCACCTGCCCCATTATTATAAAAAATCTGGATGAAAATCTACTAATTGATTTAAGTTGGCCTAAGACAAGCTCCCTATTAAAGCTATCATGTGTAAAACATCTTGTATCTTTACCTATGTTCGAACAGGGGGCACTGAAAATAAATATATATATAAATCTGTAGGCAGCATGAGATAAGCCTCCTATTAAAGCTATTGTGTGTAAAACATCTTGTATCTTTACTTATGTACCAACAGGGGGCACTGAAAATAAATATATATATAAATCTGTAGACAGCATAAGATAAGCCTCCTATTGAAGCTATCGTATGTAAAACATCTTGTATCTTAGTATATTGGCCCAGTATTCCCTGAGGCTATATTGGGTATATCTGGGTAGGTTTATCTGAAGGTACGCCAGATCTCTCTATAGCTAATTCTATTTACCTGACTGTTGGTAGGGCACCACTGCTCCAGGTATCAGAGCCTGTATTCCAGGAGGCTGTGGTGGGTATACTTGGGTAGGCTTTTCTGAAGGTACACCAGATCTCTAATGCTAATTCTATTTACCTGACTGTTGGTAGGGCACCACTGCTCCAGGTATTGGTGCCTGTATTCCAGGAGGCTATGGTGGGTATACTTGGGTAGGTTTACCTGAAGGTACGCCAGATCTCTCTATAGCTAATTCTATTTACCTGACTGTTGGTAGGGCACCAGTGCTCCAGGTATTGGTGTCTGTATTCCAGGAGGCTGTGGTGGCTATTCCTGGGTAGGTTAATCTGAAGGTACGGCAGATCTCTCTATAGCTAATTCTATTTACCTGACTGTTGGTAGGGCACCTCTGCTCGAGGTATTGGCGCCTGTATTCCAGGAGGCTGTGGTGGGTATACTTGGGTAGGTTTTTCTGAAGGTATGCCAGATCGCTCTATTGCTAATTCTATTTACCTGACTGTTGGTAGGGCACCACTGCTCCAGGTATTGGGGCCTGTATTCCAGGAGGCTGTGGTGGGTAAACTTGGGTAGGTTTATCTGAAGGTACGCCAGATCGCTCTATTGCTAACTCTATCTCTTCTTTGGTAAGGCCTGAAAGATTGACATAGAAAGAATAAATTATCTGTTGACAAACATGACAGATTATCTATAAATTTCACATTCAAAACTACTGGTAATGTAATAACAATAAAATTAAGGTTACAACATCATAAAACAAAGATGAATCCAGAATAATTTAGCTGTTCTGTTTAGTTTTATGGAAAGATTCAATACCTCGAGAGTAATATGAAGATTCAAGGTAGCAATCACGGTCTAGGAAATCTGAACATTGCTAACATGGTGCAATCACTATAATTGTACTGCACACGACCTGCATTTCAACAAATAATGTTTCTTCAGTACATGTATTATCAACTTACAGTGCTGAAGCCAAGTATATGATAATTCATTAATACAGAATCTGAGTTGATTTATATACAAACAAATTTTCTGACATGCTCACAACACAACAGGCAAAATAAACAAGTCATTGTATACCATGTATACTATCCATTTTATGAGGTCAGGTTCAGGTCTGTCATATTTATTTTTTTATAAATTATTTTGTTATTAATTAGACTGTTATTTTTCTCAATTCAATTGTTTCATATTTTTCATGTCAGGGCCTTTTATAGCCGACTATACGGTATGAGTTTTTTTCATTGTTTAAGGCCATACTGTTGCCTATAATTGCTTGGTGGATAGTTGTATCATTGGCAATCATATCACATCTCCTTATCTTTATATTAACATCAACTCCTGTGGTCCCAGGTAGATAGTTGTCTCATACCACATCTCCTTATTTCAATTACATATCACCTCTGTTTTTTTGTGGAGTTCGTGTTGCTCAGACTTTACTTTTCTATGTTGTGTTTTGTATACTGTTGTTTGTCTTTTGGTCAGTTTTTTGTTTCTTGCCATGGCATTGTCAGTTCATTTTTGACATATGATTTTGATTATTCGTTTAGTATCTTTCGACTCTCTCTTTCAATCATGTCAATGACACAAATGATCAATTTGAATTTGGGAAAATTATTATTAGTCAGATCTTGTTTGTAGAAATTCTCCCTTTTAATCTTACCTTTCCTCTCTAAGAAATTCTCCCTTTTAATCTTACCATTCCTCTCTAAGAAATTCACCCTTTTAATCATACCTTTCCTCTCTAAGAAATTCTCCCTTTTAATCATACTTTTCTCTCTAAGAAATTCTCCCTTTTAATCATACCTTTCCTCTCTAAGAAATTCTCCCTTTTAATCATACCTTTTCTCTCTAAGAAATTCCCCCCTTTAATCTTACCTTTCCTCTCTAAGAAATTCTTCCTTTTAATCTTACCTTTCCTCTCTAAGAAATTCTCCCTTTTAATCATACCTTTCCTCTCTAAGAATTTTACCTTTTAAACATACCTTTCCTCTGTAAGAAATTCTCCCGTTTAATCTTACCATTCCTCTCTAAGAAATTCTCCCTTTTAATCTTACCTTTCCTCTCTAAGAAATTTTACCTTTTAGTCTTACCTTTCCTCTCTAAGAAATTCTTCCTTTTAATCTTACCTTTCCTCTCTAAGAAATTCTCCCTTTTAATCTTACCTTTCCTCTCTAAGAAATTCTCCCTTTTAATCATACCTTTCCTCTCTAAGAAATTCTCCCTTTTAATCATACCTTTCCTCTCTAAGAAATTTTCCCTTTTAATCATACCTTTCCTCTCTAAGAAATTCTCCCTTTTAATCATACCTTTCCTTTCTAAGAAATTCTCCCTTTTAATCATACCTTTTCTCTCTAAGAAATTCTCCCTTTTAATCATACCTTTCCTCTCTAAGAAATTCTCCCTTTTAATCATACCTTTCCTCTCTAAGAAATTTTCCCTTTTAATCATACTTTTCCTCTCTAAGAAATTCTCCCTTTTAATCACACCTTTTGCTCTCTAAGAAATTCTCCCTTTTAAACACACCTTTTGCTCTCTAAGAAATTCTCCCTTTTAATCATACCTTTTCTCTCTAAGAAATTCTCCCTTTTAATCATACCTTTTCTCTCTAAGAAATTCTCCCGTTTAATCATACCTTTTCTCTCTAAGAAATTCTCCCTTTTAATCATACCTTTCCTCTCTAAGAAATTCTCCCTTTTAATCATACCTTTCCTCTCTAAGAAATTCTCCCTTTTAATCATACCTTTCCTCTCTAAGAAATTTTCCCTTTTAATCATACCTTTCCTCTCTAAGAAATTCTCCCTTTTAATCATACCTTTCCTTTCTAAGAAATTCTCCCTTTTAATCATACCTTTCCTCTCTAAGAAATTCTCCCTTTTAATCATACCTTTCCTCTCTAAGAAATTCTCCCTTTTAATCATACTTTTCCTCTCTAAGAAATTCTCCCTTTTAAACACACCTTTTGCTCTCTAAGAAATTCTCCCTTTTAAACACACCTTTTGCTCTCTAAGAAATTCTCCCTTTTAATCATACCTTTTCTCTCTAAGAAATTCTCCCTTTTAATCATACCTTTTCTATCTAAGAAATTCTCCCTTTTAATCATACCTTTTCTCTCTAAGAAATTCTCCCTTTTAATCATACCTTTTCTCTCTAAGAAATTCTCCCTTTTAATCATACCTTTTCTCTCTAAGAAAGCTTTCCTTTGTGACACAGGACTTTGCTGAACTTTGGGATTCTGTAAAAACTTTATTGCTGTTGATATCTATATAAAAAAAGTATAAAACAATTTCATGTTTATATTGGATTAGCAATTTTATATCTACAGAGAAAAGTGTATTTTCAGAGAGAATGTCCAGATTTCAATTACAAACCTAAGGGCTGCCTACCAATGTAATAGTCTTACAGTCTGCAATGTTAGCCACTAACCCAATGCCCAAAAATAGAGCTAGCCCTACTGGACAAGTAAAATTCCTTTGTCACTAGCCCAACTGGACGTAAAATTCCTTTATCACTAGCCTGACTAGACCAGCAAAATTCATTTGTCACTAGCCCAACTGAACAATTAAAATACCTTTTTCCCTAGCCCCACTGGAGGTAAAATTCCTTTATCACTAGCCTGACGCGACAAGTAAAATTAATTTGTCACTAGCCCGACTGGACGAGTAAAATTCCTTTGTCACTAGCCCGAATGGACAATTGATATTACATGTACTTTGTCACATGTGCGACTGTCCTAGTAAAATTCCTTTGTCACATGCGCGACTGTCCTAGTAAAATTCCTCTGTCACTAGCCGGACTGGGCTAGTAAAATTCCTTTGTCACTAGCGCGACTGGCCTAGTAAAATTCCTTTGTCACTAGCCCGACTGGACAAGTAAAATACCTTTGTTGCTAGCCCAACTGGACTAGTAAAATTCCTTTGTCACTACCCCAACTGGACAAATAAAATAACATTGTCACTAGCTGACTGGACTAGTAAAATTCCTTTATCACTAGCCTGACTAGACTAGCAAAATTCATTTGTCACTAGCCCAACTGGACAATTAAAATACCTTTTTCCCTAGCCCCACTGGAGATAAAATTCCTTTATCACTAGCCTGACGCGACAAGTAAAATTAATTTGTCACTAGCCCGACTGGACAAGTAAAATTCCTTTGTCACTAGCCCGAATGGACAATTGATATTACTTTATCACATGTGCGACTGTCCTAGTAAAATTCCTTTGTCACATGCGCGACTGTCCTAGTAAAATTCCTCTGTCACTAGCCGGACTGGGCTAGTAAAATTCCTTTGTCACTAGCGCGACTGGCCTAGTAAAATTCCTTTGTCACTAGCCCGACTGGACAAGTAAAATACCTTTGTTGCTAGCCCAACTGGACTAGTAAAATTCCTTTGTCACTACCCCAACTGGACAAATAAAATAACATTGTCACTAGCTGACTGGACTAGTAAAATTTCTTTGTCACTAGCCTGAATGGACAAGCGAAATTCCTTTGTCACCAGCCCAACTGGACAAGTAAAATTCCTTTGTCACTAGCCCGACTGGACTAGTAAAATTCTTTTGTCACTAGCTGACTGGACCAGTAAAATTCTTTTGTCACTATCTGACTGGACTAGTAAAATTATTTTGTCACTAGCCCGACTGGACAAGTAAAATTCTTTTGTCACTAGCCCGACCGGACTAGTAAAATTCTTTAGTCACTATAGCTAGCCCGTCTGGACTAGTAAAATTCTTTTGTCACTAGTCCGACTGGACTAGTAAAATTCTTTTGTCACTAGCCCGACTGGACTAGTAAAAAAAATTTCATCCTTTCTCTGTTCATTGAGAATTTGATTATATCTATTCAAATTATTAAGTAATGCACATAAAAGAGTATTCATCAAGGAATCAATGTTGACAAATTTATTTTGTAAACAAAACACGGTTGAAAAATTACAGTTATCCTTTGACAGTGAATCCAAACAGAAACTGGTCAATATCATGAGATTTTGGTTAATCTCAATCGCAGGATTTTGCATCTAAAATTTCAAAATGTTCTCAAATTTCCAAATCACCATTGCTGATTCAGCCATATTCTGACTTGTAAACTTTTTTAGGACAAGTATAATCTGAAAACTTTATAGGCTTCAAAAGTTTTGGTGCAGACTGATTAATACTCATTTATTAGCTTATCATGCTTATGAGCGTGGGTATAACATTTACCAAGAGTGTAGAAAAATATTCATTATACCCTAAATCTTCATTTTTTACTCACAAAAGTTTCTTTAAATAAATTATCTTAACATCAATTTACTGAGTGCTTTGTCTTAAACCTGAAATAATCAATTATTGTCTTACCAATTCTTCTCTTGGTCCATCAGCAGGAGCTAAAACATCCTTGGATAATTCAACCTAGAAATTAAAAATAGATTGTCAAAAATTATAAATATTTTAATCTTCTACATGGATAATCAGCATCATAGCCAATTTTCACTACATATGTATTATCATGATTATGATTATGAAAAAAATATTTTCATTTAATTCAATTCTTTTAAATTTGTTCCTTCCTTCAGCATGTTGAGTCATTTCTTCTTTCAATTTTCAGACATTGTCAGAGAGTATGAGAAAATTAGACAAAAAAAAATCATTTCAGCATTTCCTAAGTCAGTTTGGCACCTTAAGTGCCAGACTTTGTAAAACTCAGGCAATTTAGAAGAACTTCAAAACATGACAGAAACAAACATCCTATTTTAAAGTTACCCTCGACCTGGGTTAGAACTGGTTAGTCTTTCGTTTTTGCGTGTCTGGTAATTCGAGAAATCTTTAAATAGACAACTTTTGGTTAGAATGATAGCAAATTATGGAGTTAGCTCCCCTTAATCATGTTAATTGGAAATTTATAGTGCATTTCAACCAAATTATATCTTGAAATACCAGAACAGGAAAAGGAAACGAATGTTGAGTGGGTATTTGTTTGTCATGTTTTCACTGCTGGCAAGGATACCAAGGGGTAATAAATAAATCACAAAATTAAAGTAAATACAACAGGGTTGCAATTAAGAGAAGTCCACAAAACATTTCACAAAAAACTTATTTCTGAACACACAAATTTAATGCATAGCCAACATAGCTAAGGATGATTTTGTTGCCTTTCTGTTATTTCACCAATGAGGTATGTGACATGAAACTAACATATCAAACCAACACAGTGCTATACTGAAGAATTAAATTGTGATCAGTAAAATCAAGTTAAGATGAAATCCAGAATCTTAATAAAATCATTACCTCCTTATTTTGCTCAAGATGAAAATTTATCCAGCTTTGTACATACTAAAATGAGTCAAGAGCATATTCAACATACTATTTTAAAGAAAATAAAATGGCTTCTCTTGAGAAACTTACCTCAGATCAATCAGGCAGATTTTTGTATCTGTACAAAAATCAGTAATAAGCCAACTTTGTATATTCATTGTTTTTAGGTATAAATTAGTATGTGTTAATTTAACTATACTTTAGAAGGAGAAGAAAAAGCTACATGAAAATAGCATTTCTTTGTTAATTGAAAATGACATCATATATAAAATTCCTAACATACAGGACCAACATCAGATATGTTTCTGTAATTCATGTAATTCAGATACTTTTTCTCAAGAAATTACAAATGCTGGGAATTTTTTTACAAACAATTTGGAGTACTACTTTAATGGACCCCATAAACAGTATGGTTATCTATAGTAAATACTAGTATATAAGGACTGGTCCCACCAAATATGTAAAAACGAAAATTGCCCAAAAATAAAAAAAATAATGTCAAAATAGAATTCACCAGGCAGGGGTTAAAAAATTTTGTTACAGCTCACTAGCCCAGGGCTTATTGGTAACAGGATTTTACTAGTCCTGTTGATAGAACTGATAGCCCAACAAAACAGACCTGCCAGCCCGGGCTTAAAAACAAATATTTGAGTCAGCTGAACATTTTCTTCTGATTCATATTTCAATCCCGTAAGACTTAGTATCAAAGGCAATCATTGGGAAAATGTTGGCGTTGGCATCATAACAATGATAGACATAAAAAAACGATATTAAACTTCAGACTTTTAAAATAAATTTGATGTTTTGACGTAAACTGTTGAATTGACAGTGCATCATAACATATAAGTGTACTAAAATCTGCCTTTGACTCTTTATTAATGCAATATCACGCTGTCAGAACTGTACTTTCTTTTTAAAAGCACATTTCCTTATACCGGATGTTGACTTGACAATGGTATGACATGGACCAAAGATGGACACCAAAAATCCGTGTATGTTATGTATTTCTGAAAGGCTAAAACATTTTAACTAAGTAACAGGTCATATCAATCAATGCATCATACCTCCAGTACCGTTAATTGAAAGTCTCGGTTTGAGCAATGTACAATTCCCCCAAAAAACAGAGAAATCACAGGGGCGGATCCAGCCATTTTTAAAAGGGGGGTTCCCAACCAAGGATAAAGGGAGGGGTTCCAACTGTATGTCCCCATTCAAATGCATTGATCGTAAAAAAAAAGGGGGTTCCAACCCCCGGATCCAACCCCCCCCCCTTGGAGATAGTGAAAGTACGGGAATTGTGATCATTACATGATACCGGACCACCCAGTTATTCGTCCTATTTTTAAAACATGTAAAAAATCTGGTTAAATTCTTGGAATCCTAAATGAAGTCATTGAATCCGATTGGTTAAGATTAAAATAGTAAGAAAGGGATTTTCTATTTCTATTTTGGTAACACCAAGAACTTTTTTTACTAGTTCGTCTGGCATATTGATGACAAATTTTGATTGCCCGAGGTGTAAATGTTTAAGTCCCGGCTGTCGGGCTAGTGGAGTTTTTAACCCCTGCCAGGTAAAGTTTTGTTTAAAAAACTGTTGTTTTAAACTTTTTTTTTACATTAGAATTAAGAAAGTTCCGTTACTCAGGTAGGTATATCAAGTGAGAAAAATTCCATTATCTGTGACCCATACATCATGAATATTCATTAAATATGTGAAGTCATTATCAACCTTAACGTGAAATCAGCTGTATTTACAAACATTGCAATGTACATACAGAAATGCCGATCAAGTTAAAAGATTTGTTAAATATTTATGAGAGTATTGAGATAATTATTCAGTGGTGTATTTCTTTTGAATCCATTCTACAGTCAGGGCCAGGGGTACTACTTGTACAAGTATTTTTTATTTATTTGAAGAAGTAAATATATATATACTTATATAAGTAAATTTGTAAGATACTTATACATGTTATATAAGTAAATTTGTAAGATACATATATACAATGTAACTGTATTTTATTTACTTGTTTAGGTAAAGTATTTTATTGGCTTAGTTATGTCCCTTAGACAAGTAAAAAAGTCATACTAGCTTCTTTAATTGAATTTTTCAGGACTTCTTTGCTCTAATAGAATTTTAAATTGTCTGTCCTTTGCAGATGTCTTAACTTATCATGTAAGTGTAATTTCATGGACAATGAAAATCTCATTTGTCTGTTATCTTCAGAATACTGCTCATTTACAAGCCCCCAAGGGGCAATTTTTGAAGGCCTTGCGCAATTACTTGAGATCTTTGCGCAATTAGTTTCTTTGTTGAATCAATGAGATAAAACATTGAACTCTAATAAAAAATTATGAACTAACCATAGAAATCATTAAAGGCATGTTTTTACATCTCAAAACTAGAGAATTTTAGGGATTGTAAAAACAAATTACTTATACAAGTAAATTTTTTGAGAAAATTAAGGAGAGATTGTTCACTTTAAGGCTGATAATGACGTCACATATATATTTAATGAATATTCATGAGAATAATGAACATAACAAAATTTACTTACATAAGTATATTATTATTTACTTCTTCTGGAAAAAAAAATTACTTGTACAAGTAGTACCCCTGACTGTTCTAGATTTATCTGGAGAGGTATATAAAAAGTGTATCAATGGACATTTGGATTTAAGGAATACATGAGGAAAGAAAGTTCATTTTCAAACGACATTTTTCATTGGAAATGCAGCGATAAAAAATGCAGTAAAAAGTTTCTATCAGAAACAGATCCTGGTTTCAAGGACATAATTCAACTCTTGAAAATATATCATTCATTATGTATTTTTGGATTTACAAAACAGACCAAGAATTTGTGAAGCATGAACTTTCTATTTGTAATTAAACATTTAATCGTAGATTAGTACAATTAATAAAAGACAATTTAAAACCGGGAACAACGATAATTGACTGTTGGAAAGCGTATGATTGTTTAGGTTCAGAGGGATTTGAGCATTTGAAAGTTGACCATTCTGTAAATCTTGTTGACTCAAAAACAGGAGCACATACAAACATCATTGAAAGTACTGGTATGTATAATCCAGAGGAACAAAAACAGACATTGATTACGACCGAGATTATCACCATCATTGAATCTCATCCTTCTAATAAAATATGAAATTACAAACTCTTTAAATTCTAGTCTGGATGATTTTCAAACTTAAACATGTTAAATGGGTAAGTACATTAAATTTATTTAGAATTTTTCAGTTCCACAATTTCAAAAAGGATCTTTTTGCATCATCGTCATTTGAAGCAGTAAAAAAATATGGCCGCTGTTTATGTTCTTGCATAGCTATGCAATGTGGGGTTATCTGTCATGCGCATAAATTGTGCATTTTCCAAAACAGATTCTACCCAACAATATTTATATAAATCTGCTGTTAACGGGATATCGTAAAGTAATCTATAATAAGGAATGCTAGTCGTTTCGTAACCTGGTCGTTTCGTACCTGGTCGATTCGTAACTAGGTTGATTTGTAACTGAGACGTTTCGTACCTCGTGTAATTGTATATGGTTGTAAAGCGTGTCTCTATTAGTTTTGTCTCTGGAAGTGTTTATCTCTCAAAATTGTCTATATATTGAAGCCAAAATAAATTTCTTGAGTTTTGTTCTTGTTATTTATCCATGTTTATACTTAAAAATGATCAAACTGTGAATCTAATAATAATAATATTGTAATAATTTCACAGGTGATAAAAAGTAATTAGGTGTAAAGTGATTAAGAAGAGGATTAAAAAAATGGCTTATGATCTGAAAAAAAATATTTTCTACTTTTTTTTCTTACGATTACATGCAATTATTGAATAACATTCCTCCTTTTCACGCAGGCTGGGGACTGGCTTTTTTTCGTCTTCCTTTAGAACATTAACTTCACTATGTTGTCCTTTGTTTGCATGTTTATACTGGCATAAAGCCTGATTTTTCATCTGAAAAAAACCTGGTATAAACAGGAAACAAAGTCTTAGTTTGCCGGAGCAGCAGAAGCAGCAGTTGGTCCGTAAACAAAAGCACATCTCCTTAACAATGTACTACATGACATCTGGTTTTGAGTATATTTATTCCAGAATGAGAATATGCTTACTTATATGAAGCGGGACCTAACACCCTGATACCTTTTTAGTTTACCTTCGGATATATACATCAATGAGTCTGTATATTATTTTTAATCGAAATATTTAATTAACATTATTTCCATAACCTACAACTCATATTATTAAATATTGTTATACGGTTACGAAACGTTTCAGTTACAAAATGAACTAGCTAGTTACGAATCGACTAGTTACGAAACGACCTGCACCCATAATATGTAATAGTCTATATAAGTTTTGCTACCTTCTTCCTCTTTCACAGGTAACACCCGCCTCATATTATGTCATCACTGAGAGTAAATTAATTATTGTAATCATAGCCATTTTGTCAGGTTAAAAAGTTGAGATGAACTTTAACATCGTTCTACAATTCAAACTCGACAACATTTTTGGGCTTGGACTTTGAACCTTTTTCAAAAGTCAGTGAAGAGGGATGTTTTGTACAGCTTTTGCAATATTGGATCATACGCGTTTGTATACAAAGAAAATCCCTTGTCTTCATGTGTAGCTGACAACACATAACTGTGTCATACATAAGGATGGGAAAGAGAGAAGTAACCTTTCTATTTGTTTCGTCTGTCATGATTTAAACTGGATCTATTGAATTCTTCAAACACAAAAATGTCACATATTGGACAAGGAACCAGACCTGCAATGCACTACCTAAAACCTGAATTAATTTTGGGTGTATTTAAAATATTGATTATGATCCCGGTGTACATTTATTGCGGGTATAATTTTATACGTTATCGATATAAAAGTACATCATACTGGAGGGAAATACGTAAAAAGTAGAAGTCATATAGTCGGTTTGGTTTTAATATGTCCGCCTCTGTCGTAGTCAAAATTGAAAAAGATGATAAGATTTATAAAACTCAGTAATATGTGGTGATGATTTGATTGATCGTTTTCATAATTCACATGCCAAGAAATTGCCTCCGTTGAAATTCTGCAAACACCCCATAGAGCAAATTACATGGATGATTAATATTGGCCATTTGGTATATGGCCGTGTTCTAAGCGAGACGTACATGAAGGTCATAAATTAATTTGTTGAATGAAATCAAATCTTTAGCTACTAATGAGTGCCGTAGGAGGTCGACCGGAATTTTTAGCGAGGATTTCTTGGCATGGCAATAAATTGTCTAGAAAAAATTTAAATAGTTCATTATAATATAACAATGATTACGGATTTTTTTTTTTTGGGGGGGGGGGGGGGGGGAGGGTAGACGACTCCAACCCCTTTCTTGTTCTGAAACTATGATCTATTTGACATGGTAATGATTTTCAAATCCTCACAAATAACGTGTCATTTCATTTTTTTTTTTTTTTGATAAATCTGTAAATTTTGACGTAGTTAGTCCCATATTTGCTTGCAAACTAAATTGTTCGTTTTAAAATAGACGAAAAAGGAAATTGTTTTTAAATATCAATCTTAAAACAAAATGTATCCAAAGTATTTTATATAAATACGTTAAATTAATAGACCCGTAAAAAGAGTGGCAGTGGCTATTTTGCCGGCACCGGCAAAATAGAAAATATGCTATTTTGCCGGATCTGATTAAAATATCTTAATTCAAGCTGGCAAAATAGAATATTTCTATAAAAATGGCTAATTTACCGACCCCGGCAATATAGTGAATTTGTTATTTTTTTTGGGGGGGGGGGGGGGAAGGGTAGACGACTCCAACCCCTTTCTTGTTCTGAAACTATGATCTATTTGACATGGTAATGATTTTCAAATCCTCACAAATAACGTGTCATTTCCTTTTTTTTTTTGGATAAATCTGTAAATTTTGACGTAGTTAGTCCCATATTTGCTTGCAAACTAAATTGTTCGTTTTAAAATAGACGAAAAAGGAAATTGTTTTTAAATATCAATCTTAAAACAAAATTTATGCAAAGTATTTTATATAAATACGTTAAATTAATAGACCCGTAAAAAGAGTGGCAGTGGCTATTTTGCCGGCACCGGCAAAATAGAAAATATGCTATTTTGCCGGATCTGATTAAAATATCTTAATTCAAGCTGGCAAAATAGAATATTTCTATAAAAATGGCTAATTTACCGACCCCGGCAATATAGTGAATTTGTTATTTTTTTTTTTGGGGGGGGGGGGGGGAGGGTAGACGACTCCAACCCCTTTCTTGTTCTGAAACTATGATCTATTTGACATGGTAATGATTTTCAAATCCTCACAAATAACGTGTCATTTCATTTTTTTTTTTTTTTTTGATAAATCTGTAAATTTTGACGTAGTTAGTATTTGCTTGCAAACTAAATTGTTCGTTTTAAAATAGACGAAAAAGGAAATTGTTTTTATATATCAATCTTAAAACAAAATTTATACAAAGTATTTTATATAAATACGTTAAATTAATAGACCCGTAAAAAGAGTGGCAGTGGCTATTTTGCCGGCACCGGCAAAATAGAAAATATGCTATTTTGCCGGATCTGATTAAAATATCTTAATTCAAGCTGGCAAAATAGAATATTTCTATAAAATGGCTAATTTACCGACCCCGGCAATATACTGAGTGAATTTGTTATTTTACCGGTTCTTTGTAAACATGGTAAACCGTAAACGGAGGGAAATTGATATTTACTTTTGAAAAGTACTACGAAGATGTGCACTGTCAACATCAAAGAATCAAATAGTTACTGATATACCGGTAGTTAAATAAGAAAACAGCTAACAATGTTTGAGATACATATAATCGTTTTAATCAGAAACATATAATACAATATGTCTCTGGTTTTACAGTGTACATGCTGTGTATATGAATATGATAATTAGCTTTTTTGTTCTAAAAACAAGAAATTATGATACCTTTGTTTGAACTGTTTTACATTTCTATCTTTTCTTATTTCTACAGGAATACTGTTCTAAAGAACAGTACCGGAATATTGAAATGTCTTTTTCATAAAATTTGTTCTCGGAGGTGGTATGAAAAGACAATTATTGTGCGATGAACACAAAGAATATCTTGCATTGACATTTTGGTTATTGTTAATTAATTGACACAGATAATCAGATGCAATACTATTTACACACTAATAATACATTTATACTCCTTTGTGATATATGATTCTTTTTTGAAAAGTTAACCGTCCGAATTGTTTGAATAAAGTTTTTGACGTATCATATACTTTGTTAAGACTGATTCTGGCTGCCTTCTTTGTATTTTTAACATTTTTTCCATATTTGAATTACTTGTTTCTGTCCATATTGTACAACAATTATAATCAAAGAGAGGAAGTACATATCCATTGTATAATAAACATAAACCTTTTTGTGGAATATAATGCTTTAATCGCGATTTAGTAAACCTAGTCTAGTTGAAATTACAGTACATACTTTGTTTATTTGTTGATTCCATGAAAGACAATCATCGATTAAAAAGCCAAGTAATTTTCACTGTTTACATTTTGTATAAGAATTCCACTGTATTCTATATTCAATGTTTGTTGTATGCTTTGAAGCTTCCTATGTGACCCAACCACCATAGGTTTGGAAGTTTTAATATTTAAAATCATATCATTATTTTCACTCCATATTTTAAAAGTTGTTATTTCGTCATTAAGTTTATCACATATATCATCCACGGAATTTGAAGAGTATTTAAGTGTTGTGTCATCCGCATACACATCAGGCTTTTATTATTTATTTGAAGTGGATTATCCATGTTATCATTAATATATAAAAGAATTAATAAAGGACATATAATACTTCCCTGCGGTACACCAAATGTTACTTTTTTACCTGAAGATATGTTGGTATTTTTTTTTTTTACTTTTTGAGACCTGTTTGATAAATATGATTTAAACCATTAAAAAGAAAGAGAATCAAACTTATACATTTCTTATTTTGATAATAGAACTGAGTGATTTACAATATCAAAAGCTTTATTAGAATCTAAGAATACAACTCCCGTGTAGTTTCCTTGATCCATGTTAATTAACAATTCTTCAACAATTTTCGTTAGAGCTAATTGACAGAAATGGCCGTGTCTAAACCCAGACTGGTACTTAAAAATCAAATCAAATTCTATCAAATATTTGTAAATTTGGGAATAAATAATCTATTCAAAAATCTTTAATAAAATTGGAAGTACAGATAATGGTCTATATATAGTTGTTAATATTTTTTTTACGTCGCCACTTTTATGGATATGTAATGGTGGTCGCTTTGTTTACTTATTAATTATACTATTTATATGGGGAAATTGGTTAATATTAGTATTATTTATAGTTTCGTAACTCTTTCTCCCGAGACCGGCCATGTAATTATTCTTGTCGGGACTTCCTGTTTCTTGCACGTGCCTGACATCCCGGCCGGACTCGTTGTCCCTAGGAACTATAAGTATGACGTCACTCACCGGGTTCAGGGCAGTCTACACTTAGGATTTGAAATGAGCAGACGCTCATACTTTGGCTGTCACTTTAGGAACTGTTACAATGACAAGTAGACTAGCCACCACTGTATATTTGTTGTATGTAAAGTATATCCAACCATATATGTCTTTTAAATAAACATCTTTATGGTTACGTGGTTTTATAGTTTGTCCAATATCCCAGAACTTGGGTAGACAACGGGAAGCTCCCGTTACAGATAGGTGATACTCTGTTGACATCATTTCCAAAATCACTCAGTCAAATACTACATGTATGCATAAGAATAAAATCTCAGATTTTTCAACTGTGTGTTATAAAAAAAAAGTTAAAAATCTCATTGCATCATAAATTTGATAAAATATTATACAATATAACAAAATCAATCACATAGCTTCCAAAATCAAAAATGTTTCAATCAAATTTGCTTTTGAAATAATAGTCCGTTCTTTGAATTGCATATATGCAAACAAAATAGTTTTTAACTTGGTTTCCACTTACCTATAGCCGGCAAATATCATATTTTCTATCTTTCCAGCGCCGGCAACACATTCACTATATTAACGGTACCGGTAAAATAGCCATTTCTATAAAAAGATATTTTATCAGAGCCGGCAAAATAGTATATTTTCTATTTGCCGGTGCCAGCAAAATAGCCACTGCCAAAAAAAAAATACCACTAAACTAAGAATTAATGATCAAAATTTAGAAATAAAAATAAGAAGACGTTTGAAAGTTCCAGGCACAAAGGCTGCGCCGCAGTTGTAATTCACCAGAACATAAACGTTTTTAGAATTTATAGAATTAAGGAAGAATAATATAGTGATCTACAGAATATATTTATATACTGCTCAAATCTAAATGAAGAAAAACAATACAACAACTTTTCAAGACTCGTTTGACCGTCCCTACGGCTCTTTTCACAAAAAATCTTAAGAGTAAAAATTCTCGTAAGTCATACATATTATTGGATTAAACGCCTTTTTAAAGGAATTTATTGGTGTATAAACTCGACCAATTCACTCACAAACAAATAAAAGTCCGAAGGACTTTTATGATATGTTTGTGAGTGACTTGGTACAGTTTATACACCAATAAATTCCTTTAAAAAGGCGTTTAATCCTTATAATTCTTTAAACTTGGAGATAAGGAATTTATTTTTCCACACTCATACCCTCTATCACACGTAAATTGTATATTTGTGTCATTGAATAGGCCTGGCGCATAAATATATTTGTTGGTTAACGCAAAAATATGTACTCCATGAAATTTGCAATCTGATAAAAAATAAACTACAAAACTCTTATTATCATTCAAACGAATGTTTGTGTTTATTATTTAATTTAACTATTAAGACCTATTAACGCGAATTGAAAATAAATTTTGTTAACGTCGATCCGGATTGTGTCATTATCGCCGCCATCTTGTTTACATTGGTTACGAAAAGAAGTTCGGTCAACGTCGTCTATCGAAAAATAAACAACGTCAAGAACAACTACCGGAAGTCCTCTCAACCAATCATATCAACGTATTCCCTTATATGCAAATCATATAAGAATTATTTCAGTATAACTTACAATCAATTTTAATCGTAAGATTTTTTTGTGAAAAGAGTCGCAGGTTTTCTCGTTCTTTCGAAATTTGCTTCTTGCTTTTTTAACGACACAACGTCACAAAGGACTCTTTTACTATGCTTGACTTTATCCCGTGCCAACAACGTTAGAAACAGACATCACAACAGGACAGAAAGCAGCCATGTAGTGTAGAGCGTGTGACCAGACACAAACAAAATGTTCTACAATCTGGAAAATGTTCTGATTCCTGATCTCTATCGAATAAAAAAGGAATTTGATCTGTAAGTATAACATCATTGTAAGCTTTTAGAATTATAACCCGATTGGTTGTATGACTCTGTAAACATATGAAAAGTGATGAAAATAAACACAGAAAAGCCATTAGGACGCAAAAAATTAATAGAGTGTTATTGTAATGTGTAAGCTTTCTATATAGAACTAACACAATGTATTGTATGCTACTGTCAGCATAACAGAAAACTGTATTGTAAGCTTCCTATGTAGTAATCCCGTCATAGAGTAGACAGAACAAAAGATCAAAAAAAAAATATGAAAACAACACGTTATTAATTTCACGGCGTCCGGAGCGCTTTTCTGGATTTAACTTCATCAGGAACTCTCAAAGCCGAATATTTGAAAGCCGAGGATGTATAAGGACCGAAACAGTTGAAGAGCTATATAACCAAAAAGTATCGAAAAATAGCCAAATCTATCTAAGGTCAACTTTGCCTGAGGGAGTTGAAACCTTAGTTTCTTTATAATTTTTAAATTTATAAACGGACAATTTTAGAAAGGTTTTTTATTAATCATGTCAGTTCCGAAGTACACAACGTGTTGAAATGGAAATAGGATAATCGCGGACAGATCTTTACTACTTTTTTAGTACATGTTTATTGTATTGTTACACCACTGTTAGGCCCAGGTTAGGGGAAGGGTATGGCGCCAGCAAATTTGTTTAACCCCGCTACATTCTGTTTGTGAATGTTCCAAGTCAGGAGCCTGTAATTCAATGGTTGTCGGTCATATTTATTTTTCGTTTATTGTTTTGTACATAAATCAGACCGTTAGTTTTCTCGTTTGAATTGTTTTACATTTTACATTTCTAGGCCTTTTGTAGCTGACTACGCAGTATGGGGTTTTCTCATTGATGAACCATAAATGAACCCCAACCCTGAGGTACACGCACCCCTGCAATTAAAGAAGGTTCAGTTTTCATTTACTTCGAACATAGAATAAACAAAAAACTGCAGGGGCGTAGCTAACCGGAGGCATGACAGCACGTGCATCCACGTCGTTTTCACCAAAAAAAAAAAAACAGAGAGAGAGAGAGAGGGGGGGGGGGGCAAAGTTAACTTGTAGGAATTAGTCTTTCTATGAATGCATTTTAAAAACTACACAAAGAATACGAGCAAGAGGAATACACATGCAGCGAAATTTTGAATCCTGTAAGACATGTATGTGTACGATAAATACATAACCTGGTGTAAACATGGCGGAACTTTTTATATTTCGGACATTGTTTATAAAAGAAAAAAAACAGCTACATAGTTGTCGGTACCACCATCATAACGTATACTCGCCTTGAGTGCAAACAAACAACATAATCCCTTTTAAAAAAAACTTGAAAATTATTATTTTTCGCTTCTCCCCAAAGCACACATCTTACTAGAACGAAGACTCTTCAACTCGTATCGATCCGGGAATAATGACTGATACCTTGTGAACTAGTTCAAAATTGACCAAGTATGTAGGTCTTGACAACACGAATACTTCATTTTCACAACACGTAAACGTATTCCCGTCCTGGTGTGCATGTAATATTTGCTACTAGACATTAATAACCATTCGATCAATCAATAGTTTCCGTACTCTAATAGATGAGAAGTTGGAACTGCTGTTATTATAAAGAAAGTACACATTTTCCAGTACATGTATTACATTTTTATTCATTCTACAAAAAACATCTTGTATATAGATTCGATAATTCGAAGTCGTTTCTATATGGACCGGCTATACGAATAATTGATTGTAAAAGCATTTAAATAAATTGTTAATTCTAACTCGTTTTACTGGACTATTTGGTCATTCAATTTTATAATGAATTTTCTGTCCGAGTCGGACACTTAACTGCTGATTCTTGTTCGAAAGAAACACCAATCTTTTAATACACGTATCTTCACTGTTATCATCTTGATATTGCCATACAACATGTCGAATGCAATAATGCTGGATAATTAACAAACGCAGATCATGAAAAGATCGTGATCAAAGTACCATTCCCTATGAAAAATTTCATTAATTTCAACTTCGAGAATTTCTAACTGCGTAAAATAAGAAATTCCTATCTCTCTCTTGTAGAGTTTACCCACGGAATTTTTAAACATCTAAATCCATATGTTCAGCAAAAAATTGGAGAATATGTCCACCAAGTATTTGGTATCCAAAGATGATTATTCTTACAGAAACTCCACATATAGTATTGTGTTTTGTTTATTGTTTGTTTTTTTTATACATCTACTTTGCTCAATACAAACAGCATATGGAACAAATCTCCATGATTTTAAAAAGCTCTCACAAAAAGCGTACAAAAAAAAACGCAAACGGCAATGTTTAGTCTTCATTCGACTCGAAGTTAAACAAATTAGTTGACCAAAAAACCACAACAAAAATGTACAAGTTTTATTACGGTTGAGATTGTTTTGAAACGCTTTAAATTCGGATCTTCCGGGGGGCTTCGCCCCCCTGGTCCCCTACCAGGGCTTTGCCCTGGACCTACTGGGGGCCTTAGACGGCCCCCAGACCCCTCGCCCTTTAGTTTGTGATTCCACTTCATTAGGAAGGTAGCTACGCCCATGAAAAGATCTACATTCAATATATGTAGAAAAAAAAACATGAAGATAAGATATCATAAGACATATGACAACTACTGGCGAAATTCTCGAGTTTGTATAAATGACTGACTTCCATGCAGCTATATATTGGGTATAACTAATGAAAGATCGGAGGTCAAACGTCAATGAGACAGAAACCCAATGACATACAAAAAAAACAAAAGACAACTAAAAGTTTTTACTTTCTGAAATACAACTGGCATTTCGTAATATAATCTTCCAAATTATTTCAGTATTGATATTCTAGAATGGTATACTCGGCTTCTATTAGAACATGTAACAAAACCTGGTCATCTACATGGACTGCCCTTGTCACTGTATGTGTTGAAAGATATGCCTGGTATGAAGGAACGGTTGAGAGAATCACGTATGTAAAATATCATTTTTCTTGCAAATGAACATGTAATTACATAAATAGTTTTTATATTCTAAGAAAAAGTTTTTCCTTCAATGACTATGTAGCACAAAATTCTTTAATGGCACATCCTCCATCCGCCTTTTGTTGGATGTATTTCTATTTGTATCCATCTGATGAGTTAACTAAAGCCTTTTTCAACTCATTTTTATAGTTTGTTCTTATGTTGTACTGTTACACCACTGTCCCAGGTTAGGGGGAGGGTTGGCGCCTTCAAACCAGTTTAACCCCGCCACATTCTGTATGTGCCTGTCCCAAGTCAGGAACCTGTAATTCAGTGGTTGTCGTTTGTTGCTGTGTTTCATATTTGTTTTTCGTTCATTATTTTGTACATAAATTAGGCCGTTAGTTTTCTCGTTTGAATTGTTTTACATTTGTCATTTCGGGGCCTTTTATTACTGACTATGCGGTATGGGCTTTGCTCATTGTTGAAGGCCGTACGGTGATACTTTTTATGATACACAATTTAAAGAAAAGGGGACATTTTTAACGGCTTTAAACTTCTATCTCCCCCCGAATAACTGCATGTCGATTACGCGAGGGAAAGACACAGCCTTTATTTTTAACTGTACGACCTGTGCTATTAACAATTTATAATTTTATTTTACGACTAGGAATTCCTGAGATTATAGACATTATTTCCTGTTTATGTGACGTAGCATGCGCTGTTCACTTAAACAATGAAATAGAAGATGTACATCTGTGTAAACCGCAACAACAGAAAAAATCGTCGTAAGTTAATAAATTGTTTAAGAATAGTCATAAGCAGAACGCAATACAAGTAATGAAGTATTTGTACTTTTACCACACTCTTCAATCACTACGATATACAAATCGACACAAGCAAAATTTGTTTGTAGAACTTTGGGTTTTTTTTTTTTGTAATAATAATATATATTATATATATATATATTTAGTCTAGCACCTTATTTTGCCACATTTCAAAGGTCATTCAAAAGTCCATCCAGACCGATAAAACCGTGAAATCAAATTATCTATAACACAAGAACAAAAGAATTAAAAACAAAAATCTTCGAGATGCAAATCAGTGATAGTAACGCATAAATCTGACGTCAGTCCATAATTGTTCTTACGTAGATTATTTTTTTAGAATCAACTGACAATATGATAAACTTATAATTCAACTCTTAATTTGTAACTTATATATATATATATATATATGGATGCACTTTTCAAATTGGGGTTCGAACGTGCGCTTCAATCCGTGCATCTTATCACTTTATCCAATCTAATTAAAATATAGATCTCTGACTTGGTTATTCTCATATATGTGCGAACATGCGAGTTAAGATAGATCTGAATTTTATCAGATTGCACTCCAGCACGACTGCTGACGCTTTCTTGATAATTCTTGTCTATACATGCCTACAAACTGTATTGCTGTCTCATTGTGCTTCTTTCATTTATAAAATATGCAGTGGAGAATTTTAGTACTGTTATGTTTAAACTTTCAATTCATGTCCCTCTTTCTCTACGTGGAATGTAACAAATGTAACCTGTACCATGAATGCGCGCATTGCCAAATGTAATGATTTTTACGCGCGAATATGATGGTAATGTCATGAATGTGCGCAAATGTAATGCATCGATTTAAAGTTTCGACAGCGAATTATTCCTCAAAACCTATATCCGTATTTTCATGTTCACAACCGTTACACTCAAAATTTACGAACACAAAAAAAAAATTCTATTAAACATTTGTACTGTTTTTAGGTTGGAAGGAACATTTCTTAACGGTCAGAATAAGAATAAATCAAATCTACTGAAAATGATAAAGAACCATACTGATCTTTTCCCCAAACTTCTGTGTGCCAAGGTGGTAAGTAGATATAAGAAGATGTGGTAAGTGTTCGTTTACCATTATACATACTGATCTTTTTCCCAAAATTCTGTGTGCCAAGGTGGTAAGTGTTCGTTTACCATTATACATACTGATTTTTTTCCCAAACTTCTGTGTGCCAAGGTGGTAAGTGTTCGTTTACCATTATACATACTGATCTTTTTCCCAAACTTCTGTGTGCCAAGGTGGTAAGTGTTCGTTTACCATTATACATACTGATCTTTTTCCCAAACTTCTGTGTGCCAAGGTGGAAAGTGTTCGTTTACCATTATACATACTGATCTTTTCCCCAAAATTCTGTGTGCCAAGGTGGTAAGTGTTCGTTTACCATTATACATACTGATCCTCTCCCCAAACTTCTGTGTGCCAAGGTGGTAAGTGTTCGTTTACCATTATACATACTGATCTTTTTCCCAAAATTCTGTGTGCCAAGGTGGTAAGTGTTCGTTTACCATTATACATACTGATCTTTTTCCCAAACTTCTGTGTGCCAAGGTGGTAAGTGTTCGTTTACCATTATACATACTGATCTTTTTCCCAAAATTCTGTGTGCCAAGGTGGTAAGTGTTCGTTTACCATTATACATACTGATCTTTTTCCCAAACTTCTGTGTGCCAAGGTGGTAAGTGTTCGTTTACCATTTTACATACTGATCTTTTTCCCAAAATTCTGTGTGCCAAGGTGGTAAGTGTTTGTTTACCATTATACATACTGATCTTTTTCCCAAACGTCTGTGTGCCAAGGTGGTAAGTGATCGCTTACCATTATACATACTGATCTTTTCCCCAAACTTCTGTGTGCCAAGGTGGTAAGTGTTCGCTTACCATTATACATACTGATCTTTTCCCCAAACTTCTGTGTGCCAAGGTGGTAAGTGTTCGTTTACCATTATACATACTGATCTTTTTCCCAAACTTCTGTGTGCCAAGGTGGTAAGTGTTCCTTTACCATTATACATACTGGTCTTTTTCCCAAACTTCTGTGTGCCAAGGTGGTAAGTGTTCCTTTACCATTATACATACTGATCTTTTTCCCAAACTTCTGTGTGCCAAGGTGGTAAGTGTTCGTTTACCATTATACATACTGATCCTCTCCCCAAACTTCTGTGTGCCAAGGTGGTAAGTGTTCGTTTACCATTATACATACTGATCTTTTTCCCAAACTTATGTGTGCCAAGGTGGTAAGTGTTCGTTTACCATTATACATACTGATCTTTTTCCCAAACTTCTGTGTGCCAAGGTGGTAAGTGTTCGTTTACCATTATACATACTGATCTTTTCCCCAAACTTCTGTGTGCCAAGGTGGTAAGTGTTCGTTTACCATTATACATACTGATTTTTTTTCCCAAACTTCTGTGTGCCAAGGTGGTAAGTGTTCGTTTACCATTATACATACTGATCTTTTTCCCAAAAGTCTGTGTGCCAAGGTGGTAAGTGTTCATTTCCATTATACATACTGATCTTTTTCCGAAACTTCTGTGTGCCAAGGTGGTAAGTGTTCGTTTACCATTATACATACTGATCCTCTCTCCAAACTTCTGTGTGCCAAGGTGGTAAGTGTTCGTTTACCATCATACATACTGATCTTTTCCCCAAACTTCTGTGTGCCAAGGTGGTAAGTGTTCGTTTACCATTATACATACTGATCTTTTTCCCAAACTTCTGTGTGCCAAGGTGGTAAGTGTTCGTTTACCATTATACATTCTGATCTTTTCCCCAAACTTCTGTGTGCCAAGGTGGTAAGTGTTCGTTTACCATTATACATATTGATCTTTTCCCCAAACTCTGTGTGCCAAGGTGGTAAGTGTTCGTTTACCATTATACATTCTGATCTTTTCCCCAAACTTCTGTGTGCCAAGGTGGTAAGTGTTCGTTTACCATTATACATACTGATCTTTTCCCCAAACTTCTGTGTGCCAAGGTGGTAAGTGTTCGTTTACCATTATACATACTGATCTTTTTCCCAAACTTCTGTGTGCCAAGGTGGTAAGTGTTCGTTTACCATTATACATACTGATCTTTTTCCCAAACTTCTGTGTGCCAAGGTGGTATGTGTTTGTTTACCATTATACATACTGATCTTTTTCCCAAACGTCTGTGTGCCAAGGTGGTAAGTGTTCGTTTACCATTATACATACTGATCTTTTTCCCAAACTTCTGTGTGCCAAGGTGGTAAGTGTTCGTTTACCATTATACATACTGATCTTTTTCCCAAACTTCTGTGTGCCAAGGTGGTATGTGTTTGTTTACCATTATACATACTGATCTTTTTCCCAAACTTCTGTGTGCCAAGGTGGTAAGTGTTCGTTTACCATTATACATACTGATCTTTTTCCAAAACGTCTGTGTGCCAAGGTGGTAAGTGTTCGTTTACCATTATACATACTGATCTTTTTCCCAAACTTCTGTGTGCCAAGGTGGTAAGTGTTCCTTTACCATTATACATACTGATCTTTTTCCCAAACTTCTGTGTGCCAAGGTGGTAAGTGTTCCTTTACCATTATACATACTGATCTTTTTCCCAAACTTCTGTGTGCCAAGGTGGTATGTGTTTGTTTACCATTATACATACTGATCTTTTTCCCAAACTTCTGTGTGCCAAGGTGGTAAGTGGTCGTTTACCATTATACATACAAAAACTATAGTCATTTACTAAGAACCAACAGGAAGAACTAATCATGACTAAACAAGTTGGAGGATAAATATTATGAGACAGCAACTTTGAGATAAAAAACAGCAATAAAAGCGCTGTTCCTTTGACTTTTGTGTTTTTACTGTGCATGAACTGACTTTGTGTAATGGATGGATACCCCATATGCTTTCTTTTCTATTATTGTCAGTTTGCATTGTCGCTTCACTTATGCATCACCAAATTGATCTTTATTTTCGTTATTTTTTCTTTGTTATCTCGCTGTTTATTTGAATTAGTGGTTTTATTTTCTTTCACTTTGTTTCATCAATCTGTGACGCCTTCCTTTGCTCGATACTGATACTTATGATCTGTTGTTCATGTTTAAAATTTGCTCTCATCATACATGTATATGTAGAATAGAGAATGGAAACGGGGAATGTGTCAAAGAGACAACAACCCGACCAAAGAGCAGAAAAAACAGCTCACGGCGACCAATGGGCCTAGATAAATCACGCACCCGGAGGCGGGCTTCAGCTAGCCTCTAAACACTTATGTATATATACTAGTTCAGCGAAATGGACACCACACTAAACTTCGAAGCAAACAAATGAACCAAAATTTTAAAAAAAACACACACACACAGACTAACAAAGGCTAGAGGTTTCTGACTTGGGACAGGAGCAAAAATGCATCGGGGTTAAACATGTTTTGAAAGATCTCAACCCTCCCCTTATACCTCCAGCCAATGTGGAATAAAACACACAGCAGAACGAAGAGTAAATACCGGTTTAAAAGAAGTCCGAGTCCAATGTTGAAATAGACAACAGAAAAAACTAATGAAAATGACAATGATCAACATATAGAAAGAAAGGACTACTAGCAGTTACTGACATACCAGCTCCAGACTTCGAGTAAACTGAACGAAAGATTATATCCTCATCATGTGAGAATCAAACACAATCCCTTCATGTCATCATACATTATAGTTTTATACGAGAAAAGAATATAACCCGTATCATGATGCCAACAACTGGTTTTAAAATAAATGTGGTTTTTTGTTCCGTTGCAAAGACCCTACGAGTGATCAATATTAATTCCAAAAATGTCATCTTTAATGTCTTGGCAACAGTATTGTAAATATTTATCTTGTGAATAAGTCAGTTTAAGGTTTGGTTAGCTTTTGAGGTAAATGACGACATTTTTGTGCTTTTTTATAGAATATTACCATAAAAGATGGAATGTGAAATACCTGAACGTATAAGATGTGTATTGTTCATGTAAAGAGATGACTTACATGTAATATCAGTCATGACAACTTGTGTCTAATCCTTTTGATTGGTTATTGGGAAAAAATATTATTAAACTATTGAACCAATAAGTTTAATCTCTATTTTTTTACCACAGAAATTTGGCGGTGTACGGAGGGAGTTGGATTTATGTGAGGAAGGTATACTAACTCTCGGAAATAGTGAAGACCCTGGATTAAACGTGAACAAAGCAGTAGAAGAAAGATTTCTCGCCAAAAAATTAAAAACATTGAAATCAAAAGACAGCAAAGAATTGAAGAATATGGAGAAAGTTGTGTCGGAGTTTGAAGAGTTAGGCGGTGAAATATCGAAGGTTCGTATAGACTATCGGGTTTTCCACACATGGTTAGGTGGTGAAATATCGAACGTTCGTATAGACTATCGGGTTTTCCACACATGGTTAGGTGGTGAAAAATCGAACGTTTGTATAGACTATCGGGTTTTCCACACATGGTTAGGTGGTGGAGCCGTGAGCCACATTGTAAAATCTTTTTTGGCGAGTGAGCGCATCGAAAAAGCAAAAAAACTTCACATACTGTCGAGCGGTTGTAATTATACGATATCTAAACACAGAAATCCCGATAATTTGTTAATCGTGTCTTTCATTATCGTCTTTTTCTCCTTCCTCACACCGGGTGTCCCGATCCGAAACCAGGGAGGGGTCCGAATCCCGGGGAGCAATTAATGAAAAAAAGTTTGTAACGCTGGGGAAGTAAAATCTGGATCCAATTACCTAGGAAGAATTTCATCACATTTCCATACACCACTGTCTCGCTCCGCTCACTCTGATTTAGGCATTGAGATATAATACAATGAAAAATGCACAATAGTGATCTATAGCTTTATACATAAAGAGAGATAACTCTATAATTATAGTTGACAGTTGATGGTTCAAACTTGCTGTTTAAAAGAAAACGAATATGGACATTTATAGATAACTCTTAAAATACGCGAAAGTCATCTGTTGATTGAAAGCCTACTTACAATTTAAGTATAATCAAAGAGAGGCGATAAATCCCTCAAGGACATTATGGTATATGTCTTTTTATTTATGAAAAAAATGTTATTAAGATCCTTTGAAAGAAAAAGGAATACGGTAAACTGAATATTTATTAACAGGGAATAAAAAGAAATATAACTTTTACGTGTAATTGTTTCCTGTGATGAGTTTTAATTTCAACTAAATAGTAAGTTACGCGTGAGTAATTGAGTTTTTAATTTCAACTAAATAGTAAGTTACATGTGAGTAATTGAGTTTTAATTTCAACTAAATAGTAAGTTACATGTGAGTAATTGAGTTTTGATTTCAACTAAATAGTAAGTTACATGTGAGTAATTGACGTTTTAATTTCAACTACATAGTAAGTTACATGTGAGTAATTGACGTTTTAATTTCAACTAAATAGTTAGTTATATGTGAGTAATTGACGTTTCTCTTTGCAGCTCGCTAACATTATACAAGAACAGATTCTAAGAAGAACGAAAGATCAAATTAACAGTATTTATAACAACTTCAAAACTCTACTGTATACCTGCAAATTTGACAACAGGTACATAACATCTCTTATATATCATTCATGTTAAAAGGCCAATTCTTTCTTGAATGATACTCTAATAATATATTTCAACACATGACTCAGCGGGTAACACTATTGTGATGTTAACTTCTAGTATTGAGAAATACTAGCAAACCAAACTCCATTGTTAAAGGAGTAATCAGTGTAATAAATAAAATAATACATAGCTGAGAGGGGATAAAGGCTTTGTTGACTCTAGTTTTATCTTTGTAACAATCTGCGCTATATGCCGCCGCTCAGCTATATGTTTTTATATAAGAACTCAAGGCGTATATCTTACCGTTCGCCTAGTAACAAGCGCTTCTGCACTATAAAACAAAATACGTAAACGAACTAAAATAAGTTAAAGCCGACCTTGTTTGACTTTACTGTTCTCATAGTCCTAGTTTGAGTTGACTGTTCTCATAGACTTAGTTTGAGTTTACTGTTCTCATAGACTTAGTTTGAGTTTACTGTTCTCATAGACCTAGTTTGAGTTAACTGTTCTCGCAAACTTAGTTTGAGTTGACTGTTCTCATAGACCTAGTTTGAATTGGCTGTTCTCATAGACGTAGTTTGAGTTGAATGTTCTCATAGACCTAGTTTGAATTGGCTGTTCTCATAGACCTAGTTTGAGTTGACTGTTCTCGCAAACTTAGTTTGAGTTGACTGTTCTCGTAAACTTAGTTTGAGTTAACTGTTCTCATAGACCTAGTTTGAATTGGCTGTTCTCATAAACTAAGTTTGAGTTGGCTGTTCTCATAGACCTAGTTTGAATTGTCTGTTCTCATAGACATAGTTTGAGTTGACTGTTCTCATAGACATAGTTTGAGTTGACTGTTCTCATAAACCTAGTTTGAGTTGACTGTTCTCGCAAACTTAGTTTGAGTTGACTGTTCTCGTAAAATAAGTTTGAGTTGACTGTTCTCGTAAACTAAGTTTGAGTTGACTGTTCTCATAGTCCTAGTTTGAATTGGCTGTTTTCATACACTTAGTTTGAGTTGACTGTTCTCATAAATCTAGTTTGAGTTGACTGTTCTCATAAACTTTCTTTGAATTGACTGTTCCCATAAGTCTATTTTTATGCAATATGATTAAAATACAAGTTCTATGTCCAGGCATTATTTACAGTACATGAATCTGACAATGCTTCGTTCTACCTTCTGTTCCTCGAGATCCTACTTTTAAAAGTTTGGCTGATGTAATAATCACCAAAGCAGAAAGATTGATTTTTGTGTGTCCACATATTTTACGTAATTGGCGTCTCTAGAAAGCACATTATGAAGACTGAGACACCGCGATTTCGGTTCTTCAATTTTTATGTTATTACATAATTTATCCGTTGCGTTAAATGTTCTGGTCGCCCATTATATATACAATACATAGATATATTGTCGGGATATATCAATTTTACTTGGGAGCGCTTTGCGAAACAGGACGAAAAACGAGACTAGACAAGGTTTTATTCCTTTTGGTAGCGAGTACAATCTTTTCAAATATTTTCCGTCAATTAGCATATATTATTTTGAATCCTGCTATATAAACATTGTAATTTTGCGTTAAGTTATTTTAATTCCAAATTGTTGTCTTTGTTTTTGTTATTTTTGGAAATCGACATGTTGAACGCGTTACCGCGGAGAGGTACCAGTTACTATAACAGTAGTGTTAACAGTTCCATCAGGACTGAAGTAAGATTACTTGATTTGTATAAGACTTAGTACTGATGTTCGTGGTCAATAAAGCAAAAGTTTTGTAGGATAAAAATGTACATGTGTATCTTGTCTTGTGATTTATTTTGCAGGTACGAGATCGTAGACAATACGCTCAAGTCATATTGGAAAGGAGATATATCAGATAAAATCTACAAATATTACAGCGACATGTATGAATTTCCTGTCATAAAATCCATGGTTAGAATTTATTGGTATAATTTTATGAGTATTTGCTTTCTATTTCCTACACATACATATCATTGTCGTCAGGTTTACTGACCCAAGACGGATTTATATAAGGCCCTTTTGCAAGAAAAGCTGTCCACACGGTATTAACTTTACTGTTTTATATTCTCTATTGTTCCGAAGTTTATGAGCCTTATTCGAGGAACACGTATTTTTGACGAAAATCAGTATTGTGCATTTCGGATTTGTTTTGTTATCTTGTTATGTTTTTGTTTTCGTTCGAGTGTTGTCATGAAAACGTAAATCAAAAATCGTTTTACATGAAAATGAACAAAACAATACGCTTAAGGACCGTTTGAACGGATAGACCTAGGTTAGCAATTCAACATGACTGTGCACTGTATTTCACCTTACTGACTTATAAATGTCGAATCAGATCTCTTAAGATGACACAAAAACCATAATTTGCATGATTTGAGGTATTGTCTTATTTCGTATTATGTAATGAGGTCTTACATGATTTGAGGTATTGTATTATTTCGTATTATGTAATGAGGTCTTACAATCTAACCTTCTTCACTGTTTCAGACGACTTTTACAAAGTTGGGATACCTGATTCATCTTCAACCACCAACCATATTATATTGTAAACTCAGAAGTGACGACAAAATTGAAATTATATTCCAGAACTCTAGCTATGGTAAGCAATTTACTTGAACTGTAATGTCCCCAGATTAATTTGATGTTTGTCAACTCTAATTTTGATATGTATCTTTTTGTAAGCTGCTGTACAAAGACTTGTATTTAGGAAACAATGGTTGTCTTATGTCATATTTAATGATTTAGATGTTGACATATAACTGCATGAACACATGTCTTTTGCTTAACATTGCGTGTTGCTATGTTGATCTCTTGTTTATTTTTGTCGTTTGGATTGCTGTCTATTTGGCGAATACCCCGCAGCTCCTTTTACCTATATTTAAAGTTGAAAAAACATTTATTTACTGAACAGCTTTAACAAACTGGCCTGAAGAATTGACCAATTCAGATGTATAATGGCTTTAAATATATGATTGAACATCGGTTGAATTGACTAAGACCGTCTATTTATAGCCTGGATTGATAGCATTCTGTCTGATCCCGTCCGTGTTGTTTTACTTTGTTCCTTATTATCGGACATTTACCGCGAGCAGCTGGACCGGTGCCAGAGTGGAGCAGTAATGATAGTAATCGCATATCTTTATGGAGAACTTCAAAAATCTGTTGATAATTTGTGTAAGAATTTTATATACCCTCTATTATATTCAATTAACAAAAGTTTTAAAGATTTTCAAATTTTGACCCTGTGTGTTAAAATATACAAGGGAAATCAGCCCAGCCTCTTTTAAACATAAAACAAAACACAAATTATACCAGATGTATATTAGATTTTATGATAAAAACCTATTTCAATTTTTATGCCCCACCTACGATAGTAGAGAGGCATTATGTTTTTCGGTCTGTGCGTCCATTCGTCCGTCCGGCCTTCCGTTCGTTCGTTCGTCCGTCCATTCGTCCGTCCGTCCGTCCGTCCGTCCGTCTGTCCCGCTTCAGGTTAAAGTTTTTGGTCAAGGTAGTTTTTGATGAAGTTGATGTCCAGTCTACTTGAAACTTAGTACACATGTTCCCTATGCTATGATCTTTCTAATTTTAATGCCAAATTAGAGTTTTTACTCCAATTTCACGGTCCACTGAACATAGAAAATGATAGTGCGAGTGGGGCATCCGTGTACTATGGACACATTCTTGTTTAAGTTAAAACTAGTTAAGCGTTTCGCCTGCAGGAGGTAGAAGGTACCGGTATGACACAAAACTGATATAATTATTCACACCAATGAACATCTAAATTGAAATATTAGTAATATGCTTTATTCTTACTCATATACGATTTATTTTTAGGACGGCTTTTCCCTTCATCAAACTGTAAACACCAATTAAGTTACAAGTTACAGGAAAAAGGATTTATTAAAGAGAAGCAAGGTATCATGGCTTATATACAAGTTCTAATTTTTGTGGTACTTATTTAACATGCTGTTTTAAATTTCTTTCAAGGCAAACACTTGTACTTTTCATTTGTTCCTTATTTCTGATTGATTGATCGATTGATGTTTGCTTAACGTCCAGTGGCAAATATTCCATGCATGTTCAGGTGAGAGCAAAATAACAATTAAAACAATAGGTAGGTCCTGTAATAGAGGCTGTCCGGGATGAAGGCCAAGGAAATTTGGACTGCCACTGGAAAGTGAGGGTATATTGGATAGGAACCGAAATTTTGCCTTGCAACGGCCCACAGAGAGTTGTGACAAGGCTTCTTAACTTGCCGAGAGCATGACACACTCTTTACACGAGTCATCAGATTAAACGTCCCAATTCTTACCGGACGTCATCATATCTGCGACTTGCTTTCAACCGCCATCTGTATTACGACATACTATAACGATAGTTGATAAGTCTAACTATAACATGATGGTTATCTAATTTTGTCTTTTGTTTTTTCATCTTTGTTTTCTTAAAATCAATTAAAAATGATATACGTGAAGTTTTCGACACTATATATACATAAACCACCAGAGTTTGTGTTATAATGTATGATTGTTGCAATAATCACGTGTCACAAGTATAATTATGTATACTTAGATCTATGACAATTAAAACTTGTTATAGTGCAACTAGTTATGTTTATTTCCTAAATATAGTAACAAAGCAATATTTGGTACAATGTCAATTTCATCATTGATCACTTTTTCCACAATCAGAGGTTCATTTGGGGATGAAAATAAGTTTGAAATTTGTGTTACAATTCAAATAGCTGGCAATGTATTAATTTAAGTTGCAGTATAAAACAATATTAGGTCAATGTCAGAAAAATATAAACTTTTTTGTATTCGGCACAAAACTGTGGAAGAGCTCGGTAAAACCTCGCCTTTCCCTAGTTTCTCAGCCTCATACAAAAAAGTTTATATTTTTCTGACATTGACCTTAAATTGTATATATTTATTATTTTTTTCAGATGTCAGTGTAAAATGTAAGCTATGGCTTTTAGCCAGGACAGTTGGCTTTGGATGGTACAGGAAATATTTTATAGGAAAGAAAAGATGGGGAATATTTAGCAGCCTAGAATCATTAGATTTAATTTCTTAGTGTTTTGGGGAATAAAGTTAATGTACAACTAGCGTTTTTTTTTTTTTTTTTTGAAAACCGTGTACCCATAATACATTCCCATGAGCTTGAAAATATCATCAAATAATGTATTAACCTGTACAGAATGATATGCATACTGATATTAAAATACTTACACCAGTCTAAACTTGAAATTTTTTATACTTGATATCACTTGTAGAAGAAGTACAAGATTTACAACACACCACATCCTGAAATCAGAACTTTTGCCGAATGAGATAAAGAAGTACTCTCTACTACACTCGATTACGACTGGCTAAAATAAAAATAAGAAGATGTGGTATAAATGCCATTGAGACTACTCTCCACCAGAGACCAAATGACGTAGATGTATCTTCTCAAGGGAACCAATCCCGTTACACATTCCCACCTTCAGACTCTTCACACTACACAACATGGCCAGATTAAATAACCGTTTGTGGCATGTCCAATGACTAATATTTTGTGTATATTGTACGACTTTGCCCCCAGCAGAGCTATAGAAAAACAGTACATTAACGGGTGTTACATGGACACTTTTTAGATGATACACGGACACTTTTTAGTTGTTACACGGACACTTTTTATGAATAGAATCACTCGTGCATGATCAGTGAGTTCATGGGCACTTTAAATTTCAATTAGATTTGAACTTTTTGTTTCACCGACATATTCCCTGTCTTTTTTATTAAAATATTTACGTTGGCATCAATAACTATAATATTTTTTCAAACAATTCCTGTATATTACCATTCATATCAGTACACTAAGGGATTGACCATTTAACTTCAAAAGGGGTGTTATGGTTTTTCCCTAAAAAAAATATTCTGATCCCAAATTTTATGAGAAAAAATATATTGTGGTCAAGCAGATGACAAAATATTGTTCTGATTCCTGATTGTTCGAATACCGTATATAATAGTGCTAATTTCGACAAAAAAAATATTTGGGTGATAGCGTTGAAAAACTAAATAATTCTCTTACTCAGAAAAAAACATACCCCCTTTTGAAGCTAAATGGTCGGTCCGTAAATGTATTTTTTTCAATATATGGACATGAATAGTATTCAGGACAATGCCGAAAGAAAAGAAATGCTGGTACCGACGTTTATATTTCAATAAAAAAAGACAGAAAATATATATAAAAAAAATCAAATCTCATCAAAATATAAAATCCCTATCAACTCACCAATGCACGCTTGATCCTATAAATAAAAAGCGTCCGTGTAATACATGTTCAAATAGGTAGCGAATCTTGAAGAAAATCATTCAACTTATTTCACCAATTGAGGGACGGTAAGCTGCGATTGGATCATATTGTGACACGTGTCTAATTCTGATCAACACCATTAAAGACATATAAAAACCTATAAGCATGAAATTTTAAAAATAAATCCAAAATTTATGCCTATATTCTAATATATATCTAATAACAAGACAAAATCCATTTTTTAATAACATTCCATACACTAATGAAAAAGGAAATTCATTATTTTCATACATTTATATTGTTATTGAATTAATATATAATGAATTCATATATTTGGGAGCAAACATACGATTTTTATTATTTTTTAAGGGGGGAATGGAATGGCACATCCTGCATTTTTTCAACAAAGAAAGGATCAAGCCTGTTTATTTTAAATTTATTTTAACCCCCACCCCCCCTTTTCCGTTTTCCCCAAATAAAAAAAAAATGTTAGCTTGCTTACCTCTGAAATGTTTTTCATACATTACTTACTTGCGAAATTACATTTTAAAAAGTCTCAAATGTGTACGACATTCATCTTTTACTTGACATGGTTGGTTTTTTTTTTATAAAATTATCAGATTCTTGAATTTTTTGAGAAAAAAAACTCTCGGCTGAAGGGAAGTGAAAAAAAAATTGTTTAATCTGTAACTTACATTAACTGGTATATGGCCATTTAAGTTTCTAATCTGTTTAATTTTGCTACCTCTTCTAAATGCAAAATGTACTACTTCTTTCTTGAAACGTCGTACAAGTCAGATACAAAACAAAGGTAACAAAATAACAGGCCGGAAACAAATTACCGTATAGTTCTTCTGCACTTGTAGTCAGGTCAAGGTCCTCGGCTTTCGCCTCGGACCTCCACCTGACTACTCGTGCAGAAAAACTATCCGGCAACGTTTGTTACCGGCCTGTTTCTTTGTTACCTTTGTATTGTATCTAATACTTAATGACACGAGAACAATTTAACAATTAATACAATAAGTATATGTTTTGCAAGGTTAATAGGTCGAAATTCATCTAAGGAATTTAGACTCTCACTGGAAAACTAGGATAACTTGGAGAGAGTTCACATGTTTTCCTTGTAACAGGCTGCCTACGGACCCCTCGTAGAGTTTTTCCAAGGATTCTGTATCGCACAAAGAGAGTTGCACTCATTGGCTATAATGATAACTATATCAACTAATTCACTCATATCAAATCTAACCACCATATAAAAATAAGAAGATGTGGTATGCTAGCCAATGAAATAACTCTCCACTAGTCTATTAGCGACCAAATGACGTAGAAGTTAACAGCTATAATAGGTCACCGTACGACCTTCATGGTTTTACTTGAATGTATTATGACGTTGAAGTTAACAGCTTTAATAGGTCACCGTACGGCCTTCATGGTTTTACTTGAATGTATTATGACGTAGAAGTTAACAGCTATAATAGGTCACCGTACGGCCTTCATGGTTTTACTTGTATTATGACGTAGAAGTTAACAGCTATAATAGGTCACCGTACGGCCTTCGTAGTTTTACTTGTATTATGACGTAGAAGATAACAGCTATAATAGGTCACCGTACGGCCTTCGTAGTTTTACTTGAATGTATTATGATGTCAAAGTTAACAGCTATAATAGGTCACCGTACGGCCTTCGTAGTTTTACTTGAATGTATTATGATGTAGAAGTTAACAGCTATTATAGGTCACCGTACGGCCTTCGTAGTTTTACTTGAATGTATTATGGAGTAGAAGTTAACAGCTATAATAGGTTACCGTACGGCCTTCATTGTTTTACTTGAATGTATTATGACGTAGAAGTTAACAGCTATAATAGGTCACCGTACGTTCTTCGTGGTTTTACTTGAATATATTATAATGTAAAAGTTAACAGCTATAATAGGTCACCGTACGGCCTTCGTAGTTTTACTTGAATGTATTATGACGTAGAACTTAACAGCTATAATAGGTCACCGTACGGCCTTCGTAGATTTACTTGAATGCATTATGACATAAAAGTTAACAGCTATAATAGGTCACCGTACGGCCTTCATTGTTTTACTTGTCCGAATGTATTATGACATAGAAGTTAACAGCTATAATACGTCACCGTACGGTCTTCGTAGTTTTACTTGAATGTTTTATGACGTAGAACTTAACAGCTGTAATAGGTCACCGTACGGCCTTCGTAGTTTTACTTGAATGTATTATGACATAAAAGTTAACAGCTATTATAGGTCACCGTACGGCCTTCATGGTTTTACTTGAATGTATTATGAAACAAGTAATACTCTCTGTAATTGAACCATTTGTATTATATGAAGTCAAGATGACGTCAAAAATGACAGAAGCCTAAATTGTTGGTGAATGAATTTGAAATAATGGTAAAATGTGAAATAATTAAAATATTGAGGCGTTCAAATCTCGGAAGTCGATTAGAAATAGACACACCAAGGTAACAAAACACTTAAAGGAGCTAGACATGGTGCGTCGACGGGGTAAGCTTCTCATATAAGATCTAGACAACTAACGGACTGATTTATGACATAACATTAAATGAATAAAATATTATAACAGACAGCAACAAAAGATAACCCCTGAATTAAAGGCTCCTGGCTAAAGCTTATTTTAATTTCTCATGTAAGAATTTATCTCCAACTTTGATAAATATAAATGGGTTCAGAAAATAATCGTTTTTGACAACGTCATCACTACATTTATCTACTTTTACTAGTTTTTGATTGATCAACTATTTGTTGTTTGACTGATTGATGTTTTTGCACAATACCAGCAGACAGTATTTCAATGATAGCCAGGTCGAAACCAGTTATTATTATTTCTTTTTATAACAATATTAGAATTTTTTTTCACTAACATGGTTCAAACTATTCTGTATAGCAATATACAAAACTTGACGGTAGTTTAATTGAGAAGGACAGAGAGAATAAAATATGTAGGTAGATTGATATATTTTTATGAAATGATTTATTGATATTTATTTTGTATTCTATTTCCGTCTTACTTTTCCGTGTTTGTTTAATCGAGGTGCACAATAAAAAGTTTTATAAAGAAGGGTCCACACAAATCTCTAGTTGTAAACATATCTGCATCGGACCACATAGATTTTATGAACTTCTATGTCGTTTAGTCTCGGCTGGAGAGTTGTCTCATTGGCAATCATGGTTATTACCAAATATTGTTAATTTCATATGTCTGCAGCAGAACACAGAACTCTTATGAACATGTCTGCAGCAGAGTATAAGAGTTCTTATAAAATGTCTTCATCGGACCACAGATGTCTGAAGCGGAATACAGAGTTCTTATACAGTCCTCACTGTGACTTTGAGATGAAGAACAGCAATAAAAGCGCTGTTCCTTTGCTGTGCATGTACAGATTTTGTGTCATGGATGGATACCCCATATCCATTGTTTTTCTATTATTTATATATATTTTATATATATGACCATGACTTTAGCAGAAGAGAATTTTGAAGAACATGTCTAAAGCGCCAATAGAATAATTGTAAACATTTTTGCAGCGAAACACAGTTCTTGTGACTATGTCTGTTTTGGAACACAGTTCTTGTGACTGTGTCTGTATTGGAACACAGTTCTGGTGACTGTGTCTGTAAGGGAACACAGTTCTGGTGACTGTCTGTATGGGAACACAGTTCTGGTGACTGTGTCTGTATGGGAACACAGTTCTGGTGACTGTGTCAGTATGGAAACACACTTCTAGTGACTGTGTCTGTATGGGAGCACAGTTCTGGTGACTGTTTCTGTATGGGAACACAGTTCTGGTGACTGTGTCAGTATGGGAACACAGTTCTGGTGACTGTGTCTGTATTGGACTACAGTTGTGGTGACTATGTCTGTATTGGAACACATTTGTTGTGACTATGTCAGTATTGGAACACAGTTCTTGTGACTATGTCAGTATTGGAACACAGTTCTTCTATGTCGCGGAACTTTATGCACTGTCAACACAATTTGATTCTTGAAGACAAGAAACCAAATTTAATTTTAAGCGATCTATTGTGCATAAATTGTAAAAATAAATCCAGAATAAAGGTGAAAAATCAAAATTTGATTACGAAAATTTTAATTGTGAAATATGTATGTTTATAGGTTAATATATAAATCAGATTAAATGAATATTCTTTAATAAACTTATCGTGCACTTTATATAATGGCCTGAATTTTTAATCAAGTTAAAGCTGCTTGATCATTTAATTCTTCACTGACCCAATATTATACTTAATCTTTTGGCCATAATATTTAATATATTGACTTAAACTTATATAAAGCGCGTGACAACATATTATAAATATTGGCATGTTAACTATGCCGTGGATTGTGTACCGTGGATTGTGTATTTAAAAGATCCAGGTTGAGGTTATACACTTAAATATTAACACTAAAAACTATATCTTCAACAACAAACATCAATAAACATTAACTTTGTTTAACTTAATTCACTTCGGGCAGAATGCACATTTCATATTGGTACCTGTCAACAGTTACTGTCGATTCAGTTTGTCGATCTTTGTCATTGATAAATAGGTTATCTCAATATCTCAATGTCAATAATACATAATTTCAATATTTGTTTTTAACATATAAAAGAATATAAACCGCTTAACGAAAAATTGGATAACACATAAAGAAAATATAAACAGACAAGAGTTGTATCCCTTGCAACATACTAATTCAACGATCACATAACCTTCCAATGTTTATGCTGAGTGAGTGTTTATGTACTATATAATAATGTCTGTTTTCTTCATTTGCATATATCAGTCATGGATATAACAAAACAAAATTTAGTAACTCACTGTATATCTAGAATAAAGATCGTCTTTAATATACATGAAATATTCCCCAATGGACTTGAGCAAGCGACAATAAATCAATCCGAATAAAGAATAACAAAAAATACAGATTAAACATTATCCATCTAAGACTAACAGTAAGGCTTTCGACATGGAGCAAACGCTTTCATCTGACTGCAAGATCAAGATGACTTCTTTCATCGACTTTAGTGGAATTCTATAAACAATACTCTACATCAGTCCACCAAAGAACACTGGAGTGGGGTAATATCAACATATTCTACTTTATATCGGACAAAGAAATATTACAATAATCTCTTAGTTTAGATGCAGTATGGTTAATTACTTTTCAGAGGGTCGAGACAACTGTTGGGGGACTCTCAGTTCATCAGAATGTCGTAAGGTGACCTATAGCTGCTTACATATACGTCATTTTGGTCTCTGGTGGAACGAAGTCTCATTGGCATACATACCACATCCTTTAAGACAACTACGCCCTTTGGTCTCTAAAGGATAGTTGTATCATTGGTAATCATACCACATCGCCTAAAACAACTACGTCGTTTGGTTTCTGATGGATAGTTGTCTCATTGCCAATCATACCACATCTTCTTAGACAACTACGTCATTTGGTCTCTGATGGATAGTTGTCTCATTGTCAATCATTCCACATCTTCTTACACAACTACGTCATTTGTTCTCTGATGGATAGTTGTCTCATTGTCAATTATTCCACATCTTATTACACAACTACGTCCTTTGGTCTCTGATGGATAGTTGTCTCATTGTCAATCATTCCACATCTTATTACACAACTACGTCCTTTGGTCTCTGATGGATAGTTGTCTCATTGTCAATCATTCCACATCTTCTTACACATCTACGTCGTTTGGTCTCAGTCTGATGGATAGTTGTCTCATTGTCAATCATTCCACATCTTCTTACACAACTACGTCGTTTGGTCTCAGTCTGATGGATAGTTGTCTCATTGCCAATCATTCCACATCTTCTTAGACAACCATGTTCTTTGGTTTCTGATGGATAGTTGTCTCATTGCCAATCATTCCACATCTTCTTAGACAACCATGTTCTTTGGTCTCTGCTGGATATGGATAATGGTCTACTTTTTTTTTAAATGGACAATATAATTCTAAAATAATTTTTCTGTTCCTCTTTAAAATAGAAATACTGGTCTAACAAAAGACGTACTTCGCTCAGGATCATTAATTGCTGTTTGTTTTTGGTCTTTAAGGCTAACAATTGTTTCGTGAATTAAAGTAATGAAAAAATAATACTTGACCTTTTCATATGAAATATATAAAAGAATGACGGTTTGGTATGATTCCCAAATGAAACAACTGTCCACCAGATACCAAATGATGTAGATGTTAGACACTGTAAGAACAATCTTTTTTCAACAATGAGCAAAACCCATACTGTGGAGTAAGCTATACAATCCATCGACATAACAAAAAACGAGAAAATAGACGGTCTCATTTAGGCTAAAACAATACACGATCATAAATATGACATACAGCAGCTAAGGACAACGTATAACTGTACATATTTCTAATGTGTATAATACTAGTAATTTAATCCTAATGTTCAGTTTGTTAGAAATAAATAGAGAGTTTCGATCTGCTTTCAAAATATTTTGATAGATAAGAAATATTATCTGGGATAAAAATAATTATCAACTTTCATGAATAGAGACCTTTTCAACCATTTTATTGAAAGATATTTAAAACCTCATAACAGTTTTATTGTTCAGTTTGAAAAAGACAATTCAATGTATATTCGTCAAAAGCGTTATTCAAACTTTTCTATAATGTGTTCAAAAAATGTATGCAGGATTTTTTTCTGTTTGATTTTTCATTTTTTGAACTTATTTAAATTTTCATCAAGTGCAGCACCAACTGGATGTGCGTTGGACGACACGGCCAGTTTGATAGGTCGTTTTGATTGCGAGTTTAATTCTGTATCTTTTCCCCTTGTAATGACAGATTTCTCCTCTCCCGATCCACAAAGAATCCGGGTGTACAATGTTTCCGGAACATTAAGTTCTCCTTCGTTTTCTGGATTCAGTTCATTCAATACAGGAACGATCGATACTGACTATCCAACGTTACTAGAAATCGAATGTGTTAATGGCGGAACATTGGATATAAGTGCCGGAACGTTTACTGGTATGGATTACATCCAGGAATTCTATATCTCAAATTGTGTTATATCCGACTTGCCTGACAACGGTTTCGCCGATTTAGGAACGCTGAATTATTTCAAGATTGAAGGAGGCTCTATTGGATCTACACAAACCAACAGTCTGAATGGATTAAATGTAGCCAGATCTAGTTCACCTTCTCCACTCGGAACATTCATAATTTATAACTCTCCCATGAATACTGGAACGCTTGCATCTGGCTTCCTAAATCCTTTGACCACAGTCACAACAATTATGTTGAAGAACATTGGCTTGAATTCTATAGAAGCCAATATGTTCTCCCAAAATACATTAGTCCGTAACTTAAGTATTGCAGGAAACAATTTTCAAGAGCTTCCTAACAATATATTTTCTGGATTAGATGCGTTAATGTTTCTAGACATGATTGATGTCCCCTTTAAATGTAGTTGTTCTAATGTTTGGTTTCTTGATTATTTAGTTGAACATAATATCAGTATAGTTGGAGCAGCTGTCTGTAGCGAGCCTTCTTTATATAATTGTAAGTACTTCTTCCACTTTCTCAGATAAACTTCTTCAGAAGTTATATTTAGTAGCGTCTTCAACATTTAATATAAACTGATGCTAGGGACCGAATTTAACTTGGTTGAAGGCCTAACTATGAATTCAATTGTTGGCAATTTGTGTCATGAAAATAAATAAACGTAAGGTACGTTTTCGAGATTATGCCCACAACGGTGTTGTTTCAGAAAGTGATGGGGGTGGGGGGTGCTATTTTGATTTTGCAGAATATTCTTTTACAACAAGCGAGTATATGATGTATATGCAACATACGGTGATAACTATTCTGTATCTTAATACAAAACATGGTACATATATCAAATTTCAGTGTTTTGACAAGATGCTATAGTCATAAAAGACGTCTCGGTTTTAGACAAAGTTATGGACCCCAAAATCAATATTTATGTTTTCATATTGATGAACCTACATCTGTACTGTTATTGTTCATGGCAACCCTAACATCCCATATTTTAGGGACATTTCTTTTAATTAAAACCTATTATAGTTTTCAGGTATTTTGAACGTTTCCCTATATAGTCTATGTAATGTGTTATTAAAAATATTAAAAGGGGACAGGAAACAAGTACATATGTTTGGCCTGTGTCAAAAAGGTAGAAATTAGGAATTACGCATCATTTATTAATTGTGTTTACCTTTCTGGACTTTTCCTTTTTAGTTTTTATTTTACCATTTATTTATTAAAGCTGCATGTCAAATCAAAGACTTAAAAAATGGTACTTCTCAAGATCTGGTTTGCGCTAACCCATTTTCAATTAGCATGGGGCGTTTGTCTTCCTGTGGACAGCGTTCCGGTGTACTAGCACTTTAAAGTCCTGTAATAACAGTAGGCTAGCACAAATCAGTCAAAATTATACATAACCCTTTGGTTTTCTTTTATTGTCTTCTATTTTATTACTATAAAACCTTATACTAATTATTTTTCGTAAATTCACATATACATATTTAGGCCTATTTCGGTTTATACAAAATATTTGGCAACTAAATTCACATACACAATTTTGCTTAACAAATTTCTCCGCTCTTTACTTGGCTGCTGGTGTACCAGGACAACGTTGCTGTCGCTCACTGCCGTTTGCATGGCCTAGCTTTTCTCCTGTTCCGGCTTTTGGTGGCTCCTATTTATTTCTTTTATTTTTTTCTTTGTAAAAATTTTCATTTTTATTTTCTACAAACATATTTTTTGACAAACATAGAGTACAAAGAATTTATTCTATATACAAAATTAGAAACTCATGATCTTAAAAGAAAAATGTCAAATAGCATACCTTCGTCATGTCAAACACTAATAGTATTTTTCAGAGAAGATGTGAGTGATGATGTATGATATTAATATTAATAACTAATGATAATAGATAATTATATATAATTATAATCAAATCAAAATAAATAAGAAGATGTGGTATGAGTGCCAATGAAACATCTCTCCATCTAAGTCACAATGTGTAAAAAGTAAACAATTATAGGTTAAAGTACGGCCTTCAACACGGAGCCTTGACTCACACCGAACAGCAAGCTATAAAGGGCCTCAAAAAGACTACCGACAGTAGTGTAAAACAATTCAATCAGGAAAACCAACGGTCTTATTTATATAAAAAGAGAGAAACAACGAGAAACACATATGAACCATACCAACAAACGACAACCACTGAACAACAGGCTTCTGACTTTAAGTTAGTATATATAGGTGCATAACATGCAGAGGGATTAAACGTTTTAAGTAGGCTTGTAGTACGTGTTGAACAATATATATATATTTTCCATATTTTATATCATTTATATTATTTGTATCATTACAGTACAAAGAGCGACAATATTCCAAGATGAAAACTGTCCTTATGACCCTTGTGGAAAAATGTCAGGTCAGTAGATCTCTAAACATATGGAAGATTCCAGGTCAGTAGGTCTATAAACAATGTATGAGAGATTCCAGGTCAATAGGTCTCTAAACATAAGGAAGAAAAGACAGCTACATTTATTTGATTCAAACACAAAATAATTTTGGTAGGTGTTGTAAGAAAGTTTGTTCTTTAATGAAATGTTGAAAAGTATACTTACTAAGATGATACTAAATTTTGTGTGAACAAATAATTGTGGTCATTGACTATGATTAGGAATCTTGATATCACGAGAACATGACACACAACCTATCGTAGTATTTACACTGTATATGTACGTAGTATTTACATTATATATACGTAGTATGTACACTGTATATGTACGTTGTATGTACACTGTATATATATGTAGTATGTACATTGTATATATACGTAGTATGTACACTGTATATATATGTAGTCGTATGTACACTGTATATGTACTTAGTATGAACACTGTATATGTACGTAGTATGTACACTGTATATGTACGTAGTATTTACACTGTATATATACGTAGTATTTACACTGTATATATACGTAGTATGTACACTATATATGTTTGTAGTATTTACACTGTATATATACGTAGTATGTACACTGTATACATACGTAGTATGTACATTGTATATATACGTAGTATATACACTGTATATGTACATGTACGTAGTATGTACACTGTATATATACGTAGTATGTACACTGTATATATACGTAGTATATACACTGTATATGTACATGTACGTAGTATGTTCACTGTATATATACGTAGTATATACACTGTATATGTACATGTACGTAGTATGTACACTGTATATATACGTAGTATTTACACTGTATATATACGTAGTATGTACACTGTATACATACGTAGTATTTACACTGTATATATACGTAGTATGTACATTGTATACATACGTAGTATGTACATTGTATATATACGTAGTATATACACTGTATATGTACATGTACGTAGTATGTACACTGTATATATACGTAGTATGTACACTGTATATATACGTAGCATATACACTGTATATGTACATGTACGTAGTATGTTCACTGTATATATACGTAGTATATACACTGTATATGTACATGTACGTAGTATGTACACTGTATATATACGTAGTATTTACACTGTATATATACGTAGTATGTACACTGTATACATACGTAGTATTTACACTGTATATATACGTAGTATGTACACTGTATACATACGTAGTATGTGCACTGTATATATACGTAGTATATACACTGTATATGTACATGTACGTAGTATTTACCCTGTATATATACGTAGTATGTACACTGCATATATACGTAGTATTTACACTGTATATGTACGTAGTATTTACACTGTATATATACGGAGTATGTACACTGTATATATACGTAGTATTTACACTGTATATGTACGTAGTATTTACACTGTATATATACGGAGTATGTACACTGTATATATACGTAGTATTTACACTGTATATGTACGTAGTATTTACACTGTATATGTACGTTATATTTACACTGTATATATACGTAGTATGTTTTTCCAGACTTAGACCACGCGTGTTACTGATGAAATTTTTCAAACTCTATGTTTTCAGGTATAAATGCAGATCCACGATGTCATACGATTTTCCAAGTGTTTGGATATGTTGTTACATGTTGTAGTTTACTCGTGGCATTGACGGCCATTTATCTGTACCTTAACACCCGACTTCATATTGCTATGCCAAAATTCCGACTAGAACAGAAGAAGAAAAACGCTTGGATAAAAGTACAAGACTCACTTTACAAAGGCGTGGTCAATATGATTCCACCAGCTTCAACAGGAGTAAACGGAGGAAAATTGCCTCCAATTAGGAAAGCGATGCGGAAAAGATTTTTATCCCTAAACGAGATACAGCCTTTTGATCTTCCGAACAATTCTGATCTGGAAAAAGATAATTTGGCAAAAGAAAGTAAAGAAGACAATATTGCTCCTTTTGGAAATAATCAAACGACCAATGAAGAAAGTGACCAATCCAAAACGGATTTAGAAGTGTCCATGGCAAATGGACAATGATTATATACATGTACATGAAGGTATTTCAAGCGAAGACAATGACGTATCAAGGAATACGAAAGACGAAACCAAATCATTCAAATAAGACCACGAAAAATATAGAAAACCCTTTTGAAAAGGAAATAAATGAGTAACATATTTCATACTAGTAGTCAATTGTAACTGTTGAGGGTCTCGTTGAGGAGTCCGATATCTGTATTGTTATCTTCTTTTTATCTCTATTCTGTATTTTGCACATAATTCCTTATTGGCTATGATTGATAGTTTTCCTGCAGAAAGTCGATGGTTTTCTCCGGATACTCCGGCTTCCTCAAACAATAAAAACTGGTGTAACCAGGGTAATGAAAGTGGAATAAATCAACAACACTCAATCAATCTATTCTTTACAATTCTGGATCCCATTATTCTCTATTCTGTTAACCCAATCCAGACCCTCATAATTATTTTCACCTCTAAACTTTTGTTTTAAAGTTTCATTCAGAATGATAATAACAGATAAAGAATTATAATATTTTAACATGGCGTAGTGGTATGTTTAAACATTTGTCGGCTTTTCAACCAACAATCGGCATTCCCATGGGAATCAACTGTGCTTCTCTTTAAGCCGGTTAAAATCATTTGAAAAAGGTTTCACTCATCAGATCGACACATAACACACAAAAAAGCATCTTACAAGAATATTAAAACACAGAGTACCGATCTGAGAGTACTCGCAGTAACTGAAATCTTAAACGCCAATAACAACTAAAAAATACATGTATCCAAGACTAAAATACCAATCTGTACACATCCAATAAATTTAGTGTAAAGACGTCATAAACAGTCAGAGAAAACAGGATTTTGTGCAATGGCAAGATATAAGTAGAGACAAAATGTAGTACAGTAAATGTTTATAGTAGTATAGCAATACTATTTAGTTGTGCTTTAATTTATTGATTACGAAATTAATGTTTGTACCGATAGACACAACATTCCAAGATCTAATCACAGTGGTAAAGTGATAACATTTTACAATAAGTTTATTTAAAGGTTCGATAAGTTAACACTGGTCGTAATTTAAATTTGCGGACTCTATAAACAACATCAAAGTAAAAATTATATTGTGATAATATTTCTATAGCCAAATTTCCAAACCAAATATTTTTAATTAATGAAAGCATTTAGTAAAGGTTTTAAGTGATTTGTGGTAACGAAATCCTTACATGTTTATAATAGCAGTTGTTTTATTTGTCTTGATTAATTGTTCAAACGAAAGAGGTATATCAAAGAAGCTTATTTAAGTCCGCCAAGTTTAATCAGTAGTGGAACCATGAACTACTAAAAAGGGGGAGTGGTTACATGTTAATAAGATAAGGAAGAAGACGCCAAACGAAATCTGACTTAATAATTTATCATTATAATCTTTATTGCAAAATTACACCCATAAGGGTCAAGCAATACAAACAAACAATTATACATTTTAAATACAATGCAATACAATGTAATACAATACAATATAATAGAACATATTTTAAGAGTTCAATTATAAATTTATGTAAAAAACACAATCATAAGCTTGTCTGACATAGGTCTGACCCCCTCAGTTCTAAAGACTGCTTAATAAAGACTCCAATATGACAAACAAGTTCAGGGATGGGGTTTAGAATGTGTTTTAGTTTATTAAATGCATCAAGATGTTGAAATAATGGTACATAGTCTTTTAGATAAGCAAAAAAATTAGAACGCAATGATATGTTAATGTCACAATACAAAAAGAAATGAAATTCGTCATCTAGGACTCCACATTTTTTTACATAATCTTTGTGCTCTTGGAATGTTTCTGTACCTTCCCAATTCAATGCCTAGGGAATGATCACTGAGTCTAAATTTTGAGAGAAACTGCCTATGTAAAAAATAATTGCAATTTAAATATTCCTCAGACTGACAATTAGTTTTTAATTTCCCATAGAGACAAAGTTTGGATGAGGAATCTAATTTTGAAAGTTTATTTAAAGTAGTTTTTTCATATTCCTCTGAAACACACTTTTTAATGTTACATTTTAACACGTTTTTTGATTGTCTAAAAGGTACATTAATATTAGAGTAATTTTCTGGGTTTATTTTCATGTTTTTAAAAATTTTATCTGCAAATGAGTACCAAGAATAAATTCCTGCGGAATGTAAATTTATGTTTGTTTGTAGAGTTTCTTTAACCAGGGGATTAATATCATTACAGTTTATTGTATAAAAATACATGAGTGTTTGAGTTTTTATATAAGAGTCCAAAGAAAATCTACCTAATTCTGATCTAGCACCTATGTTAGTGGCTGTCTTTTTCAGTCCTAAAACTGCTTTACAAAATTTAGAATGAACCTTCTCAAAAGGACATTTTTCTGCTAATGCAAGAGTATCACAAAAAGTATTATTAATATATTATATATAAGGTTCATTGAATTCTATGACGTCACTATAGACACTGTAATAACAAACGAATTGTGATATATAAAAACCGTAAGATGGGTTCAAAGGAACATCCCCTTTCAAAATAGGAAAATTAACAAAAGGGAACGAAGAATTGTACCAGTATTATGTATAAAGTTTCCTGTGTGAAACTGAAATATCTAAATCAAGGACAGGACCGTTGTTGGAGTTTGTATTTGATTTATGCTTTGTGGTATTGGTTTGTTCATTGTTTAAGGCCGTAGGGTGACATATAATTTCTTACTTTTACGTCATTTGGTCCATGGTGGCAAGTTGTCTCATTATCAATCAAACCATCTCCCTGATTTTTAGTTCATCTGACTGGAAGGGTCAAGTGAGCTATCCTCATCACTTTGCGTCTCCCGTCTGTAGAAAAACTGTTATGTTCTATATGTGTGTGTGTTATACTCTTTTCATTAAGCTTTTAGTGACGAAGTCTTCAAACAGAAAACAGGTATTTTCGATAGCTTTTCAAAGGCCTGAACCATCATTGCTTCAATGTGGCTTATTACTTAAAACAATAGCCTAAAACAAATCTTCATTTGAACTCTACCATTGTGCCCATTGTGCCCATGTTAGGGAACGATCATTTAACTTCAAGGAGGAGTTTTTTTTTTTTCCTAAAAAAATATCCTGATCCCCAATTCGACGAAAAAATTGTTTGTGATCAAGCAGATGACAAAAAAAACTAAATTCTGAATCCAGATTTTCCTCATACCTTATAGTGTTAAATTTTGGAAAAAAAAATTTATTGATAGCGTCGAAAAGCTAAAAAAAAATTATCCCGACTTAATATTTAATGCAAAAATTATAAAGAAATTAATTTGGAAAGCGTAAAAACACATTTGCAAGGTATACACTGTCCACACTAAGGACACTATTTGTACCGACAATTAAAAGCCGATAACTGTGTCCTCGGACCAATTTTATATAAAGCTTTCAAATTAGTTGATTCAAATTAATAGATTTTTACAGGAAAAAATATCAAAGAATGGTGTGCGACCCATAGGCGTAATGCACATATTTCTATTATATTTCAGGTTTTGTTCATATTTATTAATAAAATGTCCTAAACATGATACATATCTGAATTAAATTACTTGTTTCTATAATTTAAAAACTTACTTACACTTATGGATTAACGAATTAAGGCGATAATAAAGGATTAACATATTTTTTAATAGACAGGGTTCAATATTTACAGCATAGATCCGACATCAGCCAATTCTGGAAAATGGAGGTTCGAATGTAAAATTATTCCGTACACGAAATCAGGACAATTCGGAATGTTGATTTTATTAGTTGTGTTGTTGTGTGGCGCTGTGAAGGTGGATGGCGCAGCACAATCTGGATGTACTTACGTTGATACAGATGGATCAGCTCGAGGGGTATACGAATGTGATTATCCATCTGTCTCTCTTCCTTTGACGTATTCATCCTTCTCCAGTCCAATACCTCAAAGGATGAAGATTTATAATGTACATGGGCAACTTCCTGCCAGTAACCCAACATCCACATTTTCAGGATTTTCAGGAATGGGAACACTTGATCCCGATTATCCAGCATCTCTAGAAATACGATGTTCCGCAGGGGGCACGTTACTTTTATTTGCCGGAACATTTACCGGTATGTCGTACCTCCAGGAACTATCAATTATCAACTGTGTTATCAGCAGTGGATTTACGTCATCAGCTTTCTCGGCAATCGGTTCACTCAATTACTTCTTGGTGTACGGTGGCTCCTTGGCCACTCTGGCTAATGACGCGTTTACAGGCCTCGATATACAGAAGCTAAGCAGCGTTCCGGATCCGAAAGGTGAACTAGCTATGATTGGTGTTACGTTACCTAGTACAACTTTACCACAAGGACTTTTGTACTCACAGACTAATTTAGTCAGTGTAGTATTGGACAACCTCGGACTAACCGTCGTAAGAGCGGATGATTTTTCTCAGAATACTTTATTAGAGAAGATATCGCTTCAGTACAATGCATTTACCGAGATTTCCTCCACGATCTTTGATGGCCTTGACCTACTATTGAGTGTAAACTTGATGGGAACTGAATGGAATTGTACGTGTGAAAACATATGGATCGTAAATACGGCGAATGCGAGCGGATACGAGATAGAGACAGGATATACATGTACCACACCAGCGCTGTATGAAAGTAAATATATTTATTTTGGTTTTTTTTTTTTTGGGGGGGGGGGGGGGGGGGGGGAGGTACCAATATACATTAAGATCTATGGCTTTTCTCTCCTTTAAGAACTGTACCAGAACAATTTTTTAAGTGAAACGTTGTGTGCACCAAGAGTATTTTGATGATGGCAAGCACATGTAAATATTTTTATTGAAACGTTCTACAAAGTTAATTACATGCGTTCTAAAATCCAACACTCGTTTTTGATACTAAAACACCTAACTGACCTCTAATCTTTATGGTTATCTCTTTCTCTCTTTCTTTGACAAAAAAAACAAAAAACAAACAAAAACAACAACAACTAAACTAAACTGTAACACAACTGAGATATGTAATTCAATTTGAGTTGATCAATTTGTTAAAGTCAACGTAACACTATATATAAGTAAATGTATATTTCTTTATTGACAGAAAGGACAGGAAAAGAATACTACATCAAAGAATGTGAAATCCCTGATCCTTGTATCACGGAGGGCAAAGGTAAACATGTAAATCCCTGATCCTTGTATCACGGAGGGCAAAGGTAAACATTTAAATCCCTGATCCTTGTATCACGGAGGGCAAAGGTAAACATTTAAATCCTAGATCCTTGTATCACCATGATCACGGAGGGCAAAGGTAAAAGTCTTAATCCCCGCTACTTGTATCACGGGGGGCAAAGGTAAACGACTAAATCCCCGACCCTTGTATTACAGAGGGAACAGGTAAAAGTTTACACCCCACCCCCCATCTTTGTACCACAGAGGACACAGGTGAAAGTTCAAATCCCAGAATCTTTTCACACGTAGGGCATCGTTAAAACGTTGAACCCCTGTGCATTATATTCGGGGAGCAAAGGAAACGCTTAAAATCCCTGATCTTTGAATTACATAGGGCAGAAGGATAAACTTCGAGCCACTGCTCCTGGTCGGCAAAGGTAGATATTTTAATCCCTCATCAAAGTAATATAAAAAAAAAGCAAAGATAAAAGAGTACATCCGTGAGTATATAAGACTAAGGAGTAAATCCGTGAGTATAAGTGAAAGGAGTAAATCCGTGAGTATAAGAGAAATGAGTAAATCCGTGAGTTTAAGAGAAAGGAGTAAATCCGTGAGTATAAGAGAAATGAGTAAAACGTGTGTATAAGAGAAAGGAGTAAATCCCTGAGTATAAGAGGAAGGAGTAAATACGTGAGTATAACATGTATAAGAGAAAGCAGACTAATCAAACTTAACATACTTTTTTGCCTTTTCCTTTAAAAGCGAAATGTTAAAACTTGATCTTTTTAAGGGTTTGGTCCAATGTGTAGACATATATCTTTCAAATTGTACATTTTTTACAAGTATGTGGTAACCTATTTTTATTAACATATAAACCCCATCAAAGTAGTAGCCAAACATTTAATTTTGTCTGGAAATAAGAATTAAACTTTCTCGTCTGAATTATATATCTTTGTATATATAAAATGAGGTGCATAATATAACATCAATGAGACAGCAAATGGTAAAAATCAAAAATAAGGAGAGATACTTTATTTAAACACAAACCTAAAACACAAAACCTACGTGTATGTATAGAAGAACATACATCTCTTCCACAGAGAACATCAACAGACTTTAAATTTGTCAGTGTGCAATTATTAAAAAATAATACATATTATAAGTTAAAAAAAAGACATTTTCAGTTAAATTATTATATTCATTGCACGGTTTTTTCCTGGTAAAATGTATTTGTTGGCCATGGATCTAAATTGTGTATTGCAGGTTTCCGGTGGGGAGTGGAATGTTTTATTTTATACAATATAATAGCGTATGCAGTACTGTTATTTACCTTAATTATTGGCGCTATAGCTTTAGCAATCGTATGTCATGTCAGACGAGATTTAATTACTGACAGAGAAAGACTTATGAAGAAGAGGAATATTGCATGGATGAAAGTTCAACAAGCTCTTCTACACGGAGGTGGGGGTGGTCAAAGACCCCCTGCGTCGACAGCTCCGCCTATGCGTAAGGGATGGTAACGGAGACTTATCTTTGACCTGCATTATTAAAACAATATATTATTCTCGTTAAAAGTATACAATTGATTGTGACAAAAAAATGTTAATAAATTTTGAACGTAGTTTGAAATATATTCTCCCTATAGCAACACACACACACACCAACTCACATATATAGAGAAACAATAACGATTGTACTGACGATTTTTCAGTATGCGGATATGGATAGTAAACTGCACATTGCTAGAAAACAAAGAAATGTTGATGCCAATGTTGAAAACGTTAATGATGTAATACAACTAAACAGGAAATACGAAAACAGATTTAAAAAACATTGATTAACAAAAGTTTAATCTGCTAATCGAGTCCCTGTGGAATTGACAGTTTTCCCGCCGAAGGTCGTCGGTTATCTCACACACTCACTCTGGTTCCCTTCATCAATAAAACATGGCCGCCATAATAAGTCAGTATATTCATCTCAGACAAAAGTAAAACCTGATATAGAAAGTCAAGGAGTTCATTTGTTAGAAAGAACAAAAAACAATGTCTACGAAAAATGATAAAAATTTAGTTAACTAAAGATAAGTTAGTTAACGATTGCCACTGAAATCCGGGATGGATGGAAGGGTGGGTGAGCAGTACAAGTTATCTGAAGGATTGGTTCACGTCGAATCAAAGCAAAATGTGTAATTGCAATCATGGTAATCGAGAAATGAATTAAAAATTAAGGACAGCAAATCCTAACTCGTCTGGATATCAATTAAGATAGAAAATAAAAAAGCGTATTTTGCTTTTGAAAAGAAAATCTCAAAAAACAACATTCTAATTTTTTCTCGCAATGATGATACTGTTGAAATATTCGTAGCTGGACAGACCGACAAACACGTATACACAGAGAGTTATATATAAAAATAAGAATGGTATGATTGGCAGTGAGACATTTTTCCACCAGAGACTAAACGAAATAAAAGTTAACAAATATAGGTCACCATACGACCTCCAACAATGAACAAACTTTAAGTCCACACTGCACTGCAAACCATAAAAGACTCTGAAATGAAAAATAGAAAACAATTCAAACGAAAAATCTAACGGTCTGTTTTATGTACAAAACAATAAACGAAAAACAAAAATGGTTTATAGCAACAAATGACAACCACTAAGTTACAAGCTGCAGAATTGAGACAGGCACGTACAATAAGAGGGGATATTAAACATGTTTTCTGGCGCCAATTTCCGCTCACCCTATGACCTTGGACAGTGGTGTAACAGTACAACATAATAACAATTTATAAAAATCGGTTGAGAAAAGGCTTAACTCATCAGATGGATACAGATAGAAATACATCTAACAAAACACAGAGAAGACGTGGACAGGTACTTGTACATCCCAACAACAAAAATACACTAAGTACAGATCTGAGAGTATTTGCAGTTACAGAAAGCTAGTTCAAAACCAATAAGAGCTAATAATAATCATGTGTCTAAGACTAAAATTTCAATCAGTTCATATCCAACTTCCAATGAATTTAGAAAAAAGGTCATAAACAGTCAAAGAAAAAAAATGGCATCGTGAAATTAATCGCTTGCTCCGGAAATAATGATCAGAGCTTGTAGACTAAATTTATTTAAGTCTTCATATTTTTATATTACATTGTAACAACAATATTTCTTGCTGGGGTACAATCATGCGCAGTCATTTGTTTTTAGGCTTCTGTCATTTGCAGAGGCATTAACTCTCAGGGAACAGTCATTAGCAGAGCCAGTTTTGGAACTGTCATTGGCAGAGTAATGTGTTGCTAGGATACTGTCATATGTAAAGTCAACAAGCTGAGGTACTGTCTTACCGTAAGAAGTCCACAGTTCTTGATCGATGTTTAGGTTTCTTGTGTAGTGTTTTGTAAACTTTTGTCTGTTTTTATTTGGCTCAAACATTGTTCTTCAATTGTATCTACAAAATTCATGTCTTTCCTCTGAGTTTTGTAAGAATAAAGATTTAACGAGGCAAAACGAGTTATATTTATAGGTTAATTATCATTAATTTTTGTTTGTTTACTTTTTAATTTTCATGAATCTTTCAAAGTATTTTAATCGTACCGTTTTGAATAAACATGTAATATTTGCCACTAGATGTTGAGCATCTAACAATAAATCAATAAATTAGTGCATACCAGGATTTAATCTTAAATAGAGCAAATAATAACTTGTCACGATTCGAGAATAAAAACCCTAATTCTTATTAATCAAGATTAAATGTATTTTTGTTAATCTGTAAAATGTTACATTAAAGTACAACCGTTATATGTCTATAATATTAACCAGTTTTATAGGATCAAAGATTAGGAATTAAGATCGTTGTTATTTGAAAAATAAAATGGCGGAAAGAAAATAAGAAAATTAGAGAGACAATGAGGAATATGACACTACTTTTAACCATTCTGCTGTTTTGTATCTACAGTGGTGATGCAGCGACACCTACTGGATGTACAGGGGATAGTTCCGACAGTTCTATCATTCACTACACATGTGACATGACAAGTATTGGTGGTTCTATCAGTTTCGCTGGATTCACGGATTCTGAGCCACAGAGGTTAACCATCTACAGCGCTAGTGGCACAGTTTCTGCAGGAACATTCAGCGGTTTTAGCGCATTTAGTGGTGTAAATTCTGATTACCCGGCAACACTTCAGTTTCTTTGTACAGGATCACTTACATTTTCTACAGGGACGTTCGCTGACCTCGGTTATTTTGAGGAAGTTTTTATCAAAGATTGTACTACCTCTTTGATTGCCAGTATGTTTAATAGTCTTGGAACGGCAAACAAGGTATCTATCAGTGGCGGTACACTTTCAACCATTGATGCTGGCACCTTCACAAGCTTGGACATCTTACCAATTTCGACAACAGCAAGTCCAAGAGGAGAATTGAGCATCAAGAACGTAGTACTAACGCCAGGAACATTTCCCTCGACATTCTTTGATCCACTGACGAATATTAAATTCATTTACTTAGAGAATCTAGGTCTGACATCTGTTGATGCAGCGTGGTTTAGTAGCAACACAGCTCTCGTGTATCTGTCTCTGGCTAACAATCAGATCACAACACTTCCAAGCACTATGTTTGATACAACATTGGCGTTAATGTACATCAATTTACACGGTGCTCCATTGGATTGTACAGATACCAGCACAGCTTGGTATTATGATTACACTGTAGCCAATAACATCACTTTCGAAGGAGCAGCTGTCTGTTCAACTCCAGCTGCCGAGCAATGTAAGTTATCACTTGGTATTATGATTACACTGTAGCCAACAATATCCAATTTGATGGAGCAGCTGTATGTTCCATTCCGGCTGCTGAACAATGTAAGTTATCACTGGGTATTATGATTACACTGTATCCAACTACATCGCTTTTGATGGAGCAGCTGTCTGTTCCACCCCAGCTGCTGAACAATGTAAGTTATCACTTGGTATTATGACTACACTGTAGCCAACAACATCACTTTTGATGGAGCAGCTGTATGTTCCACTCCAACTGCTGAACAATGTAAGTAATAAGTTTTTGGTTTTTGATGTTATTCGAGCAATGATGGTATTCAGGTAGTGTATGTCATTCATATTATCTCTCAATTTCTTTTAAAGTAGTCTGTCGTTTTATTAATCAGTTGGTTCATGTCATTAAAATCTTTCGAACAGCGTAAGTAAAGGAATTATCAAATTTGTTGAACAACATTAGTAATCAGTTGTTTCATGTCATTCGAATCTGTCGAACAAAGAAAGTAATCAATTGTTTCATGTCATTCAAACCTATAGAATAACGAAAGTAATCAGTTGTTTCATGTCCTTCAGATCTCTCAAACAATCAGTATACAAGCAACACTCAATCAATCAATCACAGTGTACATGATCAATATTGAAATCAAGGTCATTATGACATAGTAAAGTACTTCAGAATAGAATAAAACAAAACAATTATTATAGAATATTCAAGATGTGTGATTACTACTTTCAGATAAAAGTTTAGCAGTTTGGGCACAGGCGTTTGCAACCTCAACTGATGAATGCAACGGGGAAATGGGTAAGACTCCATTTTATTTCATATATATATATATATATCATTTTCATCTTTAATACAAAATGTTGATTTCTTTATTTCGTTTTTTTTTTTGTGAACTTGTCTGCCTCTAAATCTATTATATTAAACGAATGAATTTATCATATATTTGTTTGCTTCATTTCTGCTTTTTTAATGGAAAGAATGAAAACGATTATTAATTCATGGCGCAAAATCCGACACTGTACACGCATTTAACAAAACAAACATCAAAATGTATTAATTTTTTGTCATCGTAATTCACAGTGAGACTTCAACACGCATCAATAGATCTCATAACGTTTTATATTCAAGGAGGCCCACAGGTGTAAGTTGTATATTTTGCTTTGTTTCGTTCACGCTACATTGCATATTCAACAGGCGGAGGATGCTTCTTGTTTAAATTAATTGCTAATCGTGTTACATGTTACATGCTACAAAGTAAACTCCCTGGTATGATTTTTAGAAATAAAGTTCATGCACTTCATTCTGTAGATAATCGGAACCGAAATTGAACATTTGCACCAACGACTTGGAGACTGAATGCAATTAAATGCACTAAATGTATGTCCTAAAAACAAATTTAAGTAACATATATTATAATAATACAACTATTTCGTCTGAGTTCATGTAGGAATTGATTCGCGTGGGGTAATAAATCAGGTTCATACACGTATACATGTTTTTGTTGTCACGACGTCCACCAATGAAATATGACTTAACATTGGGATTATTGGTTTATATTTTTTAGGAATAGTAGTCGGCGGCTCTTGCATTGGTTTATTTCAGTTAATCTGTTACTGTGTGACATTTGTTTGTCTGATATTTGGTATTGTTGCCCTTATATTGGTAATATATTTACGTCGCAGTACACTGAGAGCAAAACAAGACAATGGCAGTAAGGGAAACCAGAGGAAAGAGAAGAGAAAAGGGGGAAGACGGGAGAAAAGAGATTCAAATGCATGGACTTAAATATAAAACTTGTGTGCAATGACAACTGTAAAATATACAGACGGTTCAGAATCTCCATTATGCATGCCGAAACTTAATTTGTGTATTTAATTGTTAACTTATCTTTTCTTTTTCATTAAATATTAAAAGGTGAAATTTTAAATGTTGTATCATGATTTAGAAGTCTAGTTTATAACAATCCGTACTTTTGATTGCATGAAAGCAATCACGTGGCATTCCAATATCAAATTTCATTTCTCAATAAAATTCACGACAGTACGTGCTTATTATGACGATGACGTCACAACAATGCAAAAGAAAACAAACCGAAAAATTTGCTATAATTCGTAATTTCATGGTTGTAGCATCAATTGTAATCATAAAAATAGAATGCTTTTGTTTGTAATTTTATTGGGTGTTTTGTTTCATTTGACTTTGGTTTCGTGTAGGCCTTTGTCACGTAAGATCATATGTCAGAATAATCCGATAAGATGTTAATTTATAACATTTACGGTATCAATATATCTGTGCTAGATGCGCATTTCGACATGTCTCTTCAGTGATGCTAGAGGCCAAAATATTTGAAAATCCAAAACGAATAAAAAAAATGAAGAGCTTAGAAACCAAAAAAAAGACAGCAATTATAGAGACTTTGACACTGTCCTTGTTCGGTATGGGTGGAACACTTGTAACATTACAATCGTTATTTGATATAAAAGTAGGAGGTGTGTCGTTTGTGACTGAACAAAGTATAGACAAGAGTCCAAGTACCGCGGATTTAAGCAGCTATAGAATATCGTACATGTACGGCCTTCAATAATGAACAAAACACAAACTGTATAGTCACAGTACTGACCCAACATGGCTTAACCCTCTTACTGCGGCAGGGACATATATGTCTTCCCCTGTCTTACTGCGTGAAGGACATATATGTCCTTTGTGTAAAAAAAAATCGATTAATTTTTCACTTTTTAATATTTCTAAAAAATACCCTTTCCTTCATTTATTGAATACATTTTATATATTTTATTCATTATGTGGTTGTTATTTTTGTTGTTGTTTTTTTTTATCCATCTTTTTCATAAAACGTCATCATTATGTCATAGTATTATTTGACGTCATTTTATGTCGTAATTGAGTTGAAGGCTAAATAGCGCTATCTTTTAGAATGAACCTTTTAAATGCTTCGTATTGATAAGATAACATAGAATCAGAAAACAAAATCAACATGAACAAATAATCATTGAAAAGTACAAACAAAAATATTTGCTATTTGGTTTTAATTCTTGTATCCAACAATTATAAATATTTCAAACAAATGTCCTCAACTCTTTTAGATTGGGAGGGACACTGATATATGCTAAGTGTTGAACTTAGTGCTTGCCTTGGTTTTCTTACTTGTTTAAAAACAAATGAATTAAACAACGAAAAAGTCTACGTTGGTATATAGATAAATAAGTCTACAATTAATTTATTGATACGAATTGTTAAATTGGCATAAAAAAGCATTCAGTATTCTGAATATTTTTTTATGTTTTATTAGCTATTATAGGTTTAGTTTATGTGCAAAAATGAATAGATACTATGCAGTTATTCGAAACCCGTTAGTAGCAGGAATCAGCCAAACAATGAGAAAAGCCATTATACCGTATAGTCAGCTAAAGAAGGCCCCGACATGAAAAAATGTAAAACAATTCTAACATGAAAACTAACGGCATAATTTATAACAATACAATTTATGAAGAACATTTGACAGGCATGAACCAACGACAACCACTGAATTACAGGCTCTGACTCCTGACTTGGGACGTGAACAAAAGAGTGTACTATCTTTAAAAACGGCAAATTTTGAAATTCCTTCACATTTATTCAATGAAGTAACACCTTACGATGGTTAAATTTTAGACAAGTATAATTTTTTAACTCATATCATGCTGATACTGAATACGATGCTTCAAACAAAGATCTATATTTTCCTTATACTTCATGTGTTATATATATTGAGTGTAAAATGCCAAGTTGGAGAAAAAAATAAAAGAAGGATGTAATAAAAGATCTTTTCTAAATATGTGTAAATATTACATTGATATACACATATAAATTAACACATACGGTATTATTTTGGAATAAGTTTTCGTGAGTTATATTTCCCCGTATAGTTATATAAATTCGGAAGGGCCCTGTTATTATTTATTCTGTAAATATATATATATATAATGATAGTTACAAATAGTATAAATATACCATCGACCAGTAGTAATCAAAGAAATTAAGCAGTTATTAACGAAAATATTAGAACCGAACCTAAAAACCAAGAAACAGAAAAAAACAAACATGTAAATATATAGCTAGTAGCGCAACCCATCCACATTTTTGGCGGTAACTAGAAATCATGCAGGTAAAAAGGTGTGCTCGATTTGGATTTATCATTCGTCAAGCGTCAATGTGATATGATAATAAATTTGACATATGAAATAATATGATATGAATACATGTATAACATAGAAAATAATAACCATAATAAACACAAGAAATATTTCATGTGATGACACTAGCGTCGGTGCAACCATCGTCTACAAAGAAAAGGGAACAAGACGATTACAATGCAGTGGCGGATCCAGAAATTTTCATAAGTGGGGGCCCACTGACTGCCTAAGAAGGGGCCCGCTCCGTTCATGCTTCAGTGATTCCTTATATAATCAACCAATTTTTTCCACAAAAGGGGGGCGGGCCCCCTGCCCCCCCCCCCCCCCCCCCCCCTTTGTTCCGCCTCTGCAATGTTTCACTGGGGGAGGATATTTCCGGAGAAAGATACATTTTACAGTATATATAGCAAAACATTTCACAGCATTGATATATTTTTGGCATCTTTAAACATTTCTATTAAAGTAAAGGATGTAAATTGTGCATGCTTGTGCTTGTGTGCATGTGTAAACACCATTAATCTTAAATGGGTCTTTGTTAAGAAATCAAGGCTTAAAATTAATTGCATCATAGTTAAACCAATAAAATGTTGGCCTTTTTTAGGTGTGACGATATTTATTTTAGGACACATGCATCCTTTAAATCTGAATACTAGTAGACAATGGAAACGGGGAATGTGTCAAAAAGATACAACCCGACCAAAAGGCAGAAAACACCACAATGCAACCAATGGGTCTCCAACGCAGCTGGCCCCTAAACCAATAATGTAAAAAATCTTATTTTGACAGTTCAGATTAATTTTAATATAAGCGTGCTATGAAAATACATGTACAGGTGCATGTACATAGAAAACACAATTAAAACAAAAGAAACGTGTATTGTATAGGTTATAAGGGAGCTATCATTTGATTTTTATTGGCCGGGGGGGGGGGGAGGGGGAGTGAAATTTGAAAAAAAGCAGGACAGGAGTTTTGAGTTAAAAAAAAAAGGCAGGATGAGCAACTTGGTAAAAAAAAGAAGGCAGGATGACAATTTATGTAAAAAAAAGTCAGGATAAACTAATACAAAAAAGGCAGGACCAAACAGAGTGAAAAAATAAAAAAGGCAGAACAGAGATTACAACTAAAAAAAAATACAGGACAAGATTTTTCATCCTAGCACCCAACCCCACCACCACCACCACCACCACCAACACCACAAAAATCACAAATGGTAGCTCCCTAATTATATACTGCGTTTGGAGAGTCATTTACAAACTTTTATAAATTATTAAATATTATATCAATTTGAGCACATTAAATCTAATAACACAACACTGTTAAACTCAGATTATATTGTAAAACTTGCTCATCGTTTGACTTAAAAGCTTTATTATGCTTTGATATTCCAAAATATGAGCGATCACTTCTCACAAAAATAAGAATAAGTGCACAATCACTTGCTATTTAAACGGGGTTATCCAGTTTACCAAAAACTTTAGCAACTGAAAGTTTCTGCAAATTTTGCGGAGATAAAGCAGAATATGGTGTGCACTTCCTTTTATAATGTCCCCTATATAAAAAACCTTTGAGAGAATTTAAGTTTTCAAAAATTGGTTAAAGATGAGGTTATGAAATCAGTAACATTTAAGGAATGACTGTAATGTTTTCTGTCTATGAAGAAATAACATCAAAAATGTGACACACCCAATAACCAGCGTAGCGGGTTATTTTAAAGTGTGCACCACATTTTTCATGTTATTTCGAATAGACAGAAAAAATATTAGTCATAACTTATAATTTAATTCTAATTTCCATTTTAAGCCGCAGTAAATCACGTTGATGACATCGCGGTCATCACGGTCACATGACAAAATTATGTCTATGAGCTGATAGACAAACATTGGCAGCCACTCAGGAGACGCGTTTCATCCAAATTTAAATTATATTTAATTAATCAAAATAAGTTGGCTGATGCCAACCAAATTTGTAAAAATATGAGATAAGCCTTTGAATATAAAAAAAGGAGATGTGGTATGATTGCCAATGAGACAACTATCCACCAAGGTTCAAATGAAGTGGATGTAAACAATTACAGGCAATCGAACGGCCTTCAACAATGAGAAAAACCCAATTTGAAGTTAAAAACTATGCTTAGTGTCAGTTAGGCTAGCATAAGTAATGGAAGTACCGTACAAGAAAATAGACTTGTAGTTATATTTACAGCATATAGTTAATTTTTTCTTATTATGCATTATGTTTTATTTACATTTTTTGACACATGTATGTTGTACACTTGGATTACGCAATGTCATATTTTATATATATACATGTGCTTTATCCAATAAAATATTTGATTTGATTTAAGATAACCAACCGAAAATATGTAAAACTGACATGAAATTTTGTAAAGTATAGTGCTGTTTTGCAAAAACTGAACGTTTTCTTCCAACCACTGCAAAGTGCTTGACGTTAGCTAATTGAAAAGCGCGAAACTTGCTAAGAACGTGACGTGAACACCATTATGACGTTATGTAATGTCAAATAAATAACGTTATTTTTTGAAAAAATAAACATCTTGATTTTATATCTTAGTAATTATTCAATTATTTAAGTTAACATGTTGTGATTCAAGGCTGAATAACAATTTACTGTTTGTGGCATTTTTTACTGAAATTGTCCCGTTTCTGGACAATGTTTTGAAATTTCGATACGCACTAAGAGGGTTAATGTGTAATAGTTCAAACGAGACAACCAACGGTATGATTTATAACAATGCAATTAAAATAAGAAAAAAAAAGTTACAGACAGCAACCACCAACAACCAATGAATTACTGAACCCCGTGTCTCACCTTAATTTGTTAATGTCAAGGTATCAGTCACACAATTATCAATCGAAGACCATATATAAAAAATAAGGAGATTTGGCATGATTGCCAATGAGACAACTACCCACCAAAGTTCAAAAGAAGTGGATGTAAGTAATTATAGGCAACCGTATGATCTTCAACAATGAGAAAACCCAATACCGCATAGTCGTCTATAAAGTCCCCGACATAAAAAATATGAAACATTTCAATTGTGAAAACTAATGGACAAATATGACAGACATAAACCAATGACAACCATTGAACTACAGGCTTCTGACTTGGAAAAGGCACACAAAGAATGTGGCGGGGTTAGACATGTTTAAAAGGCGCCAATCCTCCCCTAACCTGGGACAGTGTTGTAGCAATACACAATAAGAACAAACTATGAACTCAGTTGAAAAGGGCTCAAATTTCCCGATCTACACAAAGTAGAAAGACATCTTAAAGAACAGACCGGACGTGACAGGGAATGTATGAATTCCTCACAACAAAAAAAGACACAAAGTACAGATCTGAGAGTACTCGCCGTCACTGACAGCTAGTTCAAGGTCAATAACAACTAATAAAAAAAACATGTGTATAAGCCTTAAACGACTTAAATATCACCCAGTACACATTCAACATCCAATAGATTTAGTGTAAACACGTAATTAACAGTCAGGAAAAAGACATGATCTTGTGCAATGACAAGATATAGGTATCGACAATCAAGATAACTAAAGGCTCTAAAGAGCTTGTGTCGCTAACCTAGGTATATGTGCATCTTCAACATTGGGGACTCGAATATAATTTCAAAAATCTCTTGTTTATGTTGATCTTGTATTGCTGATCATTGTTTCTGTTTACAGTTTATCTCTAGCTTTTAAGTTTTTGGCCAAAGCACAAAAAGGGAAACAAATTGCAATTTAAAAGCAATCATTTATATCAAGAGTCTAACAATTTCTGCATAATTTGATTTATTTGCAGATCTTGTCTCCAATAAGGAGTGAGTTAACGATTTGTTTTTCTATAAAATTTTACATAATTTGTAGATCTTGTCTTGGTGATCATTTTTTGCTAATTTAAGTTTCTGTCTATCTATTACAGTTTTTCAGATATTAGGCAAAAATGAAAAACAAAATGGTAAAAATCGTCAATAAACGGCAATTTACCCAATAAGAGGGAGTCAGACGTTTTAGTTTTCGTAACTGATTATTTCTAATCAAAATGTATTGCAATGTCTATTCAAAATGACCATTGATGTGATAAAATGCTGGCGATGTTTTTAAAACATTTTTTAAAACAATACTGTTTTACCGAAGGCTAGTCACGATTATTTTTCTAGATAAAATTCTGCAATGTACAAAAATGTAAAAAACATTTGTAGTATTATCAGTAACTATAAGTCAGAGTACTATTTTATTAGTTGTCCTCCAGGAATAACAACGGGATCTGAACCCGGATCCCATTTATCACTGTAGTAATAACGCTTGTAATTTCACGTGTCCCGTCGGACTTCGTTTCCCGTTTTCACGCACAATAATTTGACTTTCACGAGTCACGCTTACAAGAAATTGGTCAAACCCGCGTCACGCGCTTAAACCCCAATGAGACCCACTAACAAGTGTAAATATCTTTAACTCAATCATATTTTTGTATGTTTCTTATTAATACCTTTAAGTTAACACTTTATTATTTTATCTTACTTATATATAATCCTATTACTTTTTGTTAAACTGTATTTTCTAACTTCGAATGTAGGACATCTTTAGTCCCTAAATGATTTAATATTTATTTTCGTAAGATCTTATACCTTATTAAGTTCTAATCCATATTTTGCAATATACTAATATTTGAACATGTAATACATATTAGTCACGGTTGGTAACATTTATAACGATCAAAAGATTAAATCGAAAAATTGGAAATTAAAAGTTCACCATAATTTTTTGCCCCAGCGGAAATAAGAAATGTGATTGTTTTCGTTAAAATGTAGACCATCATAGTCTGATTCCTGCTGCAGATTTTATTTACATGATTACGTTTGAACTTTAAAACAAGATGAGAATTGTAGAAGTGATTGTGTACTTCTGTACAACGTACACTGGATTTGTGTATTGTGTACAGCCTACCGGATGTACATACGACGGTACAGATTCATCAACAGGTATCTATACGTGTACATTCGGAGGTTACACAGCACCACTTACTTTTACCGGGTTCACTGATCCGTATCCACAGCGTCTTATCATCAATGCTGTAAGCGGCACTTTACCAACAAACACTTTCTCAGGCTTTTCATCGTTTGTCGCTAATTTGATTGATCTTGATTATGCGGCAAGCTTAAAGATTATTTGTAGTTCTGGAGGAACACTTACGATTTCACAAGCTTTATTTTCGAGCATGAGTTATCTACAAGAACTGAAAATAAGTAACTGTGACATTCAGTCGCTTCCTTCGAGTGTTTTCTCAAACTTAGTAACACTCAATTCTCTCTGGATTGAAGGAGGTTCAGTTAACACACTAGCATCTAATATTCTTACCGGTTTATCTATAGAAAAACTTGATGTTCCCGTCCCGACCGCCGAATTTGTAATAAAAAACACTGTGGTTTCCGGTAATCAAATCCCGGTTGGTATGCTTGATGGACTGACTGATGTCAAATCAATTAGATTCGACAACATCGGACTGACTTCTGTTGATGATGCACTTTTTAGTCTGAATACAGCTTTGACGTCTTTGTCACTAGCTAACAATGTTGGGATAACAAAGATAGAAATTGCTATGATTAGCGCCCTGGAGGGGTTGTCTTCTCTTGATCTAGATGGTCTCCCGTTTGATTGCACGTGCGATAACTTATGGATCCTCACTCATGCGACAACGAATGGTATAGCACTACCATCAGGAATCATTTGCAGCACACCTGCTGAATATCAGAGTACGTATATGTTATAACGGCTAGTGTATATATATATAATATGTCTAAACAAGTATATCTCTGCTAAAAAAAATAAAAAAAATAACAGTTTATTATCTATTTAAAGATCGATATCCTTTCAAACATTTTATAAAATCGTTTTTTGTTTATTTTCATAAGCATTCATTTGAAGGACATACAAGGAAAACGGTATTAATCAAAATAGTAAAAAGATAATGATTTAAGATATTAACCTAATTAACTATAAATATAATTACATTTGAAGACTTTGTGTATACAGTGTAAATAAGAATTTTGCTTTGCTAAGTAGTACTAGGATATTACCGGTTGTTCGCTTGCTCCTCATAAAGAGAACTTAACAGTTCAAATTTAATAGATAAACAAGTGATATGGGGGTATCCATCCATGACACAAAACCAGGACATGCTCAGCTAAAAACACACACAAAGCAAAGAAACAGCGCTTTTATTGTTGTTCTTCATCTCAAAGTCACAGTGAAGCCTTCAACAAGGAGCAACAAAAACCTTTCACCTCACTGCAAGGTCAAGACGGCCCCTAGCATTGGCTTTATTACATTTAATACTGGTTACATTGCTACAAAAGGGCGACACTAGCTCATTGTCGACAGAAATGGCTTATTTCGGAAATAAAAAAACAAAAATAAAAACAAAACTCTCATGTGTATGCTGAAAAATCGAATGCTACTGTACTATTCCTTTCTGATTGGCATGGTCATATTTTATTCAGACAAGAAAGCCTCCAAGTATTATGATGAGATGTGTAACACTGCAAACGCTTGTGGAGATTTACCAGGTGAGTAGGACGTTTTAATATCAAACTGGAATATACCAAAGGAACAATCCAAATTCATAAGGCGAAGAAAAACGACGACAAGACCTTCAAAATTATACATAACTCTACATGAAAACTTAACATAGACAACTAGAACACCAACATAAAACCTGGGATGATCTCTGGTCTACTAAACCATGAATTTAAAATATCATATTGTGGACCTCACTAGTATGCTTATATTATCGATATTTTTCTAGTGTGTAAGTGTGTATGGATTACTTCCGTTTAATTAAATAACCTCTTTATATTAAATCATAATTTTTAAACCATCTTCTGTATTCCGAAAATTTGCATTTGATCGCGTTGGACATATTGTGTCATAAATTTGTTGAAATTTTTGTTTGCAATTAAAAAGTAAATTAACTTCCTGAAATTTGTCTTCTACTGACAATAGACTAATTCAAGGAATACAAAGTGGCATAAAACCTCATAATGCATTATTAAAATGAAATAATACCACAAATCAAATATATTGCAGGTATAACCTTGGGTCCTACGATATGCATGACTGTTTTCGAGATTGTCAGTTACTGTATCCTAGCTGTAACCATGGTGATAGCTATAGTAGCACTTGTTATCATATGTTACGTCAGAAGGAAACTGGTGATTGCCAAGGAAAATCTGGAGAAAAAGAGAAATAGTTCGTGGGCACGTGTTCAGAATGCGCTGAAGAAGGGCGGAGCATCTGGCCAGAAACCACCATTGAGATCGTCTCAAGTAGATGGATGGGTGTAACGAAGACTGAGTACCGATAGATATCTTTGTTTGCTGCCTGAACTATGCAGCCTTTCCTAAATTGTTTGACAAACATATACACTGCATATAATTGTTAAAACGGAAAGATACTTGAAATATGTAACTTAAACAAATTTTAATATATATTCATGGAATATGTTTGAATATAATAAAATCATTATACATTCATATAACTGAATTAAGAAGTCATATGATTATCCATTGTTGTACATGTTTGTTTGGTTTAGCTCCCACAAACAAGTTTGATATGCAACACAAACAAATCAGATATCAAACACAAGCTCGTCTGATATCCAACACAAACACATCTGATATATAACACAAACTCGTCTCTGATATCCAATACAAACACATGTGATATCCAACACAAACACGTCTGATATGAAACACAAACACGTCAATATCAAAAGCAAACACTTTTTATATCAAACAAAAACACGTCTGATATCCAACACAAACTCGTCTGATATCAAACACAAACACGTCTGATATCCAACATAAACTCGTCTCTGATATCCTATACAAACATGTCTGATATCCAACACAAACTCGTTTTTGATATCCAATACAAACACGTGTGACATCAAACAAAAACACGTCTGATATCCAACACAAACTCGTCTGATATCCAACACAAATACGTCTGATGTCCAACATAAACACTTCTGAAATCTAACGATAACAAGTCTAATATCAACAAACACAAGTCTAATATCCAACACAAAACCATAAATATCCAACATAAACACGTCTGCTATCAAACATAAACAAGTCTGATAAACAATGCAAATATGACTGATAATCAACGCAAACACGTCTGATATCCAACATTAACACGTCTGAAAAACATCACAAACACCTCTGGTATCCAACCAGAACAAGTCTGATATCCAAAAACAAAAAACACAAGCACGTGTGATATCCAACACAAACATGTCTGACAAACAAAACAATAAAATATGACATTCAGCAAAAATTACAAACACGTCTGATATCCAACACTAACTCGTCTTATATTTTACACAAACACATGATTTCCAACACAAACACATCTGATATCTGGCACACACATATCTGATATCCAACATATGCACCTTTGATAACCAACATAAACACATATGATATTCAACATACACACACATTTAATATCCAACACGAACACCTCTGATATTCAGCACAAAGAAATATAATATCAAACTCAAACACATCTGATATTCAACACAAACACATATTATATCCAACATATGCACTTCTGATATCCTATAAAAACACATAATAACCAACACAAGCACATTTTATACCCAACACAAACACGTCTAATAGCCAACACAAAACATCTTTGATATACGATCCTGGTAAATATTAACTCCGGAATATATTACAGTAAGCAGATTTTACTTTTCGGAATAATTTTTTTATTGCTGGTATCTACTCTTATTGTGACTTTTACTGTTGCGGTAAACAGTGAGTATTTACGACACATAAAAAGATTCAGTTTAAAATCATTCTTGTTGATGATAAGTGCATAAATTACAGGGGTGGTTGGAGGTGAAAAAGTAAAATAATACTCTGATTAACAACCGTATTTTGAAAATAAGACAAAACATCTGTAACCCGTTAAATATACGTCAGGGCCAAATTATCAATTTTATTGAACATAGAAATATATCAGATTTATTCATCTACAATTATTAAATGCATTAAAAGTCAACGTTCGTTTAGATCTATAAAGAGGTTAAACTCCTAACTATCCTACTGTCTGTCGATAGATTTATTTTTGGCATTGCACTAGTCATGTCTTCTTTGACTGTCCATGACGTTAAAATACTAAATCCCTGGGATGTGTTTTAGTTGATTTTAGTGTCTGATGCATGATTTTTTATTATTAATTGTTTTGGCTTTTAACTAGCTGTCAGTAACTGCTAGTACTCTCAAATCGTACTTTCTTGTTTATCTGACCTGTTGATACTAATTGTATTGCTTTTTTGTTATTTAATAGTATTCAGGGTTTTATCTGGTCTATATACCAGCTTTGATAAGTGTTTGGTATAACTATAAATTTTCACTTCGTACTATGAACATCAAAATTATTTATTTTGTAAAAATATTTCCTTTCTCCATTGGTACTACACACGTATACCTAACAACAAAATTATTTTCATTTACCTGTGTTTTAAGTTATTGCAAATGGATGATATTTGTGTTCGAGCATATTGTTTTTCTTTAATTGTTTAACATTTCTTACCGATATACATGTTACTTTTATTATTCTTCCCTTAGTTTATTTATTTTGTATTTACATTGTGTCATAGGTCAAATTTATTTGTTCAGTGTATGTTCAATGGTGTTAATATGTCCTTTGATTGAGTTAAGCTATTTCAGTTGATATTTTATAGTGTGTCTTTCTATGTTGTGATGTTACACTATTGTTTCAGAAAAAGGGTGAAGGTTTGGTACCATTAAAACGTTTAAACCCGCTGCACTTGTTTGCACCTGTCCTAAGTCAGGAATCTGATGTTCAGTAGTTGTCGTTTGTTGATGTGGTTCATAAGTGTTTCTCGTTTCTCGTTTTTTATATAGATTAGACCGTTGGTTTTCCCGTTTGAATGGTTTTACACTAGTAATTTTTTGGGGCCCTTTATAGCTTACTGTTCGGTGTGAGCCAAGGCTCCGTGTTGAAGACCGTACTGTGACCCATAATGGTTTACTTTTATAAATTTTGACTTGGATGGAGAGTTGTCTCATTGGCACTCATACCACATCTTCTTATATCTATTAAGTATTAAATCAACAACAAAAAAACCCTGCAACTAGAGATATTTTTCACTTTAATCTTCTAGATCAGTCCTAACTGTAAACATAAGATTTATAAATCAGAATTTACTGCATATACATGTAGTGTATTTATGACACTAACAGTCTTCTTGTTACACAGACAAGTCTTGTCCAATCATAACCTTTAGATAAAGATGATGTCCTCGTCAAACAAGATAACAATAAACTTATGATGAATACCCTTATCAAAAGTTTTCGTCACGTTGGCAAATATTTTAAGAAGGTTAAAATTCAAGTTGAAGTAACTGATATAACAGTATCTTTAACTTTAAATGGTTAAATCAGGATGTTTGTAAGTTTTAAAGTCTAGTATATCTTATTGTATAATGTAATGATTTTATCTTCTTGATATGGCTATTTGATTGTGATTGTTTATTTTAACTTTTTAATTCAGGTAAGATTGAACATGTTAATAATTCTATTCATATTATATACAATAACTATTTTCACACCTTTTAACGCTGCGGACGCTATCATAAGTTGGTTGACCGTTATGGGATATCTGTATCACAAATAACCACTGATATTTTCAGATTGTCGTAGTTGTTTCTCCATTTTGACATCATTTTTGTACTTAACATGAGCGTCACGGCAGGTGTTACATGTGGAATAAGATGCTTAGTTCAATCCCGTTTTTATTGGTATTGTGTTGCTCCTATTCAAAAGATGTTGAACTAGCTTTCCGTTACTCTCATATTGGTATATTATGTCTGTAGTTGTATGCTACACGTAGTTGTTATTTTGTGCTTCTTCTTAACTATAAATAGCAAAAATGATATGCTTAGCAAGAATAGAACATCAAATAAGCAAACATGGGCAAAATTGGTCAGTCTAAATTTTATAAGAGTTCTCAATGTTGTTGTTCTTAAATGAAGATTTTTACCAATGATTTTTGCGTATTATACGGAAACTATAATAGACAGACAGAAAATGTTTGTGTCCTGTGCAAACACTACTGAAAATAACTGTAATTAGTAATAGAGACTCTAAAGAGCATGTGTCGCTCACCTACCCTTATACTGAAAAAATCAGCCTCCTGCAAATATTTGCTGCAAGTCTGCAGCAAACACAGAGTCTGTATTTGCAGCGTGTTTGCTGCACATGTGCTAAAGGTCTGCTGCAAGCATTACAGTTATGTAAGGGTAGGTCTATGTACATCTTCAGCAGTAGACAAAAATAGATTTCATGACTAAAATCTCTTTCTGCTGATCTTATATAGATATAAGAAAATGTGGTATGATTGCCAATGAGACAGCTCTCCATCCAAGTCACAATTTGTTAAAAGTAAACCATTATAGGTCAAAGTACGGCCTTCAACACGGAGCCTTGGCTCACACCGAACAGCAAACTGTAAAGGGCCCCAAAATGACTAGTGTAAAACAATTCAAACAGAAAAACCAAAGGTCTAATCTATATAAACAACGAGAAACGAGAATCACTTATGAACCACATCAACAAACGACAACCACTGAACAACAGGTGAAGACAGGTGCAATTGTATTGCTGATAATTTTTTTCTGTTTTCTCTCTATCTTCTTTAGTGTTTGCCCAAAACACAAAAGAGGGTACACAAAATCGTCTTGTTAGGGCAACCACACATATAAAGAGTCTACTAACTATTGTCTTGCTGATCATTTTTGTTTTTTTAAAGTTGCTATCGATCATTTAGAGTTTTCAAGATAATAAGCAAAAGCGCCAAAATTTGTTGAAAAATTGTCATTAATCGTCAAACGATTTTGACCATATTGATTTATTGTACAGTAGATCTTTTCTTGATGATCATTTTTGCTACATAAAGTTAGTGTCTATCTATTATAGTTTTAAGGATACACATAACGGACAAAAACTTTTTAAAATGGTAAAAATCGTCATTAAAGAGAATAACTCCAATAACGAGTCGACTGAAGAATTCGGTCGTTAGACTTTTTTGTAGACCTTGTCTCGCTGATCATTGTGGCTTTTTAAAGTTTCTATCTATCTTTTCTTTAGTTTTTAAGATATTTAGCAAAAACGCAAAAAGTGGTAAATATCGTCATTTAAGGGCAATAACTCTTATAAGGAGATTTCAGTTTCTTTTATATATTATGGTTTTCAAGATAATAGACAAAAATAAAACATAATGGTAAAATTTGTCATTTAAGGGCAATAACTCCAATAAGAAGTCGTCTGACAGTTTTTATGTAGATTGAAAGACTGAACATTCTGAACATTTCTGAGAGCCAGATTTTCTCTATTCATAGCGGTTTTCACAATAATAGACAACACTTGCATTTTAACCCTATGTTCTATTTATAGTCATGACGCCATATTGTTTGGAAAGCGGGGTCATGGAACACATTTTTTAAACTAAGTACCCCAATGATGGTTGTGGCCAAGTTTGGTTAAATTTGGCCTATTAGATTCAGAGGAGCAGATTTTTGTGAAAGTTAACGGACGACGAACGACGGACGCCAAGTGATGAGAAAAACTCACTAGGCCCTTTATGCCATTTTCAGGAGCATTTAAGCAGAAAAAAAATGATAGGCAATAACATAAACGCTACCAATTTACTGCACCAGATGCGCATTTAGATGATAAATGTCTTATCAGTGATACGGGCGCCAAATTATTTAAAAATCCTAAACTTATTAAAAAACACAATTATTCAGAGAATAGTTTAAGGTCATTCCGCCAATATTTGTATCGGAAACTTTTCAATTCCGGTTTAAAATATTTCATGACTAGTTTTGTTTTTTAATTTTACTTTACACTTTACAAAAATATATGGTGTCTAATATATACTTTTGCTGGAAATACGGGAGATAAGCTGCTCCTTCTAATTTTACAATGCCATTGTTCGGTTTTAAATGATAGGGTCAACTTACTTTAAACGTTTTCCAAAAGCGTATGGTTATAGGTGTCTTTCGTGTTAATAGTAGTATAAATGGCTTCTTTCAGTTTACCCAAGGTCATTTCCAGGTTGACCTTTCAATGTCATATGTCTTTCAAACCCCATGTATTATGTATTAATTATCAAATTATAGCAATGTCAAAATCTTGATCGTCAAATAAACCTTTGATGTTAAGGTTAAAAGGCAAAGGCCTCAAATCAAAAAGCCATATGTTTCTACCGTGTATGACAAATAAGTTATACTACCATACGTCTTATCTAAAACTTCCAAACAACCCTATATCGCATTGGCAATTATACCACATATAAAAATTATGTGTATCAAGCAGAAAGGATTTTTAAAAGTGGTGTATTATCATTTTCACGAATTTGGAAACAAATTGGAATACACATATTTGAATTTCGATATATATTTTTTTCAGATATCACCATGGCCACTAATACAAATATTTGTGGCATATGTTCACTTCGACAGATTACGAAAATATCAAATCACTGGTGCCCGGAATGTGAGGAAGCCATTTGTGATGAGTGTAAAGAGCATCATGAATTACTGAAAGCCACCCGAACTCACGAACCCATACCAATTTCGAACTACAGGTCACTTCCGTCGTTTATAACTGATATACAACAATTCTGTATCTATCACTATGAAAAGTATCAACAATACTGTGTTGAACACGCGTTGCCAATCTGTTTCAAATGCATTAAAGATCATCATAAATGTACGGTCATTCCACTGGAAGAAGTCACTAATACTGTCAGGACCTCCGAGCAGTTTCGAGATTTAGAGATCAGGCTGGTAGACTTATTGCAAAACATTGATACAATAAAGAAGGACAGACAGATTAATTTGGTCAGTATTGAACAAACGAAGAAGCGTCATGTTGTAGAAATTCAGCAGATAAGAATTCAAATACACAAACATTTAGATTAACTTGAAAAACAAATTAATGAAGATCTCGAAGAGAAAGAATGCCAATGTAAGGCGAATATTGAGAAGAGTTTATCAGCGGTCAAAGAAGAGGAAACCATGATAAATCAATGTCAGGCCAATTTCCAAAGCATCAAACAATATGCATCCGATCTTCAAACATTTCTTGGAATAAGAGAAATTGAGACGAAGGTTTTTAAACATGAACAATATATGCAGTCGTTGATTGACATGAACAGTTTTGACCAACTCGAACTCACATGTAATGTAGATGCAGGGGTGCATAGTGCATGTATTTGGAATAGTTTGAAGAGTTTTGGATCAATTGAAATAGAAACGCGGGCTAGCAGCATCGATTTTGCCAGAACGAAAGACAAACAAGCACAGTTACAAATAAGACCGACGACAAAGACCATTAACACTGTGAAGTTGATTCTACAGAAGAAGTTTACAACAAGTGGATACACTATCAGAGGTTGCTGCAGGTCTATAAATGGCGATTCTTTCTTCACTGATCATTACAAAAAGAAAATGCTTATAGCTGTTACGTTCAGTGGTACTCCCAAATATTACATGTCTCTAATACCTAGTCATGGAAATGACATAACATTTATCGATGAGAAAACTGTCGCTATTACATCTGGAGATTCGTGGTAGGAGACTGGTATTGATATTATAGACATAGAGAGACAAAGTAAAATAGAGTTCATAAGTCTTCCCAATTGTCCATATGGAATAACACGTGATGGCGAGTCGCTGTTGGTCTGTGTTGCAGAACATGGTATATATAAAGTAAATACTATGAATTATGCTAAATCTCTTGTGATAAGGCGTCCATTAGAGATTTGTTCCTACGTATCTGTATTTACCGACAAAATATACTATACTCACCGTGAATGTGTTGTTTGTTGTGATCGCAATGGATCACGTGTTTGGACTTTTAGTAATTTTTCAATTTTAAAATATGTAAGTGGCATCTCTGCAGATAATGACGGAAACGTGTACGTTGTTGGAAAAGATTCGTGGAACATGGTCATCATATCAAACGACGGAAAACATCACAAGGAAATCCTGACCAAAGGGGATGGTCTCTGTGAACCAACTGCTATTTTCTTCGATAAACAGAACAGGAAACTTCTCGTGGCAAATTCAAACGACGTTGCTTTCCTTTACAATGTAATGTAAAAACAATTGAAAAATCAAAATGACGAACATGACATAAAAGATCTTATAGAATTTTATTTTATACTTTATTGAAAAGCACTTTACGCCTATTTGGTTACAGACAAACATAAACAAACAACTGTAAGTCATGATAAAAAAGCTGAGGGGCTATAAATTTCATTTCGAAAGAATTTTGTCTAATTGCACAATTAAAAGTAAGAAGATGTGGTATGATTGTCAAAACTATCAAACAGAGTTTAACTGAAGTGATTGAAAGCATCTATAGGTCACACTGTATGGCCTTCAGCAATGAGCTAAACTCATCTCGCATAGAAAGCTATAAAAAGAACCGACATGACATAATATAAATGGCACTAGCTATATAGGCTGACAAAAATGAAACGATTCAAACGAGAAAATTTAACGACATTATTCACTGTGTCGAACGACACATGGGGACTGTGTCTGATGTCATGCGGGACAGCAAACTGTGTCCTTCGAACAAGATAGGTCAGTACAAAAGGTTAAACATCTTATTATCTATTTCGTTTGAGTTAATAAAAGTTTTGCTCGGAATGTACAGTTAAAAAGGGTATTTGCAAGAACAAGTTTGCATACATTGTGTGTAGAGGAAGTAGTAGAACACTTTCGCAATGCATCATGGTTTCCTTCAAAAGTGCAACTTGCACACTATAACAGTATTAGGCTCATGTCAGGTCATGTTGTGTTCAATAGTTTGTGCCAACTATTTAACGACAACTAGCACATTCCAAGGAAAATTGTTTCAGTGTCACCTAATTTTACACTTTTATCAAAAAATTATTAATTCTATTGCTAAAACAATTTACGAAAAACGAATATGAAAGACAGTACACAACGGCAGCCACTAAACAGACGAATCGGACCTGTACAGAAAGAATGTGGAGAGGTTTAAATGCTCGTTTGGGCTCATTAGTGCCATTGTGTAACTCTTTTATAAATTTATGTTTGGTATCTCCTATAATGTAGAATGGACTAAACCATATATGTTGAGGTTGACATAGATTGGAAGATATTATGTATCCGTACATCAACATAAACTAGATCGTTGGTTTTCATGTTTGAATTGTTTTACACTAGTCATTTTGGGGCCATTTATAGTATGCTGTCCGGTGTGAGCCAAGGCTCCGTGTTGAAGACCGTACTTTGACCTATAATTGTTAACTTTTTTATAAATTGTGATTTGGATGGAGAATTTTCTCATTGGCACTCATACCACATCTTCTTATCTATATAGTTGCTAGAAATTGTTTTTTTTTTTAATCAAGGAAAAGGATTGATAAGCTCTTCTAATTGTTTTTTTTTACTATTTATTTTATACATTCTAACATTTCTTACCGATATAACATGTTACTCTTATTATTCTACCCTTAGTTTATTTATTTTGTATTTACATTGTGTCATAGGTCAAATTTATTTGTTCAGTATATGTTCAATGGTGTTAATATGTCCTTTGATTGAGTTAAGCTATTTCAGTTGATATTTTATAGTGTGACTTTCTATGTTGTTATGTTACACTATTGTTTCAGAAAAAGGGTGAAGGTTTGGTACCATTAAAACGTTTAAACCCGCTGCATTTGTTTGCACCTGTCCTAAGTCAGGAATCTGATGTTCAGTAGTTGTCGTTTGTTGATATGGTTCATAAGTGTTTCTCGTTTCTCGTTTTTTATATAGATTAGACCGTTGGTTTTCCCGTTTGAATGGTTTTACACTAGTAATTTTTTGGGGCCCTTTATAGCTTACTGTTCGGTGTGAGCCAAGGCTCCGTGTTAAAGACCGTACTGTGACCTATAATGGTTTACTTTTATAAATTTTGACTTGGATGGAGAGTTGTCTCATTGGCACTCATACCACATCTTCTTATATCTAAGAATAGATTAGTGATTATTAGGCCTGTGTTAGCCTCACCTTTTCGCAATTTTCTAACGATGTTATGTTAAAAAAGGCTCAATCAATGTGAAAGTTTCAACAGTGGCTAAAATGGTCTATCCGCAGGAATTTCAGAGGCAAAATTGAGTAAAATTAAGACTGATTTAAATTATCAATCATTTTAAAAAATAAAATGGTGTAAAATATTGAACTCTCCTGACTTTGGACAAGTGTTGTACCCTATCGTGATGCATCGAAAGCACTTCATCGTTATCAATCATGTCCGATTGATGAGTTGATGAAACAACGGGATAAATTTCTATCTTCTTATAATCCAAGTGTTAAAGGCAAATGTCTTGGTTTTGATGACATGAATTCACACACTGGTGTCCTCTGTTTAAAATATCACTGCATTTGGGTTGTTCAAGCTTTGGAGGGGACACCTGAACAGTAAAAAGTCAAATCACTGAACTCCGAGGAAAATTAAAAAAGGAAAGTCCCCAAGCAAATGGCAAAATCAAAAGTTCAAACACATCAAACGAATGGATAACAACTGTCATATTCCTGACTTGGTACAGGCATTTTCTATGTAGAAAATGGTGGATTGAACCTGGTTTGATAGCTAGCTAAACCTCTCACTTGTATGACAGTCGCATCAATTTCCATTATATTGACAACGATGCGTGAACAAAACAAACAGACACAATAGGTAAACATGTCAAAAATAGGGGTACAACAGTCAACATTGTGTTATCATCTCAATCACTATAAAAACAAACAAATGTAACGAAGAAGCACAAAAGGCATACATCAAATTTAACATCACACATGTCTGAGACATAGATCTTGGTTTGGTTGACACTCATGAGTGCATTGATGTCTTCTGGTCGTCTTTGCACTACATTGTGGTTGTTGAGGTTTCTGTCGATGATAGGTTTTTTTCTAGATTCCAATTGTCGACATCATCATCAGCATCAACAAATCGTTGGTAGATTTGTTCAACACCACATGTTAAACATTTGTTTACTCTATCGTTAAAACGTTCAAAATTATGTTTACGACAATATCTTAAATTAACACCATCGCTACTACTACTATCGCTGTTATGACTAAACATTTCAAAGTAAGGTTTAAAATCTAGGTCCATTCTTTAGTATTAAACGACATAAAACTGTTTTAATTTAAATCTGTATTTTCTATTTTCCTTAGGACTAGTCAGATCGATGGTAACAAATCCGTACGGTACAGGCCAACAGTGATTGCACAATGTCTTAAACTTCTCAAAGGTGAGATCTGAGCAATGATCACGATGATTGTATTGAAGATTTTTAGCGTCTTGTGGGAATAAGCAGATGGAATTACTATTTTCACGAATCGTTTGACGTAGACGTATAAAGTAATTTTGACATAGATAGAAACAAGCCATTTTGTTTTATCGACCTCTAATGTAGTAATTTTCACACTTGTTTTTTTACTCAACATCAAATTATCAAACACCATTAAGTTCTTACGATAGGGATCAAGTTTTCTATGGTCTGGTACAGTCTTTGGATGGTGTAAACTTCCCACTAACACCATACACCATTTCACCATTCACCATACACCATTACACCATGCACCCTGTGCCATTACACCATACACGTTACACCTTAGCACCATACACCTCACACATTACACCATAATGCAATTTAATTTCAAAGAAAGTGTGCTACTACAAAATTATTTATTTATTTTAAAAAACGAATTTTGATCACAGTATTGTAAGTTAATGTATAAAATTAAAAATCAGTTCTTATCAATATTTTGAATAGTTTTAAATGTCGTACACCATTCATTCACACCATTCCCGATCGCACGTTACACCATTACACCTTCTACCATTGCACCATATGCCATACACCATTACACCATACACGTTTTTTTGAGAAGTTTACACCATCCAAGGGCTGTACATCTTTTCTTTGTTCATAGAAATAGGCATCAATACAAGATCGTTGTTCAGGTGGAAGTAAACTTTCTACGGCATCAATTAAAGAGTAAGGACATTTTTCTTTACCGGATAAGAGATGACGTATATCCTTTTTTTAGAACCCTTTTCCCAATGCTTTTTGCAACAGTTGATAGATGGGTTGGTGAAGAGATTTTCCAAACACATACAAACAACGTAATCTAACCATTCATCTTTAAGGAGAAAGTTGTTGAGTAATGTCGTCTTACCACAGTCTGACTTTCCTATAATCAATCCTCTAATCAATCGCTGCGGAAGGAAAACGGGATTCCTTCTGTTCGTAGACGTTTCATTGTATGAGATATCTTCAATGTCCATTTATTTAAATAAAATGACACTCTATTGTTTGAAATGTAAGAGGACAACGGAAACGAAAAGTCTCTCCGAAAATACGACTAGCAACGGACGACGACGGAGAGGTGGAATCTGTGTTGTATGTGGATCTAAGAAATCTCAGTTTTTCCATAGTGGCAAGGGTCATTAACCATCTACCCGTAGAAATGCATCTTCCGTGACATCAGTTGTTACTTATACCAACATCTCTCTTTAAGGTATTGTTTTTCAATTTTCAACTTTGTTACAGGTATTGTTACATGCTTAGACTCTTACTACGATGAAAAGCAAACATTACGACAATCTAGGAAAGACCTTACTGCGCATGCGCCGTAAGGAAAAACAGTTCCATCATCACTCACTACACACACATTACTCCACTTCGTAATGATGGATTTTTTTTCACACCACCACAATCATAAAAATTTTTAATTTAGTGTTTAGCTGGATTAAAAATTAAATGTTTTTGTTTGTCTTGACTAGGAGTAAGAGGTGTGAAAGTGAAAGTAGATAATTGATTGTTCTCTCGACTAGGAGTAAGAGATTTACTTTCTAACAAGATCGTATGAGAAAAACTTTAGTTTACTCTTTTTACTTATTTCAAAATCTGTACTTCTCACGAAGGCTTCTTCCAAAGGTTACTTCTCTCTGTTTAACCCACTGCAAGCGCACACCTTTGTCGTGTCCCCTTCAATAGTTTTCAAGGTGAGTATACAATTTTTGCCAAATTTACCATCTACTTCAATACTCTCTTAAATTTGGTAAATGACACCGGTGGGGAGGTCTTTCCATTTTAGAGTCTCTTGATTTTGCTCCTTTACCTTATCCTCAAACACATTGTCACTCATAAGATCTACTTGTAAAAAAGCAATCGTATTCTTACTTATACTAACACATCTCTTTAAGGTATTTTTTCAATTTTCTACTTTCTTACCTGTTTCACTATCTCTAACTCCTATTTGAGAGAACCACCCCTTTCCTACTTTTACTTTCGTATTTCCGCTCTTTCTCCTATTTGAGCCATGTTTGACGTATGCGTGATTTTCAAACGACCGGAAGTGCCGTCATTATGATTCAAATGATCTACTTTCACTTTCACTTTTATAACGACCGGAAGTGACGTCATTATTTTTTTTTTTTTTCACTTTCACTTTTTCAACGACTGGAATTGACGTTTTCTACTTTCATTTTCACTTTTTGGTGATTTTCTACTTTATAATTGAAAGTTCCGCAGAATTCCCCTTTGTACACTACTAAATACTCTACATAAAACTGAATACTGAGCATCACCAACAGCACAAAAACTTAAGGTGAACTCTTTGTCGTTGACTTAATGAAGGTCGATATAAAAAGCAAGCCTAACTATATCTGTGCCATAGTGTCACCAAACACTGGTGGTGATGTACAGTCAAAATCTAGTACCTAGTCAGGAACTACGCCAGTACCTGTCGTCTACTTATGTCATATCTGACATGGGGGGGGGGGGAGGTTCTTTTCATGTTGTGGAAATTTACAGTTGATGATAGATCTTTGATAGTCTTTTAATCGGCATAATTCAAAAGCAGAAACAAAATCTGAAAACGGGTATCTTCAAATGACTTAATTCCTATTAATTGTAATGTTCGTTTATCTCGGGTCTAAACAGGGACTAACAGATATAAAGGTCTAAAGGATAAAATAGAAGCGGGATGGGTTGATGTAGAAATGTTTTCTCGAAGACCTGAACATGAACGACAATAAATAAATAAATATTCAAAGCGTTCCCATATGTAAAGAGCTAAATGTTTTTTAAATTATGTGTGTTGAGTTGTTAAATTGCTGTCTCATTTGCAAATACCCAAAATCTTATTTATTCATAATTAAATGAAATCATGACTTTTATAAGAAATATATATATTAAAAATATATTGGCTACAGTAACTGTTATGATGCATTTTTGACAAGTATACATCTTATGGTGTAAAAAATAAAAATATTAAAACACGAACCTGTAATTTTCTCTTCTTTTTATGTTCCGTTATTTATATACTATCAATTCATAACAGTCTTTTAAAAAGCTTGTTTTTTTTAAACAGAGAAGCGAACATCCTTAAGCTATGTCAAGTCACTTACTGTCGTGAATATTTTCAAATGTTGCGTTCATAAAAAACATTTGTTGGTAGGATCGCGTATGTTTCTGTCTGTTATTAACAACAATTAAAAACAAATTAAGAAGTATCTTTTAATCGGTACAATTCAAAAGCAGAAACAAAATCTGAAAACGGGTATCTTCAAATGACTTAATTCCCATTAATTTTAATGTTCATTTATCCCGGGTCTAAACTGGGACTAACAGATATAAAGGTCTAAAGGATAATATAGAAGCGGGATGGGTTGATTTAGAAATGTGTCGAATTCCTTATCACACAAATTCCCATCACGATACAGTGAAGTCATGATGAAAAAACTGTCAACATCTAAAAGGGGAAAATAATAAGACTTAATACGAATAATACAGGTAAGGTAACATGACATTAAGGCTCATAATTTTGGTACAAGCACACAGCGAACTTAGAGAGGTAAAATAAGATGGCGGTCGCACAACCTACCCCTAACATGGGACAGTGGTGTTAAAACACAACGTACATTTAAGAACTAACTGCAAAATCTGGCTGAAAGGGTTGACTCATCGAAGACCAAAACAAAGACAGAAAGAAACGATAATCAGAAGTCACACATGTATTTACTTAATTTCATCACTTGCCAAACTGTCGATTTTTTTAAAACGGACTTTAAGCCGATTTACTCCTTGAATTTTTTTCTGCAGAAACTATGTACCCTTATACACTACTTGAACATGATCAAGTAGGACATAGGGACAATTAGTTCCTGTATTATAAAAATTCATCAGGATCTAAAACTTTGCGAGTTGGTTTTTCGTGATAATAATAAAAATATTGATGACACTTTGCTCAAACACAAACAAACAAACAAACAAACAGAGAGTAAACAATTGACATGTCTGCTGAAAAATTAATCCATTAAAAAAGTTTACTGAAATTAATACAGGCAAACACGCAAATGATTTTTAAAAATTAAGCGATTAAAAATCACAACACCCAAAAACAATTTTCAACATAATAAGCTATAAAACAAGCTTTTTAGAAAAGCTATTACTTGTATATTATTGTATCATGTGACCTTTTTTCTTCCTGGTTATGAATATCTGTGTCTATTTTTACTACTTAGAAAAATGTATTACTAGTGATTTCAGGTAAGATTATACATGTTGATACCTATATATATCATTTTACTACTTTTGAAAGCAAATGTGTCACAAAATTTCAGTATTTTAAAAAAATATTTGACTAAAATGTTTACCGAATGTAACAAAAACGGGTTACAACATGCTATACAAATAGTACAAAGTTGAAACAACTCATATTTCTGACAGAAATAACAAATGCATATATATTTCAACTCAGATAATTGACAATTTCCTCTTAATCTCACAATTGATAAACAAATCCTCAATTTATATTTATGATTCTATGGGAATATGTCAAATAATAAAAGTATACTGAATAACTCAAGTAATGCACAATTTCATAAGTTAAGAGATTGTCTTGGTTTACGACATTTTTACAAGAATGGATTCCAACCCAAGATAAAAAGGGGGAGTTCCATCCATATGGCTCCATTCAAAAGCATTGCTCGTCAAAAAAGGGGGTTCCAACCCCCGAAAACCCCCTGGATCCGCCACTGGTATTTACATGGACTATAGAAAACTGCAAAAATTATGCATTTGACTTTATAAATTGCTTTCTTTCGAAGTAATTTTCTTAATTTACCTTCGATAGGAACGACCTAACTCAAATGCTTGCAAGCCATTGACGAATACATAACTAAATACGTGTGGAGCTATTTGATAAAAATGACCTATAATTTTATCGTATGTCAACTTCCCTTAATGTTGAAGTAAGAAGAAATAATAGGTCATTTTTGGTCATCTAGTTCCACATGTATTTAGATAATGTTTCCCGTAAAAAGAAGCAATAACTATTTGCATACCTTCGAAACTTTTACAGACACCATCATGAGTTGGTTAACCGCTATTGGATATCAATATCATAGATGACCACTGATATATCTTCCATTTTTCGTAGTCACAATCCCGTCCCCTTTGACTCCAGTGTGACATCATCGAAAGGGATTTATCCTGAGTAATACAACAGTGTTACATATGGATCAGGATATGATTATCCTTCTGGAGCACATGCGTTTAACCCCGATATTGATTTGGTTGCTCATTCTTTAGTTTTGTCTGTTGTGTTTTGTTAACTGTTGTTTGTCTTTTTGTCGTTATATTTATTGCCATGGTTTTTAAACGGAATACTTACATCCCACCGGGAATACAAACTCCTGAAAACACCCACAAATAATTAAATAAAACATATTATACAAAACAAACCGTCCTTCCATCCTAAAACAAAACCTAAATAGATTAACACGAACGCATACACACAAACTAAGCCCCAAAATTTCTAAAAACAAGTAAAACAACCTAAATGCACATGGTCACTTTCATTAGGCTGTTTCTGACGGTTTTATACTAAATCTTTTGGATGAATACTGATTGATATTTACGTCAACGAGAACATGAGTTATTTATTATATGTTTTTGGCTTTGAACTAATTATCTCTGACTGTGAATACTCTTACATCTTTTGTGTCTTTTGTTTTTATGCTAGTTGTTATTATGTACTTCCGCTAACAATCTGCTAAGTTAAGCTGTTTTTCTCAAACAGATTTTGTAGCATGTTTCACAATCATATTAAAGGTCATAAAAGATAAACAGAAACTTTAAATATCAAAAATGATTGCGTCCATCACTGAAGCCTCATCTGTTGTTGTCTAAATGCATATTTAGACAACAAATGAGTCCTCAGTGATGCGAGAGGCCAAACTCATCCAAAACCAATTGAAAGAATTAAGTCCTTATAAAAACAAATAGGACAAAACAATTCAGACAAGGAATCGGAGCTTTGCATGAGGGAGAAATATTCATTGATTTAAAATAATGACCTACATTTAGTATAAAACCACAAATACAAGATAAACAAAAGGGCTTTTAGTCATGAAACATATCCTAGTTTACTATGAGCGTCCATTGTCGAAGATGCAAATATATCCAGTTCATCGACGCAAGTTCTTTAGAGCTTCAAGTTACAGTTTGTTCGTATGTTATGATGTTATAAAAGAAAAACAAAGGATATGGGGTATCCATCCATGACACAAAATCAGTAAATGCACAACACTATCCCAGTTCTAGAGGGGGATATAGAGCGCTCATAAACATGCTTCTTAATGTGTCTGTCTCAACTCAAGGGCCTGTAATTCAATTGTTGTCGTTGGTACTTTCTGTTTAAGTTGGTTATCTCATTTAACATTTTTTTATGTCAAGACAGTATTATTGACTATACATTATGGGTTCTGCTCATTGATGAAGGTCGTACGGTCGATGACTATAGTTGTTTACATCCACGTCATATGGACTCTGGTGGATAATTATTTCATAATCAATCGTACAACATTTTTTTGCATTAAACAGAAAACAAATAAGTGGAGTATTATAATTTACACTAATTTTGAAAACAAATTGTGATACAAATCTTTTCAATTCAAATATATATTTTTTTCAGATATCACCATGGCCACTAATACAAATATTTGTGGTATATGTTCACTTCGACAGATAACGAAAAGATCAAATCACTGGTGCCCGGATTGTGAAGAAGCCATTTGTGATGAGTGTAAAGAACATCATGAATTACTGAAAGCCACCCGAACTCACGAACCCATACCAATTTCAAACTACAGGTCACTTCCGGCATTCATAACTGATATACAGCAATCATGTGTCTATCACAATGAAAAGTATTTACAATACTGTGTTGAACACGTGTTACCGATTTGTTTCAAATGCATCACAGACCATCAGAAATGCACGGTCATTCCACTTGAGGACGTCACTAATAATGCCAGAACATCCGAGCAATTTCAAGATTTAGAGATCAGATTGGAAGACTTAATGAAAAACATTGACAGAATAAAGAAAGACAGAAAGGCTAATGTGGCTAGTATTCAAGAAATGAAGAAAAAACATGTTGCAGAAATTAGGCAGATACGTATTCAAATAAACAAACATTTAGATAAACTTGAAAAACAAATTATTAAAGATATCGAAGATAAGGGAAGTCAGTGTAAGAAGAATATTGAGAAGATTTTGTCATCGGTCACAGAAAAGGAAACCAGGATAACTGAATGTCAGGCCAATGTCAAAAGCATCAAACAGTATGCTTCCGACCTTCAAACATTTCTTGGAATGAGAGAAATTGAGGAGAAGGTTTTTGAAAATGAGCAATACCTGCAGTCTTTGATAGATGCAAAAAGTTTTGATCAACTCTACCTATTCTGTAATGTAGACACCGGGGTGAATAGTATTTTGAACAGTTTGAAGAATTTTGGATCAATTGAAATAGAGAAGCGGGCTAGCAACATCGGTTTTAGCAGAATGAAAGACAATCAAGCACAGTTACAAGTAGTAACGGCGTCAAAATCCATTGAAAATGTTAAGTTAATTCTACAGAAGAAAGTTACAACACGTGAGAATATTAGAATAAGAGGTTGCAGTATGTCATTAAATGGCGATTTTTTCTTCACTGAGCATGTCTGTCATAAAAGGCTGATAGTTATTTCGTCAGACGGTAATCTCAAATATAACATGTCTCTTAAACCCAGTCATGGGTTTGACTTAACATTTACCGATGAGACAACTGTCGCTATTACATCTGGATATTCACAGAACGAAACCGGTATTAATATGATAGACATAGAGAACCAAAGTAAAATAAAATTCATCAAACTTCCTAGTTATCCATACGGTATAGCACGTGATAGCGACTCGTTGTTTGTCTGTGTTCTAGGACATGGTATATATAAAGTAAATACTCTGGATGATACTACTTCTCTAGTGATCAGTTGTTACTTACCGCCTTATTCCTACGTATCTGTATTTACCGATAATATATACTTTACCGACGGTGACAGTGTAGTTTGTTGTGATCTCAATGGAACACGTGTTTGGACTTTTAAAGATGATTCTATTTTAAACTGTCCAACAGGCATCACTGTAGATAATGATGGAAACGTGTACGTTGTTGGAGAACGATCGAGTAACGTGGTCATCATAGCAAACGATCGAAAACACCACAAGGAAATCCTGACTACAAAGGATGGTCTCTGTCAGCCCTCTGCTATCTTCTTTGATAAACTGAAAAGGAAACTTCTTGTGGCAAATATCAACAACACTGCCTTCCTTTACAGTGTTACGTAAAGACAATTGAATAAATATAAATCACGGACATGACATAAAAGTTCTGAATAAAATGCAATTTTATTTTATACTTAGTTTATACTTTATTTAACAGTTTACACCCAAACGGCATGCAAACAATTATGAACAAATAACTGAAATTTCTAAAAGAAAGCTGAGGGGATTTAAATGTTACTTTGAAAGAATTGTTTCTTATTGCAAATATAAAAATAAGAAGATGTGGTATGATTGCCAAAACATCAAACAGAATTAAATGAAATGAATGAAAGTAAGGGTCACTATATGGCCTTTAACAATGAGCAAACCCCAATCCGCATAGAAAGCTAAAAATTACGACGACATGACATAATATAGATTATCAATGGCACTTGGCTGACAAAATGAAACGATTCAAACGAGAAAACCAACTACGTTATTCACCGTGACCAATGCTACATATGGGGACTGTATTCGGTGTCATGCTTCGAACGAAATACAAATGTAGGTATAAATCGACAAATATCTAATCATTGAGATTGGTTAATAAAAACTGCGTACTTTATTTGGCCTTTTTAACTTTTATTGATTCGAGCGTCACTGATGAGTCTTTTGTAGACGAAACGCGCGTCTGGCGCAAATACAAAATTTCAATCCTGGCATCTTTGATGAGTTTATTTGCATGGTATGCATATACAATATAAAGGGTATTCGCAAGACAAAGTTTGTGTACATTATCTGTACAGGAAATATAAGAAAGGGCAGGCCCGATATTCCGACACCCCAATAGTCCAACAACTCCATAGTCCGACGCCTCATTAATCTATGAAATATTTCTAAAAAAAGTATTTATTTTTACAGTAACATTAGAAAGCCAAAGTAAAAGGTTCGAAATTTGGAATGCTACTGGAAAATGAGGATATACTGGATAGGGAAAGAATATATAAAACGTTGTAGTAAGTGTTCTTCAAGTGCAAAGAGTCTCTCTTTCAAGAGGCATCGGATTTTACGTCATCATTTTGAACGACGTGGCTGCGAATTCAAACATCCGGCACAGACAAAACGGACATCCCATTTTGTCAATGGTTTTACTGCTGGTCTTTTTACATTTATTTAATCACGCAATTTATATACTGAACATCGATAATGTCAACAGGGTCATTGCCTACGCATAGAAATCTGGTCTTCTGGATAACCCTTGCTAAAGCTAAGCATTCGTTTGACTGCGCGGAATGTATAAATACGCAGCCACGTCCGTTAGGAATGAGACGTTATATCCGATTCCTCGTAAATTGATTGATTGTTAGCTACTTAAAGTCCAGTGGCAAATAGCTCATGAAAATTAAAAATGAATACAATAGGTAGGTCCTGTATCATAGGCCGTCCGAAATGAAAGTATAACTGCCACTGGAAAATGAAGTTATATTGGATAGGGAAAGAAATTTGGGTTTGCAACGGGCTTTTCACTCTCTTTACACGAGGCATGTACGTAAAAGACCCATTGCAACATCATCTGGGTCCGTAGGAGGCCTGTTGCAAGGTAAAACTTTCTGTTTTTATCCAAGTTAAATTACAGTAAAAATGATGATTGTAATTGTTGCAATGATTTTAAAACATCTAAAATTGACATAAAACAGAGAACTACGACGTCATTTCGACGTACAATTGTTTAGTTTAATGCAACTTCAGTCTTTATTGTTTTCCAGATTTGACTTCTTCAGACAAAGTAAAGAGTATTAAAATGCTCAACATCATAGCCACTGATCTATTACAGCTTACATATCTTTTTCGATTGATTAATTGACTGATGTTTGCTTAATGTCCAGTAGCAAATATTTCACGTAAGGTCAATACGATATAAAATTAGAAGACTGGTTCTACATCGTTTAAAAAGAAAACTATTTTAAACACAGACCTTTCAGATAAAATTGAAGCTATACAACTTTATAGAACCAATAAAGACCTGATAAAAAGGAATGAAAGTAGGAATTGATGTACTAAACTAACACACAGAATGCCTGCAGTTACGTTGCAAAAAAAAAAAAAAAAAAAGACCAAAGGTTTTGTTTGCTGATCCTTGCCTAATAGTTACAGTAGGGCCTTCAACATGGATCAAAAATGAAATCTTCACATCAAGTTAAAGAAAATTCCCAGATCTAGTTGTATACTTATATGGGTAACGTCTATTCAACTTTCCTGTCCAAAAGTATCGGGAAAGATCTCTGTTAAAGTCTCTCTACAGTATCATCCCCAAAGTGCAATTACGATTATTATTGAGAACTCGTAAATTTCAGAGCCTCAAAATATTATTCATATATTGAATAAACATTTAGTACAAATATATGTCGGAAATGTTGCGTTTGATATCTTTGAAACCTAACGCATCAACAAGCAATAACGATATAAAAATAAGAAGATGTGCTATGATTGCAAATGAGACAACTATCCATCAGAGACCAAATGACGTCGATGTTAACAACTATAGGTCATCGCACGGCTGTCAACAAGGAGCAAAACCCATACCGCATGGTAACCTGTATAAGACCACGAAATGACAAATCTAAAACAATTAAAAGAAGAAAACTAAGGGCCTGATTTATGAATAAAACAATAAACGAAAACCTAATATGCTATACAGCAACAAACAACAACCATTGATTAACAGGCTCCCGACTTGGGACAGGCACATACAAAATGATGCGGGCTTTTTTTTTTTGCTGGCGCCAACCATCCTTAAGCTGGAAGGTGGTGTAACAATACAACATCAGAACAAACTGTTAAAACCAGTAGAAAATTGCTAAACTCACCATATCGATATAACGCACAAAAGAAAACTTAACAAAAACGCAAAAGACACAAAGTACAGAAGCTGAGAGTACTTGCATATTCGTCTATTCCGATTTCGCCTATCTTGAGATGCTAGTAAGATTTCCTATTAAAAGATGTGGTATTATTGCCAATGAGACAACTCTTTGCTGTTTGTTAAAATTTAACTCAACTTTGTGTAGAAGCGCACTTTTCTGCTATCTATTGTTGTCAATTCAATGTATTATTTTTAGTTTTTTTCCAAATTCCAAACTGTTTTAATTTTTTTCATTAGATAAATCAGATCAGAAAAATGCTAAGATTTTTATTATACAAACAACATTTAAGAACAATAAATTTTGAGGGAATTTTGTGGTTGTTTAGCTTGATATATTTATTCTTTTACCGGTTTCTGTATGTCAGTGATAGTATTCAAAATGATTAGCTAACATTGGTCTAAAATTGTCATTTACTAGCAAAAACTTAAATATGGAGTCGTCTTAAAAGTTAGATTGATAGAAAATGTAAACAGATCTTAACATTCTGGATTTTTTTTACACCTGCATACGGTTTTACACATATCAAAATAAAGATAATTATTTGCATTTCTCTATAACTTTCTATTTTTCACGAGCGACCAGGTTAGGTGGTCAGAGAACACAACACCCAGAAACTTTATACAAAAACAAAAATAACTCTCCATAAATTTGATGCGTCCGAAGCGTTTTTCTGGGTTTGGCTTCATTAGGAACGCTCATACCAAAACATAAATTTTATATTCTATTTTTAGAAATTTACCTGTGACGTCACTTTTTGTGGCGTTGATACATTCGTGTGACGCACAGTTCATTATTCTATTGTGCTGTATTTGTGTTCTGTCGTAAATTAATTTTAGGTGTTCGTTGTTATTCTGTGGTTTACATGTTGAAATGTACTGTTATATTATTTATTTATGTATTTCTCTGTCCGGAATGTTCTTGCATTTATTCGTACTGTATTCTTATCACGTAATATGTCATTTTAGCGGTATTTTTAATATTGCCATATAAGCGGGAGGTTTGGCTAGCCATAAAACCAGGTTCAACCCACCATTTTTTCTTAAAATGTCCTGTACCAAGTCAGGAATATGGCAGTTATTATCACATAGTCCGTTTCTATGTATGTTGGCGTTTGTTTTTGTAGCAGTTCAGTGTTTCTGTTTTCCGTGTTGTTTTCTCTTATAGTTGATGTGTTTCCCTCAGTTTTGGTTTGTGACCCGGATTTGTTTCATGACTATTGAACAGCGGTATACTACTATTGCCTTTATATAAAAATTACAAAAAAATCCTTGTTGTTTGTATTTTGATCTTTTTCTTTTTTTTCCATGGCGTTGTCAATCTATTTCAACTTATAGGTTTGAATGTCTCTTTGGTTTCTTTCGCCTCTCTTTAAGAATTGTTCTGTCTAGATTTAGGTTCAGAGAAGAAGAGTTTTGAAAACGGATGAAGAGGCAAAAGCTCACGTTAACAAAATAGACAATATGATGTAAAATGGATATACAGGGAAATTCTAAACACACAATCCCATTGTCAAAACGACAAAGCACTCTACATAAAACTGAATACTGAGTATCACAAACAGCACAAAAAATAAGGGTGAACTCTTTGTCTAAATGTAAGTTGATATATAAAGCAAGCTCAACTGCATAAGTGGTATCCAAGGTCCGAGTGGGATAAACGTGATTTCAATAGTCATCAATCTCTAATTGTGATTTAAAGTGAAAATCTAGTCAGGAACTACGTCAGTGTCTGTCGTCTTCTAGTGTCATATCTTATGATTTTGGGGTTTTCTTTTCATTTTTTGGTAATTTAGTGTTGACGGCATATCTTTGATAGTTTACTCTTATTCAGTTCTTTTCTAGACTCGTGGGGATTAACAGCTTTTATAACACTAGATGTCTTAAATTATGTATGTTGAGTTGTTGGATTGCTGCCTCATTTGCAAATACCCAATATTACTTTTTATTCATAAATTATAATAGATACTTTTATGAGAAATATATTTTATTCAAGGAATGACTGTAATATCTTTTTCTGTCTGTGAAGAAATAACATCAAAAATGTGGTGCACACTGAATAACCCGCGAAGACAACAAACTTTCAACCAATCAGAAGACGTGTTACATCCAAAATTAAAAATGTAAATATGAATTAACATGCAGACATCTTATACGTTCAGGTATTTCACATCCAATCTTTTATGGTAATATTCTATACAAAGCCCAAAAATGTCGGCATTCACCTCAAAAGCTAACCAAACCCTTAAACAGAATTATTCGGAAGGGATACAGTTACGATACTGTTGTCAAGTCATTAAGGATTGCATATTTTGGTATTAATATTGATTCACTCATAGGGTCTTTGCATCGGAAATAAACACATTTATTCTAAAACCAGTTGTTGGCATGATACGGGTTATGTTCTTCTCATATATTTTATGATAGTATGATACTAAACCCCTCACGGGAGGGATTGTACTTGATTTTCATATGATGAAGACATAATCTTTCAACCAGTTTAATTGAGGTCTGAAGCTGGCATGTCAGTAACTGCTAGTAGTCCTTTGTTAATTAATGTATCATTGTCATTTTGCTTTGTTTCTTTTGTTACCTATTTTGACATCGGACTCGGACTTCTTTTGAACTGAGTTTTACTGTTTGTATCGCTGTGTGTTTTTTTTTTTATTCTACATTGGCTAGAGGTATAGGGGGAGGGTTGAGATCTCACAAAACATGTTTAACCCCGCCGCATTTTTGCGCCTGTCCCAAGTCAGGAGCCTCTTACCTTTGTTAGTATTGTATGTTTTTTTAATTTTAGTTCATTTATATGTCTTGGAGTTTAGTATGACGTCCATTTTCACTGAACTAGTACACATTTTTATTTAGGGGCCAGCTGAGGACCACCTCCGGGTGCGGGATTTTCTCGCTGCGTTGAGGACCCATTGGTGGCCTTCGGTTGTTTTCTGCTCTTTGGCCGGGTTGTTGTCTCTTTGACATATTCCCCATTTCCATTTTCAATTTTATTTTATACAGTAATTGTTATCATCCATTTTTGATTTTTAAATTTCGTATTTTTTCTAAGACAGGCATTTATCTAATGGTAAGACAGGCATGTATCTAATGGTAAGACATTGCTTACATCAACTTCATTTGAACTTTAGTGGATAGATGTCTCATTGGCAATCATACCACATCTTCTTATTTTTATATGTATCTAATTATATGGTAAGACAGGCATGTATCTAATGGTATAAAAAAAATTATTCAAACCAAATGCATAAACGGCGTTTATACTTAATCCTAAATTTATTTGTTTTGTTTAATCGCATTAAAGTGCAAAATAAATTGCAGACTGGACAAAAGAGATTAAACCTATAAGTTTACATTTTATAATGTTATTCTTTATTATATCTGTGTTGTTGTCTAAAATGATCAGGCATTGGAAACTCTTTCCATTTACTTTCTACTTTACGTTATTGTTTCAAATAATAAATGGAACATCTCCAACCGGTTGCAGTTATGACAGCGCCTTTTCATCAACGGGGATTTATACTTGTGTATTTGGAAGCTACACCGAACCTTTGACTTACTCAGGATTTTCAAGTCCTCTTCCACAAAGACTGATGATAACGAATTTAAACGGAAACTTACCAGCCAGTGGAAGTGCGTTTTCTGGATTTTCTAGCTTTACCTCTGGTTTGTTCGACAAAAATTACCCAGCTTACCTCGACCTAGTCTGTACAACGTCAGGTTCGATAACTCTTACAACAAGTACCTTCACCGATATGAGTTATCTACAAGAAGTTAAATTTTCTTATTGTAACATAGTTTCCTTATCAAATGGCATGCTGGGACCATTCGGAAGTCTGAACTCATTGATATTTGAACACGGGTCCATAGCTTCTTATTCGGCAGACTTTTTGACATCTGTTACAATAGAACCACTTGCTGTTGCAGAACCTACGGGAGAACTTATTATAAAGGATTGTTCGATTACTCCAACTACAATACCCGCAGGTGTGTTCGACGGACAAACGTCAATACGAACAATAAAATTAGATAAAGCTGGTGTTACAGCTATTGATGCTTCAGCCTTTAGTCTAACAACTCAGCTCAATTATATATCCCTGGTTGACAACTCTATTACGTCATTGGAGAGTAACCTCTTCACAAGTATAAAAAGTCTGTCGTCCATTGACCTAGGTGGACTTGCATATGACTGTTCCTGTTCAAATTTAGACGTTCTAACGTATTCTAATGAAAACTCTGTGAAACTGCCGTCTGACTTGATTTGTAACACACCAGCTAGTTACCAAGGTACGTTATATTCCAAAAAAAAAAGGAAATTCGTTAGTAAAATCATTCGAGTGTTAGTTTTGAATTCTTATCTTTTAAAAGCATTCGTAAAATTTTAGAAAATAAGCTTTTGAAATAGTGATGGAGCTTTAACTGACAAAAATATATTTTACTTTAAATAGACTGGTCTCATATCCAGTTATCTGTTTGGATTCTTACTGAGGTTGCCTTGCTACTCGCAATTATATATATTATCTTTTAAAACATAAACTATTGATCAGAAAATGAGGTAAATTACATCAATATCTTAAGTTGTATATAAAAGAGAATGCTCTATATTTTTGTAGATAAAAAGGCAACAAAGTTTTACGCTGAGACCTGTGCTACTGTGTCAAGTTGTTCAGGTAAATCTAAATTTCGTTTTCCTTCACATTCAATTGTTTTTTGTGATCTGTGCTGATCTGAGGGATCAACTGAATTTCACAGTTTGATTTTATGCTGAACTGTTACACTACTACCCAAGGTTAGATTGAGGATTGAATGCGCACAAAATTTTTAGACCCCGCAATCATCAGTTTGTCTTTGACTTATAAGAATATTCGTTCGGTTTACTGATTCATTGATTGTTAGTGTTTAACCCCACTTTAATCACTATTTACTATATCATATAGACCTTTGAGTTGTATTGTTGCAAGAAGCCAGAGTAACCGGAGATACTCTCTAACCTTTGGCAGGAAAACTAGCAATTCTTTTCAAGGAAGATTTGAGTCGAACGCACATGCCATGTACGGGGTTCGATCTCATATCCTAAGTGTTGACAGGCTTGTGATAAAGTAGATCAATATATAGACCACTTGGCCACCGAGGCCCCCATATATTTCCCTTTGGTATCATCCGCCTCTTTTTGTCAACGTTCCCCCAAATCTCTATTTGACCTATTTGTTGTGTAAAGTCAAAGCATTATATAAAAAAAAAACATAAAAATAGACCTAGGATTTTTTCTCACTTTGTACATGTATATTCATCAACTTGAAACGCTTAATATTTTGAAACAATGGACATAAAATTCGAGATAAAAAAGGCCCTTACCGAACTTACTCCTCTTTGTTCTACCCAAAAATCCATTTTTTCAGTGGTCGTCCAAATTGTCCGCTCTTCATACTGATGAAAAGGTTTACGTATCTGATAGATATTTTCTCTTCGTGAAAGAATGAAATGTTTGCCACTGGACGTTAAGGAAAAAGCAATGAACAAATAAAGTAATATACAATGTATACTGGTGCGATTTAACTGTTGTGTTTAATTCTTAGTTTTAGAAAAATGTTATCTTCGATTTAATGCTTCAAATTGCAATCAATAAAATTGGGTGGCAGACTTTTATTATTTACTTTAAATTTAATTGTAGGTCTGTCTTGTTATACTGCAATAGAAATCGTAGGATTCGTTTTACTAGGCCTGGCACTGATCGTCGCATGTGTTGCCTTGGCAATGATATGTCATTCAAAACGACAAATTACTACTGCTGCAATAACATCAAGGAGAAGACAACCGAATAGATGGTCAAAAATGAAAACTGCTATGAGGGCTACAAATCGTGGTCGCCGAGGAGAAAAACCTCCAATGAAATCCAAATATTGAGGTTTTATGAAAACGGATGGATTCACGGAAATTTTCTGATTATGATTGTTACTTGCATAAAGTAATATAAGCATATTGATGCATATATCCATGGGAACAATATATAAAAAAAAATCACGAATACTTATTTTTAATGTTTGTTTGTTTCTTTCATGCCTATCAAAATGCCGGTTTTTTGTTGGTTATATATTAAGTAGTATGAATAAGAGGCGATGAGTCGTCGATGATAACATCCAAAGAGTACTATTTAATAGAACAACATAATGAACAAAAGAAACTTTGATACATCTTCATTTGAAACCGATACGTCTCTGGAATAAACCGGTTTCATCAAGTGACCTCGAAATAAATATAAAGCCATAATTAACGTCAGATAAAAATCAATTCACCTTTTACTGTGTTTTACGGAAAATTCATTTTTTTACATTTTGGATAAACACGATACTAATTTTGTGTTTATCCGGTTTTTTTTTTTTTTGTTTTTTTTTTTTTTTTTGTTGATAAAATGTAATATATGCTACAAAATTAAGAAGATGTGGTTTGATTGCCAATGAATCAACTCTATACCAGAGACCAAATGACCTAGAAGTTAACATCTATAGGTTACCAAATTCAACAAAGTGCGAAACCTATATCGCATAGCAAGCTATAAAGGGCTCGAAAAGAAAAATGCAAAACAATTAAAAGGAGAAAACTAACGACATAATTTATGTACAAAACAATAAACGCGATATTTAAATTGACAAACATTTTTACTGTAAGATAAACACAACAAACTAATTCATAACATATATTTAGAATAATGAGTTTACGATAATCCTTGTTAATCTGACTAAACCTTTCTATAATATTCCACAAGTTTTAAGATCCAACTTTTATACTGAGCAGCCATTGACATATTTAAAATATGGATTCATAAATGTTTCTGTACATTCTTTGAAAGTTGAAGTCAGTTTTTGTAGTACCAACTTGCGTTTTTAGTTTTACACGATGAAAACAAACAACAATTTAATGAAAGTACTACTGTTTCTTCTACTTGTCAAATATTCATCGAGTGCTCAACCCACCGGCTGTTCCTACGATGGCACATTGACATCAACCGGACTATATACTTGTGTTGTAGGAAGCTACACTGCACCTCTAGCCTATAGTTCTTTCTCCAGTCCTCTGCCACAGAGATTGAAGATCACAAGTGTTACAGGAACATTCACCTCTCAATTGTCAGGATTCTCCAGCTTCTCGACTGGTTCTTTTGACGCCAATTATCCAGCAAGCCTCGAACTGGAATGTTCTTCGTCAAATTCGTTAACGCTATCAAGTGTATCCTTCACAGATATGGGTTATCTCCAGGAGGTGACATTCAGTTTCTGCAACATAGTATCGTTGACTTCCGGTATGCTGTCTCCTTTCGGAACACTCAATTCTTTGCGATTTGAAGGGGGTTCCATTGCTTCATATTCAAGTGACTTTCTAACTGGACTCATAGTGGAACCCGTGACAACAACTCCAGAACCGAAAGGAGAACTTGTCATTAAAGATTGTACGATTACCCCGACTTCCATACCAGCCGGGACATTTGACGCTTTGACAACAGTAAAGTCGATTCGTGTAGAGAACGCCGGCGTAACAGCTATTGACAGTTCACTTTACAATCTGGCAGTGGCTGTAGACGACTTATCTCTTGCGGATAACTCTATCACCACTCTAGACAGTGCTATTTTTAGCAGCCTGAAGGGTCTATCTGATATAAACCTTGACGGGATACCGTATGATTGTTCTTGTACCTCCCTAGCATTTCTACAGGCCGTGTCTCAGAACTCTATTCGATCGGCAGGTCCCATCTGTAATTCACCAGCTGCCTATCAAAGTAAGTAACATTGCATAAACATCTTTTTTTAAATTCTAAGGGGTTTTTTTTAAGTCAAAATGATACTATAATTAATAACAGTACAAGTATTTGTACAAAAGCTAAAATTGGAAAAGATCAAAATGTTTGCAAAAAATATACAATGTTGTTTTATTAAAGTTCTTCTGATTAAACATTAATTTAATATTTGATTATATATACAAATTTACAAGATAAAGTTAAAAAAGATGGTCACGACACGAAATCCAGTTTTAAAAATCCATAAAATGTATTTTTGAATTATCTGACATCAACAACCATCAACACTCATCTAAACAATAAACTGATAACCTGGCGTGCTACCATGCATAGCATGAGGTTGGTTAAACCAGTTTAACTTGCGCAATAAAGATAAATTATGATGTTTTATTCTCTAAGGAATCTTATAGAATCAAATTATGCTCCATCCTAGAAAACCAATGTATAAAGGGGGATATAAGGTATACGCCAATGCGACAGAAATCCAACAACAACTTAAACCAAACGACTTCTAGAGGTCAAAGTAATGGTCTTAAACAATAGACATGTGTGTTAACAAGATATCGTCCCGATCTGAAAAATATTTAAAACAGTAACCGAACAGTGATTCTGGACGTTTTAAAGTTTTTTGTTCGTCACTGTTTCCATTGTAACTGATAGTGTGATGCCTTTTTTGAGATGGTCTATTTGATGTGAGATTGTTTACTCTTTCTTCATTCAGTTGTCTTCAAATTAAGACCTTGGATGCATCTAAAGTGTAATTGTAATTGTTATTTCAGACAAGAAAGCGACAAAATACTATACAGATTCTTGTGCTACTAGTGTGAGCTGTGCAGGTTAGTATATACACAGTAACATGAGTCGATATGAGCTGTACAGGTTAGTATATAAGCAGTAACATGAGTCGATATGACCAAAACAGGTTAGTATATAAGCAGTAACATGAGTCGATATGAGTTGTACAGGTTAGTAGGTTAGTATATAAACAGTAATATATTCGATATGTTCAAAGTCTTTGAATTTATAAAGCCCCATGTTTTTAAAATAAATATACTGATAAATTGTTTCAGTAAACCAATGTTGTTTTTTTTTAATTTATACGGTTTCTTCGGATAAACTATTTAAAAGATGAAACTGTTCTGTTAAGTAAACAAAATAATAATCTATATATATATATATATATATATATAAACATGTTTTAACTTTTTTGATGATAATTTTATGAATTTTATTGTGAAACTATATTGATATGTACATATAGCATGTGTTAAGTGTCTCATAAGTCAAATTTTGACTGGGTAGTGGTTGTATTATTGAATACTGTGATATGTAAATATTTTGTCAATCAATATGTGACATTATATTAAAACGAATATTTATTTATTTATATAAGATAATGAGAGAGAAAGTACTTTGTGTAGACTAAAATGCAAATCATGTGTCCAAGCTAAGGTAGCAAGGATCTGACAACACTCGATTTTACTTTCTGTTCTGGTAATGATTATAACAGCCAATGAAGTTTCAGTCTTCAAATTGTTGAAGGTGTGTATGAATCTGGTAAGACCAGAGAATCCCGAAAGGTCTTAAAAAAACTGAAAATATAACGGATTATTTTCAGATCCTTGTAAGAATAGCTTAGACACAAGACCTGTGTTTTAATCATATTGTTATTTCTTGCTATTTTAACAAATATTGCCTTCTTATAGCTACATTATATGCATTGAGTGCACATGACGACTATTTCCTTCTGATGGCTACTTTATATGCATGAGGCAACTGCAAAATATCGATTCAAATATAATTTTATATACATTTAATGCCTATATATATATATATAGCTGTTGGACCTAATTATATGATTTTTTAGAAACTTAAATGCAGTCAGATTGTTCAGAATAATATATATAGTATAATATAAGTGTAACTTCTCTGTTTAGATATAGCCATTGGATCAACCTGTATGACTGTGTATGAGCTTGTTGGTAGTGTTCTGAGCTTTGTTACCTTAGTGATAGCGGCAATAGCACTGGTTATCATTTGCCACACCCGACGTCAGCTCATGACAGCAACCTCTAACTTGGAAAAGAACAGAAACAGTGGATGGTCTAAAGCCAAGGACGTTATGGGTACAAATAGATCAGTCAAACCTCCAATGAAAGGATCGCAAGCTGTACATGGTTGGGCATGATATCTTAAACTTTAATAGATAGATCGATTGCTGTTCGTGGCTGGACATGGACTACTGGAAACTATATATTTATTTTGTTATAATGTAAATGGAAAAAAAACATGTATTTTAACTATATATAATTATATAAGTATGTTTCCAAATGTAAATACCCGTGATAGATTTCTGTTTCCATTTATAACCGTCATATAGGAATATACAAGTCTCACTAGTAGTCAAGATCCAAAAGTTAATGAACATATTGAATCTTAACATTAAAGAGAGGTGAAAGATACCAAAGGGACTTTCAAACTCAAAAGTCGAAAACAAACTGACAACGTCATGGCAAAAAAGAAAAAAACCAAAAAGGCAAACAGCAGTATACAATAATACACTTTTCATTTGACATTTCCACAACTTTACATAATTATACATATATCTAAAAAAAAATTAATACATTATTCAGCTTAAACAGTAAAGCATGCTTTGCATTCCAAATTACCACTGTATCAGCCGAAGTTCAAATCGAGACTTCTGACAAAGTAATCCATTGTTAGGCCAACTGAATTAAATGGTACTCTACTACCACACCCAATGGAAGTCTGGTAATATATCTACTGGTATAAAATAAGGAAATGTGGTATGATTGCCAATGTGACAACTAAACAATGATTATTTGTTTATGAAATTACTTCAAAATCGAGCAAACATCTTTCAAAATTAGTTTATCTAATAAGCTTTAATTTTGGTACTTTTCAGAGTAAGACGACAAATTGTGTCACAACCTTTAAGTACATACACGAAGTGTGATATTATACAATTATTGCCTTTGTACGAGGTCGATACGAGAATATATCGACATGAAAGAAGTAAATTGACTGAGGACGAAGTCCTAGGTCGATATACTTCTTTAGGTCGATATATATCCTCGTATCGACTACATACAAATGCTACAATTGTTATATTAGTATTGCCAATAAGCCAGAAGTAGTGCGCCCTATATTTGATTGGTTGCTTCGATTGTGTCAGATATTCACAAAATAACCGTGCAATATTACTATTCTAAAAATAACTTGGTAATATCACTTTTTTAAAAATAACCTTGCAATATCACTTTTCTCCTTGACATTTTCTCTACCTTTGTATACCATTTATTAGTTTTAAAGGGTTTAAGAAAGATAAAACTGGTCTCTAGTAATATAAATGTTGAAATATCCAAAGCTTTGCGTAGATAAAAATAATGTGGAAGGATAACAAAAACGACTGTCGTGTGGAATACCTGATCAGACATTATCATATTCTAAAAAACATATGGCATAAACTAGAGAAACAACAACCCGATCAAAGAGCAGAAAACAGCCCAAGGATACCAATGGGTCTTCAACACAGCGAGAAAATCCCGCAGCCGGAGGCGGGCTTCAGCTGGCCCCTAAACAAAAATATATACATGCACTAGTTCAGTGAAAATGGACACTAAACTCCAAAACATGTGAATGAACTAATATTAATAAAACATACAGTTTATATCACTGACACTCCACTATGATATGGTCTTAAGACGAGCGCTCACCGGAAAATTTTACCAATTCTGAAATCTAGAAAAAAAGCGGAAACATGACATTTGAATCAAACCCAGACAGAGAAAAACAAAATGAGGTAATGACATCTACAACAACTCAAAACAAGTAATGAGACGACAGTTGTCAGGAAAAAAAACCAAATTCGTTCTATTTGTAGGCATATATATCAAGACAAACAGTTTGTATCGTTGTGCTTGTTGGTCCAATATCATCACGGAAAGTCAGTATTCCTAACATTCTGAAAAGATAGACATGCAAATTTGCTTAAATCCGCTTCATTTGGACTATTTTGAATAGTTTCTATTAGCAATCATACCAAATCTGCTTATTTTATATGAAAGACAAAAATACTAAATGCACATGACCTAGATAGCTTTATTTGATACAGTCAAAAAAATAAGGAGGCGTTAGATTTGTTAAAAATGAACGACGGCTCCTGCTCCTCATGTCAAATATGACATGTATCTATCTATTGTCGATCTACTTTTAAGATAAAACAATGTAATGATATTGTCTGTAAAAAGCTTGAAATGTCTCCTTGTTTTGCAAATATCGAGTCCATATGTCGTTCTATTGTTTCGTTCAAATATCATGAATATCATAAAGAGCCTGTGCATTTCTCCTTGTCGGCCAACATTCAAAACGTTTAGTCTTTGTGTCTGTATCAAGTCTATATATCTGGTCTATAGATATAGGAAGATGTGGTATGAGTGCCAATGAGACAACTCTCCATCCAAGTTACAATTTATAAAAGTAATCCATTATAGGTCAAGGTATGGCCTTCAACACGGAGCATTGGCTCACACCGAACAGCAAGCTATAAAGGGCCCCAAAAAATTACTAGTGTAAAACCATTCAAACGGAAAAACCAACGGTCTAATCTATATAAAAATTCGTAAGGGTTCCGCGGAACCCAGTGTCTCGCCTACTTTTGCTGTTAATCGCAGGCTCAACAAAAATGAGGAAAAAAATAAATAAAAATATTCCTCTCTATACTATCTTTTGATTGTTAGTAGCTTCTGTCCAAGTTTGGTAAAAATCCAGGATAGTTTATGAATCTAATAAATGTTTTAAAAACTTAAACTGCAGACTGTATGTAATGTTAACTGGAAGAAAAACAAAGTCCATTTATAAGTAAAATACGGAAAAAATCAAACAAAATTTTAACAAAATTTCCTTCTAGATACTAGCTTTTAATCATAAACAAGCTTCTGTCCAAGTTTGGTACAAATCCAGGATAGTTTAAGAAAGTTGTTCAAATTTTAAAAACTTTAACCACTGAGTGAATGTAATGTTAACTGGCAGAAAAACTAAGTCCATTTATAAGTAAAATACGGAAAAAATGGATTTTTTTTTTTACAAAATTTACTTCTGGATACTATCTTATGATCATAAACAAGCTTCTTTCCATGTTTGGTAGAAATCCAGGATAGTTTAAGAAAGTTATTAAAATTTCAAAAACTTCAACCACAGAGTGAATGTAATGTTTCTTGGCAGAAAAACTAAGTCCATTTATAAGTAAAATACGGAAAAAATGGATTTTTTTTTTTACAAAATTTACTTCTGGATACTATCTTATGATCATAAACAAGCTTCTTTCCAAGTTTGGTAGAAATCCAGGATAGTTTAAGAAAGTTATTAAAATTTCAAAAACTTTAACCACAGAGTGAATGTAATGTTTCTTGGCAGAAAAACTAAGTCCATTTATAAGTAAAATACGGAAAAAATGGAATTTTTTTTTTACAAAATTTACTTTTGAATATTATCTTATGATCATAAACAAGCTTCTGTCAAAGTTTGGTAGAAATCCAGGATAGTTTAAGAAAGTTATTAAAATTTCAAAAACTTTAACCACAGAGTGAATATTTGTGGACGCCGCCGACGACGACGACGACGACGACGACGACGACGACGGAATGTAGGATCGCTATGTCTCGCTTTTTCGACAAAAGTCGAAGGCTCGACAAAAACGAGAAACGAGAAACACTTATGAACTACTATGTTTGTTTGTATACCTGATATTTTCGGTGGAATGAGTCGGTAGGTTATATTCTTAATTGTAATGTTTTGCTCAACAAGGACCAATACGCACACAAACGGCTTATGAATCATCAGTATGCTTATGAGGACTTTTATATAGTAACGTTACTCTTTTTGTTATCAAACTTTCCCTTGTTCATCTCAATCACTGGACATAAGTTTTTTAAAAGGTACAAACATGTTAAACCCGCAACATTCTTTATATGCCTGTCCCCAAGCCAGGAGTCGGTAGTTCCGTGGTTGTCGTTGGTGTATGGTTTTCATATTTGTTTTTCGTAAATTGTTTTGTTATAAATTAGACCGTTAGTTTTCTGAATTGAATTATTTCATATTTTTCATGTCGGGGCCTATTAAAGCCGACTATGCGGTATGTGAATTTCTCATTGTTGAAGGCCGTACGGTTGCCTATGATAGCTTACATTCACTTCATTTTAACCTTGGTGGATAGTTGTCTCATGGGTAATCATGCCACATCTCCTTATTCTTATGCAGAAGAAGATACAATAAAGAAAGATGACAGAAATGATAACGACATGATAGTGATTGGAGCCACCACAGAGGGCCCTGCTCGAGTTAGTGATTGGAGCCACCACAGAGGGCCCTGCTCGAGTTAGTGATTGGAGCCACCACAGAGGGCCCTGCTCGAGTTAGTGATTGGAGCCACCACAGAGGGCCCTGCTCGAGTTAACATATAAATTAATATTATGATGGGTTGTTTGATCTAAATATATTTATATTATGGGAGGTAGACATTTTCTTACTCACGCTTATTTCAACCCCAAAATTAAACTGCAATGAGATATAAAGCTGAAATAAGTTTTGTACATATGTGATGGTTAAGTTGAACTAAATTATTGTTCATGCCTTTTCTATATGGTTTATCCATGCAACCGACTAATCTTTAATAAGGGGTTTATATTATGCCAAGTTTCATTTTCTATCTCCAAGTGGTTCTAAACCGGAAACGACTTTTCTTAAAATGTCCAAGGATGACTAAGTTGAACTAAAGTTTTTGAATTTGACCTTCATTGTAAGGATTTCTTCTTTCTACGTGACACACGTCCTAGTAATGGTTGATATTCGTTTTAAGTTTCATGACAAATTTCCAATGGGTTTGAATGTTAGAGAGCAGACATAATTTTAAAATTAGTTGGAACTAAGTATTGACCTTGAACTTCACTGTATATGTGTTTGCAACACACCTTCTAGAAGTGCTGGATTGAATTGCCAAGTTGCAGTACCAAACTCCAACGGGATTGAAAGTTAAAGAGCGAAAAGGATTTGTGATGAACGGACGGACGAAGCTAACGTGGAAGCTAATTACTATAGGACGTACTTTCAGCTATTGACTCATTTATTATGTTCCCTCTATAAGAAAGTATTTACCTGACTAAATACATATATGACATATAATCGATTGATGCGACAACGCATCCCACAGTATAATACATGTAGCATGCTCACATGAATCTTAATACCAAATTTCAGAAAGCTCAGATTCGTTTTTCTTGGGATAAATACGACCACAATTGTGTGTGACGAAGTGACGAACACAGGAAGCGTCTACATTTGCGATCTTTAAATCCCCAACTTTTTCAACCTCAGTTCTGTTATTCCTTACATATTTTTTAAATAACTTTAATGTGATTTAGTAACAATAAATAACAACTCCTAGCTATAACTAGAATGTATATCTAAACAGGTCAATTTCGACATAAGGGGTTTATCTATTTAATCATGTTAATGTACATGAAACACTACAATTATTTAACATTATTTCTGAATCAACACGATTCTATTGTTTATTTAATCTCTCGTATTAAGGTGTATTTTTATTAAATATTATCTTTTGACCTTATTATTTAAAATTACTGTAATTTTACCACTGTGCCAATATTTCACTTAATCGGATTTAATTAGAATTATGTGTATTTTATATCCTAACCTTTAAAGGGTTGAATTTTTAATGTATTGCTTTCAATATGGCGGAATATTTCGTCAGAAGATAATAAGATAATTTCACTACAAAAACAATGGGTCTTCATTTTCATGTTCTTTTTGTAATATCTGTTTTGTCATCATCATCCGGGGACCCTACCGGTTGTACCTATGATGCATCGACAATCTTATTCACCTGCAACGCAAGAAGTTGGAGTTTGCCTCTTGTTTTTTCTGACTTTACCACAGCTCAGCCGCAAAGACTGATGCTGAAAGATGTTGATGGTGAAATCTCATCAAGTGCACCAAATGGACCTGCATTTTCGGGATTCAGTAGTATTAACACTGCTACTTTTGACCCAGACTATGCGCCAGCCCTGTATATCATGTGTTATTTCGGAGGGCAGTTGATTTTGGACAAAGAAGCGTTTGCCGATTTCAGTTACATTGAAGAAGTCAAAATCCTAAACTGTGATATTCTATCCATTCCTGTTGAAGCATTCTCTTACTTTGGAGATGTCAACTTGTTCCACATTGAAGGCGGATCCATTTCTAATATGGTGGCTGATAGTTTCAAAGATCTGAACGTAAATCGAATGACAACAGTACCGAATCCTAAAGGAGAGTTCGCAATTATTAATTCAGAGCTGACTTCCGGCGCATTGGCGTTCGGAGCTTTGTTTAATATGCCAAATATAGAACGAGTGATGATTGAAAACGCGCACCTATCAACAGTAACATCCGACATGTTCTATGCTTTATCAAAGTTGAATTATGCTTCCCTGAACTATAACACATTTACAACCATCCCGAACAACATGTTTGCCAATGTCTTTGGCCTCGCCACAGTTGATATGTATGGCATCAGCTGGGACTGTTCCTGCGACAACCTCTGGTTCTTGGACTATCTAACAGAGAACAATATCACTATGAACGGTGACATTGTCTGTAGCACTCCCGTTGATTACGAAAGTAAGTGATATTGTTTGTAGCACTCCTGTTGATTACGAAAGTAAGTGATATTGTCTGTAGCACTCCTGTTGATTACGAAAGTAAGTGACATTAAATTGTCTGTAGCACTCCTGTTGATTACGAAAGTGAGTTACATTGTCTCTAGCACTCCTGTTGATTACGGAAGTAAGTTACATTGTCTGTAGCACTCCTGTTGATTACGAAAGTAAGTTACATTGTCTGTAGCACTCCTGTTGATTACGAAAGAAAGTTACATTGTCTGTAGCACTCCTGTTGATTACGAAAGAAAGTTACATTGTCGGTAGCACTCTTGCTGATTACGGAAGTAAGTGACATTATCTGTAGCACTCCTGTTGATTACGAAAGTAAGCGATATTATCTGTAGCACTCCTGTTGATTATGAAAGTAAATGATATTGTCTGTAGCATTCCTGTTAATAACCAACGCAAGTAACATTGTTTGTAGCACTCCTTTTGATTACGAAAGTAAGTAACATTGTCTGTAGCATTCCTATTGGTTACGAAAGTAAGTGACATTGTCTGTAGCACTCCTGTTGATTAGAAGGTTAGTGATATTTTGTGCAGCACTCATGTTGATAACAAACGTAAATAAACTTGTCTGTAGAACTCCTGTTCATTACGAAGGTAAGTAATATTGTCTATAGCACTCATAATAATTACGAAAGTAAGTGACATTGTTTGTAGCACTCTTGTTGATTACCAACGTAAGTTCCATTGTCTGATACGCTCTTGTTGATTGCGGAAGTAAGTTACATTGTCTGTAGCACTCCTGTTGATTTACAAAAGTAAGTGATATTGTCTGTAGCACTACTTTTGATTATGAAAGTAGGTGACATTGTCTGTAGCACTCCCGTTGATTACGAAGGTAACTGATATTTTCTGTAGTACTCCTGTTGATTACCAACGTAAATAACCTTGTCTGTAGCACTCCTGTTGATTACGAAAGTAAATGACATTGTCTGTAGCACTCTTTTTAATAACAAAAGTAAGTTACATTGTCTGTAGTACTCCTGTTGATTACAAAAGTAAGTTAAATTGTCTGTAGCACTCCTGTTGATTACAAAAATAAGTTACATTGTCTGTAGCACTCCTGTTGATTACAAAAGTAAGTGACATTGTCTGTAGCACTCCTGTTGATTACAAAAGTAAGTGACATTGTCTGTAGCACTCCTGTTTTTTAAGTAAATAAGTAACATTGTCCGTAGCACTCCTGTTGTTTACCAACGTAAGTAATTGTCTGTAGCAATCCCTTAGTTGATTACGAAAGTAATTTGTCAAAGTTATACTCATTCTGGTACTTTATTGTATTGTACAGCTTATTGTGTATTATTCCATACATTTGCTTTTCAGTACAATTTATAGCAAAAATTAACCTATATTCATTAAGGAAATGATTTACCTATAATTTGAAATGTTAATAAAGGTACAAATTATCAATCAGGTACTAAATTAAGGTCAAAACGAGGACCTTTTTCCACAGTAATGCAATATTGTTTATACATTGCTAATGTTGATATAATATTTAATTGCGACTTTTCTCTTTCAGATAAACGTGCAACAAAGTACAACTTGGACACGTGTGTGACAGATGGGGTCTGTGGTAGTATAACAGGTAAAGCGCTGTAAAATTTAGGGTTCTGTGAATTTTAATAAAAGCAGATTCAAGGTATACACCAATGAGACAGAAACCCAACAACACAATGACATAACAAGGTCAAGTGTCTATATTCTAAAATTTTGCTTACAAGACTAAAAGCAAGTTAAGAATTATTTCATTGACAATTAAACTAGAAAAAGATAACAGGATGAAAAATATCAGGCTTTTTAAGCAGCCAAACAGAGGTACATTGAAAATGATAAACATGTTAAATGTATAACAGACGCGAATCCAGGATTTGGTTTTGATGGGGGTGGGGGGCTCCTAAGAATAAGAAGTTAGAGAACTATATTTTGACAAAAAATATGGCTGAAATTTTACCTTTAAGTTACATTTGTTGTCTTGTTTTAGGGGGAAGGCACCAGGTGTGCTCCGGTCTGAGTCCGCGCCTGTATAATTATATTAAACAACGTTGCACTAAGTCGGTACTTGTAATACATTATTTTCTGCAAACTATTAGAAATATTTTTCTTTAATGATAGGTATTGGTATTGGTAGTACGTGTGTGAGTATGTTCGAGCTGATCAACTACATTCTCTTGTTAATCACGCTCGTCATATCCTGTGCAGCTCTTGGTCTTATTATCCACACGAAGCGGCAAGTCAGTGATACCATAGAACCAAACAAGCCTGAACAATCGCCTAGCAGGAACATGAGCCAAAACAGAATTTCTGGTAATCAACGAGAGCCGCCGTCTTTAGAAGAATTACAGGCTGGTCCGTTGCCTAAGAAACAATCTGGAGCTACTATTAGTAACATGGATGCCATAGATACGGAAGCTTAATCAACGTGATATACAACTACATGTATAAAGAACTAAATGATAATACATGTTAATGTAAAATGATTATTAACTGTTGATGCATTCGTTGCGTAATAATTTGCATGGTTTTGTTTGGTAAAAAGCGGAATTTCAAAGTTTAATAAAATACAGTTTTCCTTATTAACTTTTATGCAGATTTCGTCAAAACCATTAAACCAAGTGTTCACGATCATTAAAATCACAAATGTATTCTTTAATCAACGAATTTTAGTACTCTCGAAATAACCTCTAATCCTAGGTGAACATTTTATTTGTATTACTGTTCGTTGCCATTAATTGTTGTTTTAATTGACGAATTCATGTGTATGATTTTATTTATAATTATATTCTGTTTGCAATTTTAGTGTTGTTACTTCTCTCAAGGCAAGGAAAATGCTAGTTTTAACAAGTTTGATAGTGAAATGTATTGCAGCTTCAGTTAAGTTTTTTTGTGAAGTTTTTCCATCAATGTCGCCTGTCGTGTATCTTTATAAGTCTGTTGTAAATATAGTTAATCTTTTCCTCTGAAACACAATGACTAAGTAAAAACATACTTGGTTTTAATCTTTTGGGGGTAATTTTGAAACGCTTTGTGCGATACCCGTCTTCAAATTAACATCACTTTAATTGATCGATTGATTGATTGTTGGTATTAACGCCACTATTTAGCTAAAACATGGTGATCAGTTTTTATTGGTGGAGGAATCCGGAGTGCTCGGCGATAACCAACGACCTTTGGCAGTAAAACCTACAATCCTAGTCAATTAAAATTAGAATCGAACGCTCCTGCCACGTGCAGGGTTCGAACTCACAATACCGTTACTGTAGATGAAGTACTTAGGCCACTATATGTACAGTTGCCACCATTACAAGAAAATAAAACATGATATAAAATTAAATAAAAAGTCTTAAAAATAATTTGAAGAACAAATTTCTTCTAGTCGATTTATTGGTTTGTGATTTTGTTTTGGAATTAAATATGATGACTACATATATTTTCAAACATGGAGCCACATTTAAACAAAGCATTTGATAAGAATGCCCCAAAATCATGTGATATCCAAACATTGGTTCTTGAAACAGCTATGCCCCCTCTCAATTACGATGGTTGATGATTTCATCTTCTCTCAAACATACATGTAAGCAAACATTAATATAAATATGAAACTTGTCAAAAAACTATCAATAATATATTTTGGGTTATATTTTGGGCGAGCCAAAAGACTACCAGATTATGGTTAAAGGATGCTCATATCATCGTCTTTCAGGAGTAATTCTTAATTCTTAATTGTTCTAGCGATTTCTGAAAACCAATAGGAGGTTGGCTTATCCCTGTGTATTATTAGCTACATAGTGTGCTAGTGACCTAATACGGTATATATAAGGTCAGTAAATTCCATATGAGGTGAGAGCGAAGCTCGAATCCCCACATGGAACTTACTGACCCCATATATATCGTATTAGGTCAATAGCACACTGTGTAACGAATTTATCTTACCGACTATTTTAACATATGATATTTAGACTAGTGGCCTATCAAAGTGATTACGTCTTCTATACTTAGTATTAAGAACCTACTTCCACTGGTCTATACAAAAACAAATGCCAACAATAACAACTTGTTAGCTTTAAATGTGTTTTATGAATTTATTCCAATCGTTCATCATCAATTTCTTCGTCTGTTGAAACCTTTCAGATTTTTCCTCAACACCGTTTTGTTTTTATAAAGGGACGTAACACCACTATTAACCGTGGATTGAAATAAGCCCCGACTACTAACCTAATATGAAATATACACGGTCTCCACGCGGTTACTTTTGACCAATCATATTCCTATAAATGTATTGGAGGTAAGATAAAAGTTGAGGTTACAACACCCTCTGGCACCGTTGATCCTAAAATTGTTCAAATGGCTGTTCGGTTATGGACATCAAAACCCTCAAGATTGAATTCAAGCAATTGTTGAAAGAAGATGATAATTTTGCCAATACTAACATTAGTACATGTACATGTAGCAACAATAATTTTGAACCCCAAAATTGAACACTTCCAGTTTCAAGGCACTTTGAAAGAACCTGAAGATAAAACGCATATAGAAAATATTAAAAATTGCGTTTTAGTCGTAAGTTATTACGAAATTAATGATATAACTGATAAGGCAAATTCAGTACTGAAAATTAATAACTGTTTTACTGACTAATTTGGTATACACAGAGGAGTTTGGGTAGGTGGATTCTTTAAGCCCTACTCTTGCTAACATATATATAAATGATGTTCCTGGTTTCTGGTTTATTCCAGGAAATGATTTTAATTATGGGAGGCCGAGGATAAGAATCCATTTGGAGCCATACGTGCGAGTAAGGTGACATTTCTTACTGAAGATGGTACTTAGCTTGTAAACTAGGACGTAAAAACTCGGTCAGCATGTCTGTCTAGTACAAAACAGGGTTCATATTCATATAACATGTTAATTCTCGTCCTGCATACCTGAAAAAGTATTATTTAATATGACACTTAACGTTAAACATCCACCAATCATCATCATACATTATGTAACCTAAGATATATATATATATTTCCATTGTTGATCTTTTTATGCTGTTAGGTTGGAGTCACTATGAAAAGGTTTATCCACATAATAATATAATTTATATTTATCAATATTTAAAAATTAGTTGTTGCATTCTTTCAGTTTTGAACGTTTCTCCAAACATGATAAAGAAAAAGCGCTGCAAACAGATGGCCACAGTATGTTAGAATCTATAACATAGGATAAGTGCATGGTATAGATTTTTGACATTTAAAGGGGATGAATTTTCTTAAATCATAGATATAGGAAGATGTGGTATGAGTGCCAATGAGACAACTCTCCATCCAAGTTACAATTTATAAAAGTAAACCATTATAGGTCAAGGTACGGCCTTCAACACGGAGCATTGGCTCACATCGAACAGCAAGCTATAAAGGGCCCCAAAAAATTACTAGACTAAGTGTAAAACCATTCAAACGGGAAAACCAACGGTCTAATCTATATAAAAACGAGAAACGAGAAACACGTATGAACTACATAAACAGACGACAACTACTGTAATCAGATTCCTGACTTTGGACAGGTGCAAACATTTGCAGCGGGATTAAACGTTTTAATGGTACCAGTTTGCTTGTCTTTTGATGTTTTTCATCATATATGCACCGGCGTAACGATTATGAACTCTATCCCTGTTCGAAATCAAATTAAATGAAATATAACGTATATTGACCACATCACGGCCAGAATTCTACGTCACTCGAAAGGATACGTTTTTTAGGATACTATCGCCTCAAAGTAAGTTGCCAAAGTTTTATTCAACTGAACTTTAAGAAAACTGATTAGTGTATTGATCTCAATTCTACTACTACTAGTATTTAGTTTTTAAACCGTACAGAACTGTTTGTACTTTCGCAAACGCGGCAGCCCTTTAACTAATAAAATGATAGTGAAAAATAAGCAGACAACGGAAGGATGAAGTAGGACTGATTTATATGCAATGAATAAGAACGGTTTCAGTTGCAGAGAACTGTGTAAAATTTGTCTGATTAACACACAAGTGGTGTCGTTGTTGGCGATCTACTCTGTTAAACAAAATAATAGGATGAAATAAGTACAAGCTGTAATTCAATATTCTGTCAATTAAAAAATAAATCGCAAATTACACCCAAATGGGTCAAGCAAAATCACAATGTATAACACAGTAAAAACACAACAGTCAAGAATTACAAGTTTAGACATATCAAAAAGAACATGATAGTAACTTTTAATGGTTGTTGTGAGGATGTAAAAATACCTTGACCCGTCCGTTCTGTGTTTTTGTTAGATGTCTTTCTGCTTTCTATCTTTCTGATGAGTTACGCCCTTTTCAAGTGATTTTCATGGTTTGTTCTTATGCTGTACTGTTACACCAATGTCCCAGTATAGGGGAGGGTTGGCGTCTTCAAACTATTTTAACCCCGCCACATTATGTATTTGTCTGTCCCGAGTTAGGAGCATGCAATTCAGTGGTTGCCGTTTGTTGCTGAATATCATATTTGTTTTTCGCTCACTATTTTGTACATAAATAGGGCCGTTAGTTTTCTCGTTTGAATTTTTTACATTTGTCATTTTGGGGCCTTTTATAGCTGACTATGCGGTGTGGGTTTTCCTCATTGTTAAAGGCCGTACGTTGGCCTATAGTTGTTAACTTCTATATCAATTGCTCTCTTGTGGAGAGTTGTCTCATTGGCGATCATACCACATCTTCTTAATTTTATATGTAACTTCATCATGTTCATTTTCGTAACTCTAAAGATTACTTTTTGTCCTATATGATCGATAAGCTCTTTGGTCTCGGGCTATATTCTTATGTCTTCCCGTTTCAACTTCTAGGTTATGATCACTACCCTAAATTTAGATATTAACTGTTTGGTTTTAAAACTTGATTCTTTTAATAAGTAAAAAGTCCTCTTTTTATATCTCAGATTTTATTTGGCTATGAAGAAATAATGTCTGTAATGGACGAAAGTTTTTTCAAGTTCTTTTTGGTTTGTATATAAAACAGCAAATAGAAAGACGCCCACTAGCTTATACAAGTTGTTACAGCAATTTACCGGTGTAATATTGTGTATCACCATTTAATCTTGGCATGTTCAAATGATTAAAATAGTAAGTTAAAACAGTAATCGGATACAGCTTTAATCCAGATCTACACTAAACCAAATCAATAAAGAATTCTTTATGTTAAGTATTTACCCCACAATTGAATGATAAGATGTGGATCTGTTGTAATTAGTAATACTATCAGGAAGTAAAAAAGACAAAAGATGTATTCCGCAATAGTGGCGTCTTTATGTTTCTGTGTGTTGACACCATTGTCTGCACTTCCTGTTGGCTGTACTTACGATTCAACACAAATTCTTTATACTTGTAGTGCAAGAAGTTGGTCTCTGCCTTTGGCCTACGCTGACTTTGACAGCGTAGAACCACAGCGAATAGTTTTGGAAGAACTATCCGGAACAATAGCAGCAAATACGTTTTCCGGATTCACGAGTATCAACACAGGAAACTTCGATTCAAAATATGTTCCAAGTCTTTATATGATATGTTATGCAAACTCTGATATTATTCTAGATAGTGCTGCTTTTACTGATTTCTCCTTTATTGACGAGGTTAAGATTATCGATTGTGGATTACTATCGATTCCATCGGACGTTTTTTCCGGATTTGGCGATGTTAATTTGTTTCATATCACCGGTGGATCCATAACTAACATGCATCCTGATGGTTTCAAGGGACTAAATGTGAAAAAGATGACCCAATACAGTGAACCACTCGGAGAATTCGCCATCATAAACTCACAGGTAGTAGGTAGCACAATGGCAACCGGGGCTCTGTTTAATTTGCTTGAAGTGGAACGAGTGCGCCTTGAACGTGCACATTTAATGGTGCTGCATGCCGACATGTTTTCTGCTCTAAAAAAGCTGAAGTACATCTCTCTAAATGACAACATAATGACTAAACTAGAGACTAATATGTTTACAGGCCTAGATGCATTGTCTCAAGTGGATTTGTATGGAATCAGCTGGTTCTGCACATGCGGGTATCTCTGGTTTATAGAGTATTCCAAAGAAAATAACATTACCATTGGCGGGGATATCGTTTGCCAAGACCCAGCTGATTATTTAAGTAAGTTCTGATTTCATTCTTCTTTTTTTATGTAGATGTATATTAAAAAAATGCTATAATATAAGTAATCTTAAAAGAGCCCTGACGTGACGTCATGATATACGTGTATCATTGTTTGACTAAACACGCTAACCATAAACCATAAACTCATCAAAATGAGGTTGCGATATCTTCGGTAGCACATTTCTGTCCATTTGATAAAACCGATCTGGAATTATCGTATATCATATGAAATTTACATTCTCCTTTTTGAAATTCACATGTTTTTTTTAATATCATTTCGTTTCCAAAATGAAAAATCGAAAACATCGCAAGTCAGCTTTTGTCCATCAATTCTTTATTTTACTGTGGTAATCTCACGTAAATTGGTCAAAGACAATAAATATTATTTAGTATACGTTGCTTAAAGTTGCTTTTTTTCATAATTATAGTTACACATAACTCCATAATTCAGAAAAGTGTGCAATTACAAATAAATATTTAAAGTTCGTCAAATGTAGACAATTCGGCCCAAATTTTTTTTTTTATAATGTTAACCTTTATGACGAATTGGCACATTCCAACCCAATTTTAAAACAAGGCCCGTAACATCAAAACCGAACCGGGTGTTTTTTCGTCGATTCTCTAAATTGTGCTTAAATTTATTGATAATTAACAAGAGCTTATTTGATATATTGCACGTGTTGGGTAACTATGTTATTATAAATTAACGGCAATGATAGCCTTTTCCTCAATTCATCTGTCCGTATCGTAAACTTTGATATGTATAATGGCTCGTTTCAAAGCTGAGACCTTTTCTCATATGTGGTAAAATTTTCTGGGTACGAAGTGAGATTCATATCCTGAAAAGCCCTGTGTGGTGCAGTTTCTTGAGGTAAAAACAAATCCCTTCTTTCACACACAAAAATCTTTGAAAATTCAGTTCTTTGCATACATTAAATAACTCCATAGTTCTAATAAAATTGGAAATGGGGAATGTATCAAAGAGACAACAATGCCTTTATTCTATGATTCTCTGCTCTTCAATATTAATCTAACACTAAAAGTTATGCCATGTTTAAAATTGCAACATGTTGAATAACACAGCAAAGATATTTTTGTCTACATATTATATTTGAGTGCCTCAACTTGTGACACATTAGGGATATCTACTCGGCTGTGAACGATAGTTTATCAATCAGTTTTCTATTTCAGATAAGAGAGCTACAACATACTACCAGAGCACGTGTGTCGAGTATATCGTATGTGATGGTCAGATCGGTAAATATTATTTGTTCTTCATGCTATGTGACCAGAACCTACGTTTTGTAAAAGATCATTTTTTCGTGAACCCTGAGGGTTCACGCATATATATTAATTGATGTTGTAGTCTTTCGGAATACCGGAAATGCCTTCTGTCTTTTCGAAATACATCTGTTCTTTCTATAGCCGCCTGCGTAATAGGTAATTAATTGATCTAATGAATATGCATTAGCGTTTTACAGTTGCTATAGAGATAAGTGTTAATCGAGGCGGACTAATATCCTACATCAGTAGTTAATTAAATTAGCGTCGCATATGTTAAGTTTTCTAAATTACAAGCTGCATGGGGTTCACATTGCAGATTAAGTCACGGTCAATGGATAGGGAGGGCGTTTTAAAACTGAGCCATTTTAGCGTGATTAAAAAAGAGCAAAATATGTTTAAGCAGCAGTTAAAATTCTACGCCCAGGAAAGATGCGAACAAACAAGAAGTTTCTAAAATTGTTCCTTTTTCATTTAAAATAGCAAAAATGGAATTATTATTAGAAGTTCATTACTTTAATTGGAAAAATATCGGAACAAACTCTCCTTTATCGTTATCAAAATACAAATCAAATTAAATAGAAAATAGATTAAAGAAAAACAAACTGAATTAGAATCGTTGAGATGTGTAAAATGCATATATATAAGATGCTACAATGAAACATTTTATTTTTAAGTTATAAATTTTTTTTTAGAGTCATAGATGATATAACGAACTTCCATTTTTAGTAATTTTAAAAAGCTTTATCTTTCTATCAACATATAAATAAGGAGCAAAAGCAATAACAACAACTCGATGACAGGCAGTTTCATGAGTTGTTTCATTGGCAATCATAACACATCTTCCTCTTTTTATATATACAAATTACCATACTTAATCTTATAAAAAAAAATGCAAATTAACCCTGGACATTGCGACAAAATTTGCAAGGTGTGTAAAATACAGAATTTATTGAAACAGTGCATAAATGAATATGTGTTGGAGTCCTTATAATAATTCTATTAATATGAACAATTTTCAGACACTATGAGTGATATTCTTTGTGGTATTTGACCCCCCCCCCCCCCCCCCCCCCCCACCCCAACACACACACCTAACACATACACAAAATATCAGACTAAAAGTTAAAGTAGCAGGTGCACAACTTCATGTCCAACCTGAAGAAGAATCAGTGCTAGTTTCTGGGGATTCCGTAAATTTGTTTTCAAGGAGTTGAGGCAATCTGTATTCATAAGCGAATTTAGAGGATCTTTATAAAAATAAGGAGATGTGGCATGATTGCAAATGGAACAACTATCCACCAAAGTTAAAAGAAATTGTATATATATGTAATCAATTATAGGAAACCGTACGGCCTTCAACAATGAGAAAAACCCATACCGTATAGTCGGCTATAAAAGGCCCCGACATGAAAAATATGAAACAATTCAAATGAGAAAAAACGGCCTAATTTATAACAAAATAGTTTACCAAAAAACAAATATGACAGACATGAACCAACGACAACCACTGAACTACAGGTTCCTGACTTGGGACAGGCACATAAAGAATATGGCGGGGATGTTTGAGAGCGCTCAATCCCCCCCTAACCTGGGACAGTGGTGTTACAGCACAACATAAGAACAAACTATAAAAATCAGTTGAAAAATGCTTCACTCATCAGATCGATACAAAGCAGAAAAACATTTAACAAAAACACAGACCGGACTTGGCAGGGTATTTATCGATCCCTCATCCCTAACACAAAGAGGTCTAGAGCGTTTTAAGCGAAAAAATATGACGATATCTTTAAAAATTAGGCGATACAAAAACATTTGTATTCATAAGCAAAAAATTGCACATCTTAGTAACAAATTATTTATCTTAAAATGAATATCCGTATTCAACGGTCATGCGATTGCAAAAACAGGATTTTTAAATTACGTACTGGACATGAGCTATACTGAATTGTTATTCGTGTTTTCTTCTGTTTGTCACACAATCGTATAAAACAACAAATCAACAACTTCATTATATTTAGGCTAATAAACAAAAGGACAAGTTATGAAATGAAAAAGTGAGATTTGTTTAAACAAACTAGTTTAAGTATAAAGTTGAGGTTTCAAATTGTTTCTACTCTTAGACTAGATTGGAGTTGTTGCCTTGGTTATAAATAAATTGAGATCAATCATATCTTGAATATGATAGCCAATGAACAAACCATATAAACCAGTGTAATTGACACGTGCGCTCTTAGTTTCTGACGATAATTTTCTATCTCAAGCGAGTAGCATGATATGAAAAATTATCACAAAAAAGATCAAAGGAAAAATACACAAAACAGAGATATAATTATAGTTTGTTCTTATGTTGTACTGTTACACCACTGACCCAGATTAGGGGGAGGGTTGGCGCGCCTTCAAACTTCAACCTTGTAATGTTGAAGGCCGTACGGTGACCTATAGTTGTTAGTGTCTGTGTTAATTTGGTCTCTTGTGGAGAGTTGCCTCATTGGCAATCATACCACATCTTCTTATTTTTATATTATATACCAAACAGCCATTTAGGTTCACGATAACATTTCTTTTTTTAAAGAAAACAACTTGTTTGTACATTTCTGACAACATTTCAAAAATGTTAACGAAGTTTAAAATATGTACATACAATGTCAAATTAATATAATAGAAAAACAAACGATATAGGGTATCCATCTATGACACAAAGTCGGTACATGCACAGCAAAAAAAAAAACACACAAACAGCAATCGTACAGCGCTTTTGTTGCTGTTCTTCATCTGAAAGTCACAGTAAGATTTCAACACGGAGCAAAAAAACACTTACATCACAGCAAGTTTAGACGGCCCCTTGCACCGGTTTGAGCGGAATTCTTTGCAAATAATTCGGATGTTTAATTTCTGTTGCCCTTGTTGAAGGTACTAAGACTTCCCAAAGGGATATAGCTCTTGTAAGAATACATTTTTTTTTCAGAATTAAAGTAAAAAAGAGAAAGTGGTCTATCTGTTTTAGCAGGTTGACCATTAATTCATTTCCTATGTAAAATCTACTATTCTCTTGTGTGTGCAATATTTGAAAACAAGTTCACCTAAGTTTTGCATTATATTAAGAGAGTCACAAATTATGAATTTTATAATTACTATAATTGTGATAATTAATTATGAATTTTATAATTACTATTGTGATAATTAATTATGAATTTTATAATTACTATTGTGATAATTAATTTTGAATTTCATAATTTTTAAGAAGTGTTCTTAATAAAATATTATTTTGCTGTAAAACAGGTGGAAAAAGATACGTTTTCAACTTGATTTTTACGGTTTGTTCTAATGTTGTACTGCTGTATAAAGTAAGAAGATGTGGCATGATTGCCAATGAGAAAACTATCTACCAACTATCCACCAGTGTCTTAACTACGAGGATGTAAACTACTTTAAGGAACCAAACCAGGTTAGGGGAAGGTTAAGGTAACCAAACCAGGTTAGGGGAAGGGGAAGGTAACCAAACCAGGTTAGGGGAAGGGGAAGGTAACCAAACCAGGTTAGGGGAAGGTTAAGGTAACCAAACCAGGTTAGTGGAAGGTTAAGGTAACCAAACCAGGTTAGGGGAAGGTTAAGGTAACCAAACCAGGTTAGGGGAAGGTTAAGGTAACCAAACCAGGTTAGGGGAAGGTTAAGGTAACCAAACCAGGTTACGGGAAGGTTAAGAAAAAGATAGATAAACCAAGTATTCTGTAATTTATAAGTATTCTGTTACCAAACCAGGTTAGGGAAAGGTTAAGAAAAAGATAGATAAACCAAGTATTCTGTAATTTATAAGTATTCTGTAACCAAACCAGGTTACGGGAAGGTTAAGAAAAAGATAGATAAACCAAGTATTCTGTAATTTATAAGTATTCTGTAACCAAACCAGGTTAGGGGAAGGTTAAGAAATAGAAAACCAAAGATAGATAAACCAGGTATTCTATATTAAACAACTGAAAATGAGAATCTTTTGATTTTCAGTGATAGTAGATATGGCAATTACTATTCGTTCAGATCGTTATATTCTGAACATAGATATGACTCGAGGATAGTGAATCCGACAAGCGGTTTACATATTTGATTTTAATATGAAATTGTGATATCTAGTTCTTGTATCAATACTAACTGATTGAAACTAATTGAGAGCTCAAAGCATATGTTAATTCATTTCGTACATTTTGTACCGCTACATAAACAGTGTTGTTTTACAAATCCGATTGTTGTATCTTCAGGTATAGCGATGGGAGGAAATTGTATGACACTGGTACACATGCTGACCTATGGCTTCACACTGATTGTTTGTATTTTATCATGTGTAGCATTCGGTTTGACTGTCCATTCATACAGGAAAGCGAAAGCTGCCGGGCTGCTTGAAAAGAACGAAGAACCCAGACAAGGCCGGAAGTTAAGTGGTTCTACTTGGAACAAGATCGATGATGATGGATCAAAGAGGAAATCCAACAGGGATCCAAACAGGAGACGGAGTGAAAATCAATCAGAACGAAGGCATGACCGACGAACACGCGAACCGTCTGATCCCTCAGAACGAAGAGTATCACAGAATATCCTTAGATCACCTAGGTCGGATCCGTCGATCCATAATTTTGATTTTTAGCTCTATCTTAAAAATTTAACAACTGAATACAGATAATACTTGGAATTTGAAGCTTGATATTTAGCTACGCTAAAACCTTTGTTTTATTTAGTTAATGCATATAAACTATGTTCGTTTCAGTAAATATTTATAAATCTATTACGAATCATATGGCATTGCGTTCTTTAATCACCATATGAATAAAATAAAATTTATATCTTGAGTTAATGAGATAGCAAATAAACGACACAGATAGTCAGAAGACATCTACAATGTACAAAAACTATGCTTATGACCTATAGTTGATAGAGTCTACGTCATTTGGTCTATTGTGGATAATTGTCTCATTGTCAATCATATAGATGAAAACATCTACGTCATTTGGTCTCTGGGAGATAATTGTCTCATTTACAATCATATAGATGAAAACATCTACGTCATTTGGTCTGTGGGAGATAATTGTCTCATTGGCAATCGTATAGTTGATAGCATCTACGTCATTTGGTCTCTGGGGGATAATTGTCTCATTTACAATCATATAGATGAAAACATCTACGTCATTTGGTCTGTGGGAGATAATTGTCTCATTGGCAATCGTATAGTTGATAACGTCTACGTCATTTTGTCACTGGTCGATAATTGTCTCATTGGCTATCGTATAGTTGATAACATCTACGTCAATTGGTCTATAGTGGATAATTGTCTCATTGGCAATCATATAGTTGATAGCATCTACGTCATTTGGTCTGTGGGAGATAATTGTCTCATTGGCAATCGTATAGTTGATAACGTCTACGTCATTTTGTCACTGGTCGATAATTGTCTCATTGGCTATCGTATAGTTGATAACATCTACGTCAATTGGTCTATAGTGGATAATTGTCTCATTGGCAATCATATAGTTGATAGCATCTACGTCATTTGGTCTATAGTGGATAATTGTCTCATTGGCAATCGTATAGTTGATAGCATCTACGTCATTTGGTCACTGGGGGATAATTGTATCATTGGCAATCGTATAGATGATAACGTCTACCTCATTTGGTCTCTGGGGGATAATTGTCTCATTGGCAATCGTATAGTTGATCATGTCTACGTCATTTGGTCTCTAGTGGATAATTGTCTCATTGGCAATCGTATAGTTGATAGCATCTACGTCATTTGGTCTCTTGCGGAAAATTGTCTCATTGGCAATCGTATGGTTGATAACATCTACGTCATTTGGTCTCTGGGGGATTATTGTCTCATTGGCAATCATATAGTTGATAGCATCTACGTCATTTGGTCTGGGGGATAATTGTCTCATTGACAATCGTATAATTGATAATATTTACGTCATTTGGTCTCTGGTGGATAATTGTCTCATTTGCAATCATATAGTTGATAGCATCTACGTCATTTGGTCTCTGGGGGATAATTGTCTCATTTGCAATCATATAGTTGATAGCATCTACGTCATTTGGTCTCTGGGGGATAATTGTCTCATTTGCAATCATATAGTTGATAGCATCTACGTCATTTGGTCTCTGGGGGATAATTGTCTCGTTGGCAATCATATAGTTGATAACGTCTACGTCATTTGGTCTCTAGTGGATAATTGTCTCATTTGCAAATCGTATAGTTGATAGCATCTACGTCATTTGGTCTCTGGGAGATAATTGTCTCATTGGCAATCATATAGTTGATAACGTCTACGTCATTTGGTCTCTGGTGGATAATTGTCTCATTGTCAATCATACCTCATCTTCTAGTCGACATTCATCGATTTTCTATGTTAAGTTTTGTATCATGTTATTTGTCTTTTGATCGTGTTGAGATTTTTTGTCATGACATTGTCAGTTTTTTTTTCTCGATTAATGAGTTTGATTTTCAAGTTTGTAGCTTTCGCCTCTTTTGAAAAATGTTCAACACAGTAAAAGAAAAAGTTTCTGAAAAAATACTAGCATAAAAACACCATGAAGAAGTTCTGAAAGAAATTATCCATAAAGGCAACATTAAGCCATTATCCAGACTTAAGATATACATACAAATAAATTCAACCAAATGTATTGTACACAAGTCTTACAAAAAGAGCATGCGAAAAATGTAGAAAAAACATAGGAAATCAACCGAAATCAATATACATATAAAACATGGCCATACGAATACATCTTAAACATGGCCAAACGAATACATCTAAAACATGGCCAAACGAATACATATAAAACATAGCTAAACGAATACATATAAAACGTGGCCAAACGAATACATAAAAAACATGGCCAAACGATTACATGTATAAAATTGCCAAACGAATACATACGAAACATTGCCAAACGAATACATATAAAACATGGCCAAATGAATACATATAAAACATTGCCAAACGAATACATATAAATCATGACCAACCGAATTCATATAAAACATGGCCAAAAGAATACATATAAAACATGGCAAAACGAATACATATAAGACATGGCCAAACGAATACATATAAAACATGGCCAAACGAATACATACAAAACATGGCCAACCGAATACATATAAAATATGGCCAAACGAATACATATAAGCATGGCCAAACGAATACATATAAAACATGGCCAAACTAATTCATATAAAACATGGCCAAATGAATACATATAAAACATGGCCAAACGAATACATATAAAACATGGCCTAACAAATACATAAAAAACATGGCCAAACGAATACATATAAAACATGGCCAAACGAATACATATAAAAATGGCCAAACGAATACATACAAAACATGGCCAAACGAATATATATAAAACATGGCCAAACGAATACATACAAGCATGGCCAAACGAATACATATAAAACATGGCCAAACGAATACATATAAAACATGACCAAACGAATACATATAAAACATGGCAAAACGAATACATATAAATCATGACCAAAACGAATAGATATAAAACATGACTAAAACGAATAGATATAAAACATGGCCAAACGAATACATATAAAACATTGCCAAACAAATGCATATAAAACATGGCCAAACGAATAGATATAAAATATAGTCAAACGAATGCATATAAAAAATGGCCAAATGAATACATATAAAACATGGCCAAACGAATACATATAAAACATGGCAAAACGAATACATATAAGACATGGCCAAACGAATACATATAAAACATGGCCAAACGAATACATACAAAACATGGCCAACCGAATACATATAAAACATGGCCAAAACGAATAGATATAAAACATGACTAAAACGAACAGATATAAAACATGGCCAAACAAATGCATATAAAACATGGCCAAACGAATAGATATAAAATATAGTCAAACGAATGCAAATAAAACATGGCCAAATGAATACATATAAAACATGGCCAAACGAATACATATAAAACATGGCAAAACGAATACATATAAGACATGGCCAAACGAATACATATAAAACATGGCCAAACGAATACATATAAATCATGGCCAACCGAATACATATAAAACATGGCCAAACGAATACATATAAGCATGGCCAAACGAATACATATAAAACATGGCCAAACGAATTCATATAAAACATGGCCAAATGAATACATATAAAACATGGCCAAACGAATACATATAAAACATGGCCAAATAAATACATAAAAAACATGGCCAAACGAATACATATAAAACATGGCCAAACGAATACATATAAAAATGGCCAAACGAATACATACAAAACATGGCCAAACGAATATATATAAAACATGGCCAAACGAATACATACAAGCATGGCCAAACGAATACATATAAAACATGGCCAAACGAATACATATAAAACATGACCAAACGAATACATATAAAACATGGCAAAACGAATACATATAAATCATGAACAAAACGAATAGATATAAAACATGACTAAAACGAATAGATATAAAACATGGCCAAACGAATACATATAAAACATTGCCAAACAAATGCATATAAAACATGGCCAAACGAATAGATATAAAATATAGTCAAACGAATGCATATAAAACATGGCCAAATGAATACATATAAAACATGGCCAAACGAATACATATAAAACATGGCAAAACGAATACATATAAATCATGACCAAAACGAATAGATATAAAACATGACTAAAACGAATAGATATAAAACATGGCCAAACGAATACATATAAAACATTGCCAAACAAATGCATATAAAACATGGCCAAACGAATACATATAAAATATAGTCAAACGAATGCATATAAAACATGGCCAAATGAATACATATAAAACATGGCCAAACGAATACATATAAAACATGGCCAAACAAATACATAAAAAAACATGGCCAAACGAATACATATAAAACATGTCCAAACGAATACATATAAAACATGGCCAAACGAATACATACAAAACATGGCCAAACGAATATATATAAAACATGGCCAAACGAATACATATAAAACATGGCCAACCGAATGCATATAAAACATGGCCAAACGAATACATATAAAACATGACCAAACGAATACATATAAAACATGGCAAAACGAATACATATAAATCATGACCAAAACGAATAGATATAAAACATGACTAAAACGAATAGATATAAAACATGGCCAAACGAATACATATAAAACATTGCCAAACAAATGCATATAAAACATGGCCAAACGAATACATATAAAATATAGTCAAACGAATGCATATAAAACATGGCCAAAAGAATACATATAAATCATGATCAAACGAATACATATAAAACATGGCCAAAACGAATAGATATAAAACATGGCCAAACGAATACATATAAAACATTGCCAAACGAACGCATATAAAACATGGCCAAACGAATACATATAAAATATAGTCAAACAAATGCATATAAAACAATGGTCAAACGAATACATATAAAACATGGCCATAACGAATGTATATAAAACATGGCTAAACGAAAATCCAAATACATATAAAATATGGAAAAACGAGACACGATGATAGACAAATAACAGTTCACAAAATATCCAACAGCAAACTAAAGATAAAAACGAGGCCTGACAAAAACCATGATGGATCTCAGATACTGTCATCGTGTTATTCCTGACAAGTAAACTTTTGGTGAATAATGTCACGACCGAGGTAAAGGGGATAGGATTGTATATACTATAAGCGTATAAGTGTAAGGTGTGTAAGGTGTTCGTAGTCACCTTCCGCAAAGATACCACATAAGTTAACGGTCAATACTATTAGACTTAAGGTTACAATGACGATGAAATTAAATGAGAAAATTTCTTGTGTTATAAGACATGACATGAAAAAATATGACACTATTTAGACTAGAAACAGAATGGCATAATTTAAAGCTTAACAATAACGAAAAAAAAATATGACGACAATTAGAGGCTTCTGCCACATAAATGTACAATACAGTATGGGTTTTTCTCATTGTTGAAGGCCATATATACACGTTTGCCTATAATTGCTTACATCCAATTATTTTGAACTTTGGTGTATAGTTGTCTCATTGGCAATCATAACACATCTCCGTATTTTTATAACATGAACTTGAACTTGATTCTGAATCTCAGAAAGCCTTAGTTTGTAGTTCCAGAGAAAAAAGTGACAAAAATTTCATACATGGCCGCTATATGTAAGAATATTTGATGTAAGGGCGATAACTCCAATATCATGTATGTAGATAATAAGTACATAATATGTACATGAAACGGGTTATGTTCTCGTATAGATACTAAACCCCTAACGGGAGGGATTGTGGTTGATTTTCATATGATGAAGACATTATCTTTCAATATTTTTCAATCAATTTAATTTAAGTCATGAGCTGGCATGTTAGTAACTGCATGTTAATTCATGCCAAGTCGGGATGGAGTCCGCAAAAGTTTCGAAAGGATGATTTGAACTTCATCACATAGAAGACTTGGTTCGATTACTTCCTTGTAAGCAGCAACTATCTATCAACTAGAAGGTAATCTTGACATTAAAACTTAAGTCTGAATTTTGTTTTTCAACATTTTTTTTATTTCCAGTAACAAAGACTGCCGTATTTGATCGTGATGGGGTTATCAACAAACACTGGTGGTCATACCGAGGGGGAAAATCTGTTAATCAGAATTAGTTGAAAATTAGTTCTTCCATGCAGTGATATTTAAGAAGTTTACTAATTTTTTTGTTTAATGCCGGCTGCAATGTTTAACAACAGTTTGGGCCATCATCCACAATTCTCACAGAGGACCTTAAATGTATTATTTAAGAAATTTTACGGTAGCATTTGGTAATATTTTTTATTGGGGTTGGGATATTTTTATATTATTTTAATTTGATGCTAGTCTGTTTAAATATACAAAGCAAATGAAAAAAAAAAGGTTTAGATATATGTGCAAATATAACGTTATAAAAATTAAGGTTAATATTTGCCTATGAATGTATATCTAGATAATCCGCATTAAACTAATTACAAAAACCCATTCTCGAGTCTTCAAAATTTCTTTGGATTAAAATTTAAACGTTTCAAAAATAGATTTGTATATGAAAGAGGACAAAAATACACAGTGACATAATAATTCATTGTGAAGTTTTGAGAATACTAATACTGTTTTATATATGATGGAATTGTCGTGCATTTTAATAGTTCTATGTCTACCAACAATTTTCTCAGATCCAACAGGATGCACTTACAACACAGACACAGTACTTTACACTTGTAATGCCAGACTTTGGGCTCTTCCGTTAGGTTTTTCCTCCTTCACAAATCAACCACAGCGACTTTTGCTGAAAGATGTTGATGGAGAACTTCCGGCGTCTGCCCCTAACGGTCCAACATTTACAGGATTTAGTGCTATTGACACTTCATTATTTGACAACAGATTTCCAGCGTCATTCCACATCATGTGCTATGCAAACACAAATCTGATAATATTTAAGGATACATTCCAAGATTTAGGATTTATTGACGAGGTCATTATTCAGGACTGTAATATTTTATCACTTCCGGTGCAAGTATTTTCGTATTTTAGTGAGGTGAACTCGTTTATCATCCAAGGAGGGTCAATAGACAATATGGTAGCAGATAGTTTTAATGGACTTGACGTAAAACCAATGCCAGCTTCTCTGACGCCAAAAGGAGAATTCGTATTACAAAATACCCAGATTATTTCTCAAAATTTTCCATTTGGAGTTTTCTATAATATATACAATGTAACAACTTTGGTACTCGACAACATCAACATAACGTCAGTTACCAAAGATACGTTTTATTCTAATCCATACTTGACAAATTTAACAATCAGTAACAACAATTTGGCGAGTCTTCCAAGTCTACTGTTTGCATCATCGCATTCTTTGGAGTTCCTGTCTTTGTGGGGTATGCCCTGGATATGTACCTGTAGCGATCTCTGGATTGTCCCTTACGTCATCAACAACAATATAATCCTGGACGGAGATATAATATGTTCATCGCCCGTAGTTCAAGCTAGTAAGTAAAATTATCAGCCAAGTATAAAAACATACTAACATATGAGTGTTGAATAGACAAAGTCGAGATACGTTGACTAAACCCACCGTAGACGACAGCTGATTATATATAACACTTTAATTATAAGCCCTACCAGTTAGGAATCCGTCTGTCGGTCTGTCATACTTAAATTTCCCGCAGTTTTTTTTTTTGTTATCAATAAAACGTTACAATTATAGACAAAGCACGGGTTTTATTTTGGTCGAGTGGTTTCTGCAGAAGTTGCGGCCGTTTCTCACAGGAAACTACTTTTTGAAATGTTTATGTAATGGCTAGATAAACTATTTACATCCACTTCATTTAGACTTTGGTGTATAGTTGTCTCATTGCCAATCATACCACATTTCCTTATGTTTATATAGATATTAATTAGATGGTCATATGGTAAAAATTTACAGATTGAGTCTGAATTTCGTTTAATTTGAGTTGTTGCCCTAATATATAGATGATTGCTTGAAGTATTTCTGATTTTTTCTATAATTTATGTAATTCCTGAATGTAAGTTTGCAAAACCAAATACATTTTAAAAGTATAGTATAACTATACCGAAATGTTTGCGGATCTAGAGGGATTCCGGGGGTTGAAACCCCTCCTCAGTTTTTGACGATAAATGCTTTTGAATGGGGACTTATGGTTGGAACCCCCCTTTAAAAAATGGCTGGATCCGCCCCTGGGTCAATATGGCTTCAATGCGGGAAAAGAAGCGGACACAGGGTTACTCATTAGTTCAGCGGACTCAGGGTTACTCATTAGTTCAGCGGACACAGGGTTACTCATTAGTTCAGCGGACTCAGGGTTACTCATTAGTTCAGCGGACACAGGGTTACTCATTAGTTCAGCGGACTCAGGGTTACTCATTAGTTCAGCGGACACAGGGTTACTCATTAGTTCAGCGGACTCAGGGTTACTCATTAGTTCAACGGACTCAGGGTTACTCATTAGTTCAGCGGACTCAGGGTTACTCATTAGTTCAGCGGACACAGGTTACTCATTAGTTCAGCGGACACAGGGTTACTCATTAGTTCAGCGGACTCAGGGTTACTCATTAGTTCAGCGGACTCAGGGTTACTCATTAGTTCAGCGGACTCAGGGTTACTCATTAGTTCAGCGGACTCAGGGTTACTCATTAGTTCAAGAGAATATAATTCATAAAAATACACAAGTTACCGAAGCAATCGTGGCAATATCCCACACTTGTGGGCTTGGTTAGTAAAAGACTCTAGATTCTTATTAATGATAACACTTATATTCAAACATATAATGTGTCCCTCTTTTGAACATAAGTATTCAGATTTGTTTTGTATATTTTAGATAGAAGAGTGGGGTCATATTATACAGCCTATTGTTTGAGTTATGATGTATGTCAAGGAGAAACAGGTTTGTTTAGTTTCGTTGATCTACTATGTTAAAGCTCCCATTCCTAATTGTGCTGCGTTAAAATATTCTCAACTCGATGAAAGTTGCAATGATTTGTTATTGAGCAGAAATGTATGAGTTTAATTAATTAACATAAAGATGCAGTAAACGTCATAAAATAAAAACCAAACGGCATAAAACAATGATGAGACAGCAACCTAACAAAATTAAAGATCATCAAACAATGCCGATGCTAATAACGATTTAGTTCAATGATTTTGATTTTCATGCTCAAAGCATGCGTTTCTGGATATTATTTTTCGGTCAGGACGATCGCACGTAAAAATTTGGAAAGCCAAAAATATAAATATTTTGAGAGCATAAAAGGAAAGAGTTAGTAAACTAAACTAAAACATAGCGACGACTCAATAGTTAAGTTTTAAAACACATCAATTCTTAGCGAGCAACGTTCATTGGGGGAAAGAAACTGAAGACGTGGACGAATTTGAATTAAACTTTTCAAATCTCATCTATACATAAAATGAATACAATTCTATGTAAAAAATAAACCAACAAAAAACTGAGAAGATAAAATGAACTCCAAAAGTAGAAAATCTACTAGGTGTGTCGACCGAGAAAGTGTCATCAAACAAGACAAGGAAAATTGATTGAATGTTGTATGCTAAACATTTAATGACAAATATTTCATGTATAATCAGGACAAGAAAAATTAGCAATGAATCCATTTTGGATGTTTTAAATAATGGTTTGACCGGGATGGCAGGTAAAATAAAATCTAAATGTAGATCCTGCACAGCCAAACCGATCGCCTCATTAGTGTCGGGAATGGGAGGTACCAATACATTTATACCATACTTTACCTGTGGGGTAGAAAGGTTAGCATATCATGCTGTAATTATCCCCGTGGCATGTTGTACGATGAAACCATAACGAATAAAATCTTTAAGTTTATTTCTGCATGTCTCATCTTTAGATTTAGTTCGATGTTAAGTTCCTGAATTATTGACGTGTGTGTACGCTCCAACTTCTTTTGTTTCTATACATTAATCCTTTTCAGGTTTTGCCTCGTCTGACACGTGTGTAAAGGCAGTTGACATGGTAACGTACATACTGACTGTACCTATCATAACTTTCACTGTTATAAGTTTAGTATTTCTCATACAGTTGTTACTGTATATAAAGAGAAATGAACAACATATACGTGAAATGATAGAAGTTCCAAACATCGATACACGAGAAGATAAGTTTGCTAAAGCATTAGCGGCGAAAATTGCAAAAAATGAAGAAACTACGGAAAACAAGAGCTATTCCCATAACTGGTTAGGTGCAAAACGGAAGCTTATGATAGCAAGAGCCTTATCGAAACAGATTACGGCTAACCAATCAAATAATCCTTTACCAGAGGATACAAAGCAATGGACCAACCAATCAAACAATCCGTTACCCGAGGATACAAAACAATGGAATGAAACATCTCAAGAAATATATAGTGACAATGAATCAGATCTAGAAGATTATGATGAAGATTATGAACTACAGGATCTATCAGCTTTACGAGGAGAAAGACTTACACAAGCTCTGGAAGAAAAGATATTAAGAGATTTAGAGAATATTCCTGTTGTTTCGGGTATATGGGTTGCTGCTCCAAGGGGAAGTAAACCTGGACTAGAGTTTTAAGGTCGTACACAGCAACAAAATCAATCAACATTAGGAATGTTTCAAATCTGAATAAGATATTACCGTCATTGATTTATTGATACTTATATGCCAATCTTCATTGATTGCTAATAAATCTATAAATAAACTACTTCAGAAAATTAAATTATTATCGTTAACCAATGGAAATGATAAAAAAGGTAAAGTTGATTTTTAGAACTTTTGTTTACTTAAAAGAGAAGCACACGATACCAAAAGTGATATTTAAACTCATAAGTCGAAAACAAACTGAAAACGCCATGGAAAAAAAACCAAACAAGACGGTACAAACATCAGTCACTGTACACAAAACACCATAGAAAACTAAATATTGAGCAATACAAACCCAACAAAAAAATAGGGGTGGGTCATTCCAGGTGCCATTAATGGGTAAGCAAATCCTGTTTCACATGTGTCACATATACTACTATATTGTAATAAATTATATTAACTATAAACTACAAAAAAACTTTGTTGTTGGCGTTAGATTCAATTGAATGTTTGTCGACCGATAAATCGATCAATTTGGCTATCATGCCTACAAGGTTTTGCGATTTTGACCTTTTCAGGATTGTAAAATATTATAAACTAAAATTTAATATAAGACCTAGTCGATGCTGATAGATATAAAACAAAAATCTAAACATGCAAAAACCATCTGACTTTTCCAAATGCAACTTTTAAAGATTCAGTAAATAAATAGAAATGGTATTTTAATTAGAACGTAAAACTTTTCATACTTCTGATTTTTATACGCCCCATATATACGTGTTTAAGAAAAACCTCTTTCTGGTATGCAAAAAATGAAACTAAGAAAATCATTCAGAACTGAAGACAAGATATAAGTTTGTTTGAAATTGTGTATGGTTTTTGTTGCAAACTGTATTTATGCTTTATGACATGAAATAAAGGTTATTAGTGCCAATAGAGCTATGATTATATTGGCCTTGGTGTTATGCAATTTATTTGATTCAGCTCATTGTGGAATATCTGGTCATCCAATTCACTTGAAGTATAGAAAATAAAAGCTTCAATATATTATAAGTCTTATAATAAATGCCTTATTTGAATACTGTTACAATCCGACGAGAAGAACAACACATTGTATGAGTAAACTCAACATATATGTCTGTTACAATCCGACGAGAAAAACAACACATTGTATGAGTAAACCCAACATATATGTCTGTTACAATCCGACGAGAAGAACAACACATTGTATGAGTAAACTCAACATATATGTCTGTTACAATCCGACGAGAAGAACAACACATTTTATGAGTAAACTCAACATATATGTCTGTTACAATCCAACGAGAAGAACAACACATTGTATGAGTAAACTCAACATATATGTCTGTTACAATCCAACGAGAAGAACAACACGTTGTATGAGTAAACTCAACATATATGTCTGTTACAATCCGACGAGAAGAACAACACATTGTATGAGTAAACTCAACATATATGTCTGTTACAATCCGACGAGAAGAACAACACATTGTATGAGTAAACTCAACATATATGTCTGTCAGTAAACTCAACATATATGTCTGTCAGTAAACTCAACATACATGTCTGTCACAATCCGACGGGAAGAACAACACATTGTATGAGTAAACTCAACATATATGTCTGTCAGTAAACTCAACATATATGTCTGTCAGTAAACTCAACATATATGTCTGTCAGTAACGAAGTCGTGTACTCTTTGATACCTATGGTACAATTTGACATGTTTTATTCTTGTATCCCTTTGTTCAATGCTTCATGTGTATGTTACGTATGAAATTATTAAACGTGTTGTTTTCAATTTTTTACATCACTGGGTCGATACCTCTGCTGGTGGATTATCAGTCCCCGAGGGTATCATCAGCTCAGTAGTCAGTACTTCGGTACTGACATGATTTATAACAAACCTTTCTAAAATTGTCTGTTTATAAATTTTGAAATTATAAAGAAACTAAGGTTTCAACTCCCTCAGGCAAAGTTGACCTTAGATGAATTTGGCTATTTGTTTTAAGTATTTTTGTCATATAGCTCTTCAACTGTTTCGGTACTTATACATCCCTCGGATTTCAAATGTTTGGCCTTGAGCGTTCCTGATGAAGGTATATCCAGAAAAGCGCTTCGGACGCATGACATTATTAAACGTGTTGTTTTCAATTTTTTACGTTGGCTTTTTTTTGGAGATTTATTTTTGTCCTTGCCCTTTACATGAAGTTACAAATACATGTTTTTGTCGTGATGTTTATATTTTAATGAACGTAATAAGGCTAAAACAAATATAAATTATTAATTACTGGAATGACATCATGATCACTTTTTTAATAAAAAGTATGAAACAAAACCATCTTGCATCTTGCGTATCTTTTGTAAAGCAACCGGTATGATTTCATTTTAGTAGCTGAGTATTTTGGTCTTGCTATCAGAAACTGGCAGAAAAAGATTTCTGTGTAATATTTTGTATACTTGCTTTTCTTTCGTCGTTTTTTTTTTTGCCATGACATTGCCTGTTATACGTATGATGTATGATTGTCCTTATGGTGTCTTCCACTAACCCCAGCTACATGCAGAACACACTCTTAACACCGCCACAGGAAGGTTAGACTCACACCATTAGTGTAGTTCTCTCTTTATTGGGTAAGAAATTCATCGAGCAATTATAAAAACAAAACACTGAGAAAATTAAGACCATTATGTAGTTTCTCCGGTTTTAAGCTTTAAACTAATTATTCAAAAAATGTTAAATAACTTACATTCACAGTTTTTTTTTTTAAAGCAGGATTGTCTTAAATGAGTATTGAGTTGACGCGCAACTTGTAAACCCTTATGATTGTTGAAAAAGTAGATTTGCTAACGATATATTATAAATAGCTCGTTCTAATTCTGAGATTTTATTGGGGTTTTGCTTGACGTCCAGTGGCAAATATTTCATTTATATGCCCTAATTTTAATTAGTTCGACCTGCATAATTTAAAATGGTTTATATTTGCTTATAATTTTAATTATCAAATCGGTAATAACGATAATCCAAAACTATATGTTGGATTATAATAAGGCCAATTTAATCTGATATATGCATGCATAAGATTATGGTGCTACCCTACATTCGACTTATAGGTCAGAAACAGGTTACAAAAGAATTCTAAAGAGAAACTTAAAGTACATCCTACATTTCATTATGTACATAAGACTACTAGAATCTTTTTGTTTATGGTATAAGAAATGAAATGAATGTTGGATGCATTTTGATACTGTTATATCTACCTGGTGTTTTATCAAATCCCGTCGGCTGTTCCTATGATGCAAGTAATGTACTTTACACGTGTAATGCTAGATACTGGTCTCTGCCTCTTGTGTACAGTGCCTTCACCGTACAACCACAACGAATTGTATTGGAAGACGTTGCAGGGGAACTACCAGCCACTGCACCAAATGGACCAACTTTTAGTGGGTTTAGTTCAACAAGTGCTGCACTATTTGACGGAAGATTCTCTCCGTCTTTGCAGATAATGTGTTTTGTAAATAGCGATTTGATCATTTTCATGGACACGTTTGACGACTTTGATTGGATAGACGAGGTGATCATTACAGACTGTAACATATTGTCTCTGCCTGTCCAAGTGTTTGCTCATTTTGGTGTTGTTAACTCTTTTACAATTGAAGGAGGCTCTATAACTAACATGGTGGCAAACAGCTTTCAAGGATTAAATGTTAAGAAAATCACAAGTGCGCCTACGCTGAAGGGATCATTTACAATACGAAACAGCCAAATTACTTCTGGACAGCTAGCACCTGGTGCTCTGTTTAACATTAACAATGCCACAACCATTATCCTCGAAAATAACCACATTACAACAATTGGTAAGGATACATTTCAGGGCGTGCCACAATTATATAACCTTACGCTTAGTTATAACGACATTACAAGCATTCCTGAATCTATATTCGAAAACCTCCATGCTTTGGAACACGTGACCATTTGGGGAGTACAATGGGATTGCAAGTGTAGTAATCTCTGGTTTCTGACTTACGCCTCTAACAACAATATAACTTTTAACGGAGATATTGTATGTTCTACACCAGCAGGATATACTAGTAAGTTCGTAGTTAACAGTTTGTCAGCTAATCTGCAAAAGATTACTTAACAAACATTCAGTTGCATTCGTATTGCTTCAAACTTACAATATGTGCATTCTATACAATCATATTTTTTGTGTATTCAGGGATTCTTTACGAACATTTAAGGAATGACTGTAATATTTTTTCTGTCTATGAAGAAATAACATCAAAAATGTCGTGCACACTGAATAATCCGCGTAGCGGGTTATTTTAAAGTGTGCACCACATTTTTTATGTTATTTCGAATAGACAGAAAAAATATTACAGTCATTTCTTATAATTTAATTCTAAATTCCATTTTAAACCGGAGTAAACCATGAAAAAACGTTGATGACGTCACGGTCACATGACAAAATTATGTCTATGAGCTGATAAACAAAACAACGTCAGCCAATCAGAAGACGCGTTATATCCAAAATTAAATTATAGTTGTGGGGTTTATGTCAATGAGACAACAACCCAACGTCAGCTCAGAGAAGCGTTCCCCTAAAACAGTATTTTACATCTTTTACATCTTCTATGATTGGGCATTAAATGAAAATTATAATAATTATTACAAATTAAAATGTACGTACTTTGTTTTTTTTTTAATTACCAATTTTGTAAGCTATAAAAGGTCATGACATAACAAAATGTATAACAAATTCAAACGAGAAAACAAAAGGCCTGATTTATGGAAAAACAAATATGGTAAACAGCCTCCAACGACCTCCATTGGATTACAGGCTACTGACTTGTGACAGGCACTTATATCATTTGACTGTATTAACGTTTGTTATATGTTGTTAAATAATTCCAGATACAAGAGCCTCGTCATTTTATCAGAATAACTGTGTATTTCCATGTGATGGGAAAATAGGTAAGAACATTAATTATAAAAAAAACTAGAAGGAGTAATATAACGAAGTGAAGTTTCTTTAAACCTTTTTGAAGCTACGTACGATTTGAACATGTTAATCAATAAATATCAGCTGTTGATCTTTTGGATATTATGTAGGCTTCTTTCACGTGTACCTATGCTTTCGAGCGCATTACATTTGCGCGCAGCTTTTTATTGCACTTGCACGCATTCGTGTTACAGGTAATACATATAGATATAAAGATAATTCATTATAAATATGCCGACTGTCATTATTTTGAACATATTTATAATTTCAAACTATATACTTGTATATTGGTTTAAAACAAATATATTAAGTGATTAGGAAAAACCCCGTTACCGCTTAAGGAATATACAATTATATGTAACTTAATTCCGAATATTGGATAGCGAATAGTATTTTGTTTCCTAATTTTACTGAATAATTCAACAGCCGCACAGGGGGGCAAATACTAACGGAAGGGGCACTTGTAAATAGATAAATAAATAGATTTGAATAATTTATTTGTGTTTAAGTAAATTTACCTGTGTTAACCTCTAAAATGGATGCGCGCAAACGTAATCAAAAGCTGCGCAAACGTGATGATTTTTACGTGCAAATGTATTTGCATGTTATCTATAATACCGGTATATTAGATATCTTATTAACTTTATAAGATGTTCATTAAGTATGTATGAACAATCTAACAATAACAAGAACAGTAACGCATTAAAAAAATACATATGTACATTAGAATATACATAAGAATAAAAACATGTACTAAATTACGCCTCCCCTACCAACCGGCACACAGTCACAGAAAAAAACTTATTCAAAGTATCGAGAAAAGTATCAAAAGAAGGAAAACAAAAAGTAAAAATTAACTTGACATAGAATAAAGGAAAATAAATCAAACCGGCAACGCTCTTCAATGAAGAATGACTAACACGATATGATGTTTTAAAACAAATAGAATAATTCTTCATCAATTGAACAATAGTCGATAAACAAATGTAAATGTGTATTTTCAAATTTGTCATTTCATATGTCTTTTTAATAAAACTAATTCCAGGTTTCCACATCGGGGAAATATGTATTACAGCTCTCGATGTAGTTAACTTCGCAACTGCGTTCTTAATTTTGATCCTGACAATATTTGGTTTCGGAATTATCATATATCTTCACTGTAAAGAGAAAAATGAAGAGGAAAGAATCGAAAAAGTCAGAGGCATCCGAAATGTTATGGCTGACAAACTTGCAGGTATCCTTCGAAATAAGATAAATAAAATCGAAGAGTTTGTTCAGGATAATATAGATGTCTATCGCGAAAAAACCAAGGCAAGTGAGGAAACTAAAGAAAACCAACACAAAACGGACACTCCAAAAACGCCAAGAAATTTAAATGAAATAGACGAAAATGAATACTCGAGAGACGACAATGATCTAGACGAAAGTGAATACTCGAAAGACGACGATGATCTAGACGAAAGTGAATACCAAAGCAGCGAAACAGATTTAGAAACCCGTGAAGAAAGTGATAGTTGTCACTGAACAAAAGTTTACAAGTTTCATTAACACATAATGTGCAAATAATAAAATATATATCTATGAATTACATAAAACTTCAGAGTTGTTGCAAAAATTAATATGGTCGTATCAACTCTCTTTCATCTTGCCAATCATACCCTTTCTGGAAAAAAAAGAAAAAAAACGGATTTTGATCATTATGCGTAGCATTCTGTATACCCGCAATTCCCTTGTATTTCGAGGGAACATTACAGAACTTCTTGGGAATTGAACAAACTGTACATAAGTCTTTAGGCACCATTAGTTACATGAAATACATTATTTTCATCCCTTTTCACCGACAGTTTAATAAAGGTCCGTGTAAGAACTGGTCTTTACATATTATAAATTTTCTTAAGTAATTGAAGGTAGGTTGACTTCAGGGGTTTAAAATGTTCTATTTGGCAATTCTGGATCTGATGGTTCCGGGTACTATATGTTTTTCGCGACCAAAAGTGTTTTGGTTGCGGCTAACTTTTGGTCGCGGCTCATGTCGTGAAGTTATGAATGAAAAGAGATATGGGTTTATATATTAATGAAATATTAATTCAACGACAAGAATAACAGGAAATCTCAAGAGACCATTCCAGGAAAATTGCATGCATATTTTCCAATGCAATGTAGCTACAACTAGATTATCAACCGTCAGTTTCATTTTTACAGCACTTATATATTAGGTAATGCTCCAGTAAAGCAAATTTAAATTTCCGATTAATAATATGTTTATTAAACTTGATCTAAGGTTTAAACTTCTTGAGGTAAAACTGACCTCTATCTATTTTACTCTGTTTTTGTTTATTTCGATTTTAATTCTGTTAAAACTTTTATGTATTTATGTATTTCTTATCCTAAGCGGGATGTTATCCCTGGTTCATTTGCAGTGATTATGGATATTGGACTAGTAATATGAATAGGAGACAGCAAAGAAAGCAAACAACAAAACTAGAGACATGCACATTCCAACATACGGTCTTCAACAAAACAAATGTCTTTTCGACATGCTAAGCTCTTAATTATTACGATGTTAGACAGTATAGTCTGAATACGTTTATCATAGAATATAAAAGATTTGCTTACAATACCAAGTTCTCCAAAATGACACAAAGAAACGATATTAAGACATGACAAGACAAATACAAACTATAAATAAGAAGTGGTATCAATGCCAATGAGACAACTCTCCATCCAAGTCACAATGTATAAAAAGTTAAAAAAATTATAGGTCAAAGTACGGCCTTCAACACGGAGCATTGGCTCACACCGAACAGCAAGCTATAAAGGGCCCCACAAAGACTGGCGTAAAACAATTCAAAAAGGAAAATCACCGGTCTAATCTATACAAAAAACGAGAAACGAGAAACGAGAAACAACAGGCTCCTAACTTAAATGCAACGGGTCTAAACGTTTTAACAGGCGCCAACCTTCACCCTAACCCGAGACAGTAGTGTAACATTACAACATAAAAAGATGTACTATAAAATAATTTAAATTTGGATGTAACACGTCTTCTGATTGGCTGAAAGTTGTTTGTCTATCAGCTCATAGACAGAATTTTGGCATGTGACCGTGACGTCACCAACTTTTGTTTCAAAATTTACTCCTTAAAAATTGAATTTAGAATTAAATTATAAGGAATGACTAATATTTTTTCTGTCTATTCGAAATAACCTCAAAAACGTGGTGCACACTTTTAAATAACCCGCTACGTAGGTTATTCAGTGTGCACCACGTGCACATTTTTGAGGTTACTTCTTCATAGACAGAAAAACTATTACAGTCATTCCTTAAATATCAATTGAAATAGCTGAACTCGATCAAAAAGACATTTAAACAAAAAAAAAGTAAAAAACAGCATGGATGCATTTTATCGCCTACATTATTTTCTATTCTAATGTATGATGATCTTGTCTCAGTTATATAAGATTGATTGATTGATAGATTGATTGATTGGTGTTTATCACTTTTTTAAGCACTATTATGTTATTTTGTGGTGGACAGTTTTTATTGATGGAGTAAGCCGGAGTGCCCAGAATACAACCGGCCTTCGGTTGGTAAACTGACAATCTTAGGCAATTAAGATTGGTGTCGAGCGCACGTGCAGGACTGACAACCTCAGTGTTGACAGGCTATTTATTCATGTACAGTTTTTTAACTACTTAAACCACTCGGCCAAACTCATGCAACGAAATGCTCGAAAGCTGGCAGTACAAAGTCACTAAAGTTATGATGAACTATTATTTAAAATAAACTTACAAAAATGCTCCGTTTTATCGGAGTTAGGGAGGGAATCTTAAACAAATTACATGGACCGTCAAATGTTTTTTGCAATGTTCGATTCTTTACCGGATACAAGATTTTGCAGATGGATATTTAAAGAACTTAAACTATCAATAGTAAAATTGAGAATGGAAATGAGGAATGTGTCAAAGAGACAACAACCCGACCAAAGAGCAGAAAACAGCCCAAGGCCACCAATGGGTCTTCAACACAGCGAGAAAATCCCGCACCCGTAGGCGGGCTTCCGCTGGCCCCTAAACAAAAATGAACTAGTTCAGTAAAAATGGACGTCATACTAAACTCAAAAACATATAAATGAACTAAAATAAAAAAACAAACAAGACTAACAAAGGCCAGAGGCTCCTGAATTGGGACAGGCGCAAAAATGCGGCGGGGTTAAACATGTTTTGTGATATCTCAACCCTCCCCTATACCTCTAGCCAATGTAGAATAAACAAACACACAGCAATACGCACAGTAAAACTCAGTTTAAAAGAAGTTCGAGTCCGATATAGTGAATATTTTAATCATATTTACGGTATATTCTGTCTTATGGACTACACCATTATATAAATGAAATTATTACTATTGAAATGGTTATAAGTCAGTGCAGGAACAGGCGTATTGCATTGTTTTAATAACCAACAACTCATCATTGGCGATATAGCATTTTGTTCAAAAAGGGGTGGGGGTAAAATGAGCAAAAGTATCCGACCTCAATCATTTTCATGTATTGTGTTTTGAAAGCCAAAATAAAAATGGTTGGAAATCGAAAATATTAGATTCTGACTCATGATATAGTTTGTATAGATCGAAATAGTTTATGCCATTTAAATCCTCAATTTTGTAAATGTGAATAAAAAAGAAATCATTCCCTACCCTCTAGACTCAGTCTAAATAAATTGTAGAATGATGTAACAGCTACTCAAGTTAGGGAACGAAGATTCAGCTCGGGGGTATTCTTATCCCCAACTTTGAAAAAAAAATATTTTGATTGAGAGTTTTGTCATCAAGCTTAATGTTACGTTCTTCAAAAGATGTTTGCCATGCATTAACAAAAAAGAAGATAATTTGATGCTTGCGTAGTACGAAAAAAAAAATTCAACCACCTCTCCTCCCTCTTTTTATAGTAAAATGGTCGTTCCCTTACCAAAATATCACTAAGACATCAAGGTAGAAATCAGATGTTTGTCCCTATAATGTAACGACATACATGTATAACATTTAACTTTAAAATAAAGCACACCTAAAATTGACCCTTATAAGAGGTTTGCCTTACATTTGAAATATCATAATCCTTTTTTAAGATTACAATATATGATTTATTTCGATTACAAGATTAAATATTAATCGATTATATTTTGGTTACATTACATTAAGAACAAATTAAAATGGCGTCATCATAATAATATCAAGAAGACACATCCAGCCTTTTGTTGATATTTTTTGGGATGATTTAAGAGATATGGTTCTCCGATGCATTTTGATTTTGATATTTGTACCTTTCACACTGTCTAATCCGACCGGATGTACGTACAGTACAGACAACCTGTTATATTCCTGCGACAGCCGATTATGGGTGTTACCTTTAGATTATTCACAGTTTACGGTGCAGCCACAGAGACTTCTGATCAAAGACATGTCCGGAGAGCTTGCAGCGTCGGCTCCAAATGGACCCGTGTTTAGTGGCTTTAGTGCGATCAATACTGCATTATTTGATGTTAGATTCCCGCCATCTTTACATATTATGTGTGTCGCTAATGGCTTTCTCATGATGGTAAAAGATGCATTTCAAGATTTTGGATGGGTTGAAGAACTGATTATACAGGATTGTGACATTATTTCGCTTCCCGCGCAAGTATTCGCACATTTTGGTGAGCTTAATTCGTTAATCATTGAGGGTGGATCAATGGACGCTATGGTCGCAGACACTTTCTATGGATTAAATGTTAACAAAATGGCGTCTGCTGTCACACCCAAAGGGGAATTTATACTTCGGAACACTGAAATTATTGGCGGTTCTTTGCCATACGGTGGTCTCTTCACTCAGAGCAATGCATCAACAATTATACTGGATAATATTCACCTGAGCTCCCTTCGCACTGATACATTTTATAACAACCTGAAACTTACTAATTTATCTATAAGTTACAATGACTTAACTAGTATCCCAGACAATTTGTTTCTCCAGTCAAGTTCTTTACAATACGTTCGGATATACGGAATCCCTTGGGCATGTGCATGCAGCTCTCTCGGGTTTATCCCTTATGTCATCAACAATAACATCACTTTGGAAGGAGATATAGTTTGTACTTCGCCTGCGAATTATGCAAGTAAGTTATAATTAACATTTTCTTATCTTTATACACTGCTTTATCAACATAGCTTTAAATTTGTATTCCAAAAAGGCTATGTACAGTTTGTCTTTTTTTAAAAGAACTTGATTTGTTCTTGAAGTTTCACTGTAATTTTAAGACCTGTTTAATAGAATCAAAATATGATATTAGTACATAAAGTGACTAGACATGGCATTGTTACCCAAGTAGGTTTCTGTCACAATATAATGCCCGGATTTTGTGGAACATGTATATCACGGAAATATGCACTGTATCTCTCTAAAAGTACACGTTTAAAAACACTGACTTTAGGTAGGACTTCAAGAAAGAGAAGGACCATTGTACGTTTAAAAGTAAATAATGATAAGGAATGTTCATACGTGCAGTGGTTTAATAAAAGAGTAGATCTTGTCAGTTTAAAATATTACATGTATACTTTTATCTCTTGAGGATGTTTACATTAACGGCCATTTGATTTCGTTTTACAGATCAGAGAGGAGCTGTTTATTATGCCACGAACTGTATAAGTTATGATGTTTGTGCAGGTCAAACAGGTCAGTATTCCAGAATTTTCTTTTATAAATAAATCAGCGTTAATCCCATAGTGATAGTAATGGGGTATAAACAAAAAATGAAATATTTTGTTCATACTAAGAAAAGTGGTATTGTTTCGTTCGTTCCTTCTTTTATTGTTTATATTTCAAACAGAACGACTTTTCTGTCCTTGTTTATATTTCCTTCCTGTCCTTTATATAGTGTGTCCATTTCACAATTGTGTTAAACGTGTCAGATGTCAGTTATTATGATATTTTTCGTATAGACATTTGTGTTTGTGCTCGACATATCGTACATGCATCTTTGTGTTCATGTTTCGTGCTGTGCTATTATGTAATATGTAATTTAATATTCAGGATGAGAACAAAGTGAAATTAAAATGAATTTGTAGATCGTTGGCCTATGTATAGGACGTGAGGCTTGGAATGCCTTTTTAAAACAATGGTATATTGGATTAAATCAGATTGTTTTTCATTCTAACCGACCACTACGAAGACTATTGAAAAAGTCCTTTAGCGTGCAGAGATTTATAGTTGACATTCAATTGAAAGTTTAAACCATCATGACCATTCGGAAAATGCTTTCACTTTTTCTATTTACATGTGTATTGTTCGATATAAATTTGCCACATAGCTACACGACAAAAGAGACCACACATCGATTCTCCGCTAGACCTTAAACAACCACCCATCAATTTTTCGCTAGACCTTAAACAACCACCAATCAATTTTCCGCTAGACCTTAAATAACCACCAATCAATTTTCCGCTAGACCTTAAACATGTTAAACAACCTCCAATCAATATCAATCAAACAATAAATCACGTGATAAAGTCTCTGTAATGCAAAGGTCGTGATTTAAACACATTTTTAATCTGGAGTGACATTTAAATAAGAACTATTTGTACTAACTTGTATGTATACTTGTTGATTATGGAAGATTTATGTTAACTTGTATTTAACATATGTTTTTTGTTTTCCAGGTTTTGCGAGTGGTGGAAAGTGTATAACTGTTTTAGATATCATAAGCTATGTATTCTTCGTTCTCAATACTATCATTGCTTGTATAGCCTTTGGTCTCGTGTTGCATCTTTTCCTCCGCCTTAAAGAAATTAAAGACAAAAGAAGAGGTTTTATGTTACGAAGAATGTTTGGTGTTGAGCAGGCCAAAACTAAAACGTTCAATGTAGTCAAACCACGGGACCCTTCATTTGACTAATACCAGCAGGCAAAGACTAAAACGTTCAATGTAGTCAAACCACGGGACCCTTCTTTTGACGAATACCAGGCGACCAAGACCTTGCCATTTAATAATGTCAATCCGAACACAGAAAGTGATCATAGTAGCTCCGCAAATTTAATGGATTTCAATACAGAGTATATTCATTTGTATTCTGTTTTATACTATATTAATTTACCTAATGATGATAAATAAATAATGGACTTAACCGGAGTTATGTTTGACCTTTTTAGACTAAACGATTGAGTAAAGCAGGTAATGAACAAGTTTTCCTGTTTTTTGTTTTGTTCTTTTGCTCTTGTAAAAGCTGTCGTGATCTTTTGTAAAATGATATTTTATAATTTGATGCGACTGTCATACAAGTGAGAGGTTTAGCTAGCTATAAAACCAGGTTTAATCCACCATTTTCTATATAAGAAAATGCCTGTACCAAGTCAGGAATATGACAGTTGTTATCCATTCGTTTGATGCGTTTCGTTTTTTTTTTATTTTGCCATTTGATATGGGACTTTCCTTTTTGAATTTTCCTCGTAGTTCAGTATTTTTGTGATTTTACTTTTTATGATGTTTGTTTTACTTAATATAAACATAGATCATTCTTTTAGCAAAATATCTAACAAATATTCGGTTAATGTGATTTTTTATTTTCAAGAACAAAATTATTTCAATTTCCTGTTTGTTTTATTGAAAATGCATAAGGAGAATTAGGAGACATCATGTAAAGTTGCATTCGTGGACGGTGCATGTTGTATCATTGTCGTTAATGGTTACATATATCTCATAAAATCTTATTTCTCTAACATGACTGCTTCAATTTCAGTTTTTGAAAATAACATATTCTATCTATGGATCATTTGTCTTCAGTAGAAGTATTGTAATATTTAATCGCCATCGGTGATTAAAAAAGGAAATAAATAGACGTTCTGTTCAAATCTAAAATAAATAATACAAATATGGGACTCAGTTCTATCATTGATCATTTTATTTTAGACATAATTTGGTAAACCGAGACAGTTAACGACCTGTTGCATTTCAGTAATGAAGAATACAAAGAAAAACACAAAAGAAAATTCGTGCCATATGACAACAACTCTGCATGATCGTATCCACCGTGTTTCAACACAATAATAAGTGGGTAGGAACAGTATGGGATGAATTGGAGCTTTAACAATAAGAGTATAGACACTATTGTTGAGACTGTGTGTTGCTCTATTACTTCAGAGCTCGTATTCCCCGTCGTGGCTACACATTTTGGTCCTTTTCGTTTCTATCAGCTATCCAATGTTTGTAATAGATTTGGCCTCGGGCATGATTTCTGGCCACCGTTAAACAGGCATGATTACTTATCGAAATGCGCATCTGTGGCAGTAGAATTGGAACCGTTACCGTTACTAGTTAATTTTGTTGTTGGGTTGCTGTCTCATTGACGTACACCTACATCCCCTTTTGCTTGTGTCAAGAACAGTGAAGTTAAAGTGTAAGGGTTTGACAAGATTAAAGAATGAGACCATGTCACCAATTATGACAAATCAAATGATTCAACAAATTATTTTTCAGGAAATAATTTGTGACCTATCCGGAGATTCTGAGTTCAATCCGTGTGTTGATGGTATTACTTTAGTGTTAAGTGTAGCGTTTTATACTGTTGTTTGTCTATTCATATAAAAATAAGATGTAGTATGATTACTTGGGACAGTTGGGTTATACTAGTTTGCTGGCGACAAACCCTGCCCTAACCTAGGACAGTGGTGTAACAGTACAGCATATAAACAAACTATAAAAATCAGTTGAAAAGAGCCAAACTCATTAGATCGATAAAAAGCAGAAAAAAACAGCTTACAAAAAAAAAAAAACGGACCGGACGTGACAGGGTATTTATACATCCACACAACAAAATTGATTAATTGATTGATTGTTGGAGTTTAAACGCCACTTTTAAGCGCCACATTTGGGCTATTTCGTGGCGGCCAGTTTTTATTGGTGGAGGAAGCCGGAGTGCCAGGAGAAAACCACCGACCTTCGATAGGAAAACTGAAAATCCTAGTCAATTAAGATTGGAGTCGAGTGCACCAGCACGAGCAGTGTTGACTGGCTAGTGATTACAGTAGTAGAACTACTTAGACCACTTGGCCACCGAGGCCCCCTCCACACAACAAAAAAGACACTAAATATAAAAATAAGAAGATGTGGTATGATTGCCAATGAGATAACTCTCCACAAGAGACTATATACGACACAGAAATTAACAACTATCGGTCACAGTACGGCCTTCAACAATGAGCAAAGCCCATACCGCATAGTCAGCTATAAAGTCTGTACTAAGTACAGATCTGAGAGTACTCGTAGTTACTGACAGCTAGTTCAAAGCCAATAACAACTAATACAACAAAAGTGCACGTGCTGAAATGGCATAGATTGCGTTCATTGAAATCCAAAACGTCACTTCAAACACGGTCATAGCGAACGACTTGGGATATATAAACACGGTCATAGCGAATGACTTGGGATATATAAACACCGTAAGGTGGTACCAAAGGCACATCACCATCCAAAAAAGGAAAATAACAATAGGGAACGAAAAGTCGTCCCCTTTATCGTACATTTTGGTGTAAAACTGAAATATGTAAATCTAGGAAAGGACAGCTATTACCGTTTATATTTGATTTGTTTAAAATAAGTTCCTTTGGGTAAATTTCCTTCTGGGTGAAACAAAACAAAAAAGAAACATTTCTTTGATTCAGACATCTGTTGATTAATAACACAAAACAGCAAAAAAAATCTAATTAATTTGAAAACATAATTATATAGTCTACAAGTCAAAACAATGATAAAATAAATATACATTTCACAATTGTTCAGCTTATCTACTAAAATATACATAGAAAATGACAACATTCATTCCATTTGACAAATTCTCCATAGTCAATATACATTAGTCTGGGAAGAAGTATAAGGATCTAGTCTGGGAAGAAGTATAAGGGTCTAGTCAATGTATTCATACTGTCAACAAGTTGATCATCTTCTTGTGCTAATCCATTCACCTAATAAAATAAAACATTGTTTAAGAAAAGGTTTGTGAAAATTCATGGGCTATTGTAAAACAATGAGTTAGTTTAAGAAATACACAATATAGGTTCGTTTGTTTGTTTACAAGTATGATCAAATATATAAAATGTTCTCGTTATCATTTGGTCTCTGGTGGATAGTTGTCTCATAGGCAATTATGCCAGATCTTCTGTTCTTCTATTAAACCCTAAAGTTTATAACGTACACATACGTGGTAAAAAGAAGGGGAGAATTATCATCCCTTCCATTCTCAAAAGTTGGGATACAAAACTATATCTTAGCACTTCCACCATTTTCAGAAAAAAAGTATTTGAAAGAAAGTAAATGAATAAAACGTTAAGTTGCATTGCCCTTTAAAACAAATCAATAGGACATCCAAACTATCACACTCTTTTGCTTGATCCATAGAAACTAATATTGTGCCCTTTGGGGGAAATAACTATCAAGTTCATCATTCATTCCCAGCATTGTTTGTATTTTTTATTTAAAAGTGAAATTTATAATGCTCAATGATGTAAATTTTTTGTATCACAAGTAATTCCACAGCGTAATTTTAAAATTATTCAGCGAGTCCACTTTGTTTTGTCTTTTCTCATGGAGAATACTCTCGTTACGGTTTTCAGTTTACTCGGGTTTGCTTTTGATATGTTTTCCGTGTATGTGAAGTGATACATGTATTACATTTTAAATGTCCGTGTTGTTTCAAACTAAATGTTCTCTCTTTTATGTCACATTTATGTATACATTCAAATATTTCGTTTCGGATAAAATTATGAAAATTTTGTAAAATACTTGACAATGTTTACCTTTGTCATTATATCTAACAGATGATTGTGATGTGCATGGTACTTCATTATGTGTACAAACGCTTGGATGAACCAGAAACCCTTGGATTCCGTATTAGAAACGATGGGGTCTGAAATCAAACAATTCATCTATATATATCATGGATATTTTCGCATCAATCAAACACATATAGTAATTATTAATGATCATATTTATCAATTTGAATGGAATCAAACAAATAACTCATCGAAGATAAGAATATTTCCTACAATTACTAAACAAGTGATCTAGATAGTGATCACAAATACCCTATCGCAGAAACTGAGAGATCATAAATTTGTTCAAAAACATTCAATTTAAAATTTCAATCAATTTAAAAGAGGGGTTCTTCGTTTATTATCCTGAAAACAAAATTTTGAACAATCAACTAAAAGTGAAAACGACGAAAGTAAAATTAAATCTGTCTTTCGAAGTGTGGTAAATGAGAATAAAACATATATTTTTTACAGATAATATATAAAATTGCCGTATTTAGTAGCTCTCGCTAAGATAATATATGAAATTACCGTATTTAGTAGCTCTCGCTAAGATAATATATGAAATTACCGTATTTAGTAACCCTCGCTAAGATAACATATGAAATTACCGTATTTAGTAGCCTCGCTAAGATAATATATGAAATGACCATATTTAGTACCTCTCGCTAAGATAATATATGAAATTACCATATTTAGCACCTCTCGCTAAGATAATATGTGGAATTACCGTATTTAGTACCTCTCGCTAAGATAATATATGAAGTTACCGTATTTAGTAGCCCTCGCTAAGATAATATATGGAATTACCGTATTAAGTACCTCTCGCTAAGATAATATATGGAATTACCGTATTTAGTAGCCCTCGCTAAGATAATATATGGAATTACCGTATTAAGTACCTCTCGCTAAGATAATATATGGAATTACCGTATTTAGTAGCCCTCGCTAAGATAATATATGGAATTACCGTATTTAGTAGCCGTCGCTAAGATAATATTGGGAATTACCGTATTTAATTGTCTCGCTAAGATGAAATATAGAATTACCGTATTTAGAAGCCTCCCTAAGATAATATGTGGAATTACCGTAATAAGTAGCCCTCGCTAAGATAATATGTGGAATTACCGTATTAAATAGCCCTCGCTAAGATTATATATGGAATTACCGTATTTAGTAGCCCTCGCTAAGATAATATGTGGAATTGCCGTATTTAGTAGCTCTCGCTCCTCGCTAAGACAATATGTGGAATTACCGTATTTAGTAGCCCTCGCTAAGATAACATGTGGAATTGCCGTATTAAATAGCTCTCGCTCCTCGCTAAGATAATATATGGAATTACCGTATTTATTAGCCCTCGCTAAGATAATATATGGAATTACCGTATTTATTAGCCCTCGCTAAGATAATATAAGGAATTACCGTATTTAGTAACCCTCGCTAAGATAATATAAGGAATTACCGTATTTAGTAGCCCTCGCTAAGATAAGATAAGGAATTACCGTATTTAGTAGCTAGCTAAGATAATATGTAGAATTGCCGAATTTAGTAGCCCTCGCTAAGATGATATATGGTATTACCGTATTTAGTAGCCCTCGCTAAGATAATATATTGAATTACCGTATTTAGTAGCCCTTGCTAAAATAATATTGGGAATTACCGTATTTAGTTGCTCTCGCTAAGATAATATATGTGGAATTGCCGTATTTGGTAGCTCTCGCTCCTCGCTAAGACAATATGTGAAATAACCGTATTTAGTAGCCCTCGCTAAGATAATATAAGGAATTACCGTATTTAGTAACACTCGCTAAGATAATATAAGGAATTACCGTATTTAGTAGCCCTCGCTAAGATAATATATGGAATTACCGTATTTAGTACCTCTCGCTAAGATAATATAAGGAACTACCGTATTTAGTAGCCCTCGCTAAGATGATATAAGGAACTACCGTATTTAGTAGCCCTCGCTAAGATAATATGTGGAATTGCCGTATTTAGTAGGTCTCGCTCCTCGCTAAGATGATATATGGAATTACCGTATTTATTAGCCCTCGCTAAAATGATATATGGAATTACCGTATTTATTAGCCCTCGCTAAGATAATATATGGAATTACCGTATTTAGTACCTCTCGCTAAGATAATATATGGAATTACCGTATTTAGTAGCCCTCGCTAAGATAATATATGGAATTACCGTATTAAGTACCTCTCGCTAAGATAATATATGGAATTACCGTATTTAGTACCTCTCGCTAAGATAATATATGGAATTACCGTATTTAGTAGGCCTCGCTAAGATAATATAAGGAACTACCGTATTTAGTAGCCCTCGCTAAGATTATATGTGTAATTGCCGTATTTAGTAGCTCTCGCTCCTCGCTAAGATGATATATGGAATTACCGTTTTTAGTAGCCCTCGCTAAGATGATATATGAAATTACCGTATTCAGTAGCCCTCGCTAAGATAATATGTGGAATTACCGTATTTAGTAGCCCTCGCTAAGATAATATATGAAATTACCGTATTTAGTAGCTCTCGCTAAGATAATATATGGAATTACCGTATTTAGTAGCCCTCGCTAAGATAACATATGGAATTACCGTATTTAGTAGCCCTCGCTAAGAAAATATCTGCTTTAGTAAGAGTATGATGGTCTTCGTGAATACGTGGAAATATATTGCTCATATCAGTATTTTCTGGTTCTCCACAGTCTAAAATATATACACTGCATAAAAAGAGCAATAATATACACTGCATATAAACAACAATAATATACACTGCATATAAACAACAATAATATACACTGCATATCAATAACAACTATCACTGTATATATATATATAAAAAAAACAATAAGATGTGATCTGAATACCAATGAGACAACTATACACCAGAATCCAAGTGGTTGTAGACGTAAGCACCTATAGGTCACCGTACGACCAACAATGACAAAAAAAAACATACAGTATAGTTACCAAGTACGAGATTTATTGATTGACTGGGAAAGTTTATACCCATGTAAGCAAGTGATTATACTGTCTTTGACAAGTCGACAGTTTAATAAAGATGCAACACATTGATTCTGTAAGGAATGACATTGGCTGGATTAATATTTGAGAACCTATCATAACCTACCGAACAGTGGAAATTTCTGATCTTGTGGACTTTTGTCGATATACATCTCATCATTTGTGACCATTTAATATCTCAAACATATAAAAGGGAGAGGGGGTATTTACAACACGATAAGGCAAGGATTTTTAAAATGAGACAAGAAAAGAGATAATAACAACAAGTACGGACAAGGGGTATTTATAATGAGACAAAAAAGGAGATAAACAAAAATACGACAGGAGAGATATTTACAATAATACAAGGGAGGAGACAAATAACAACAAGAACGGATTTTAATTAGTCAAGAAAGGAGATACAACACTTACAATGAGTCAAGAAAGGAGATAAAACACTTACAATGAGACAAGAAAGGAGATACAACATTTACAATGAGACAAGAAAGGAGACACAACACTTACAGTGGGACAAAAAAGGAGATACAACACTTACAATGAGACAAGAAAGGAGACACAACACTTACAGTGGGACAAGAAAGGAGATACAACACTTACTATGAGACAAGAAAGGAGATACAACACTTACAATGAGTCAAGAAAGGAGATACAACACTAACAATGAGTCAAGAAAGGAGATACAACACTAACAATGAGACAAGAAAGGAGATAGAGCACTTACAATGAGACAAGAAAGGAGATACAACACTAACAATGAGACAAGAAAGGAGATACAACACTTACAATGTGTCAAGAAAGGAGATACAACATTAACAATGAGTCAAGAAAGGAGATAGATCACTTACAATGAGACAAGAAAGGAGATACAACATTTACAATGAGACAAGAAAGAAATACAACACTTACAATGAGACAAGAAAGGAGATACAACACTTACAATGAGACAAGAAAGGAGACACAACACTTACAGTGGGACAAAAAAGGAGATACAACACTTACAATGAGACAAGAAAGGAAAAAAAACAAAACTTACAATGAGACAAGAAAGGAGATACAACACTTACTATGAGACAAGAAAGGAGATACAACACTTACAATGAGTCAAGAAAGGAGATACAACACTTACAATGAGACAAAAAAGGAAATACAACACTTACAATGAGACAAGAAAGGAGATACAACACTTACAATGAGACAAGAAAGGAGACACAACACTTACAGTGGGACAAAAAAGGAGATACAACACTTACAATGAGACAAGAAAGGAAAAAAAACCAACACTTACAATGAGACAAGAAAGGAAAAAAAACCAACACTTACAATGAGACAAGAAAGGAGATACAACACTTACTATGAGACAAGAAAGGAGATACAACACTTACAATGAGTCAAGAAAGGAGATACAACACTAACAAAGAGTCAAGAAAGGAGATACAACACTAACAATGAGACAAGAAAGGAGATAGAGCACTTACAATGAGACAAGAAAGGAGATACAACACTAACAATGAGACAAGAAAGGAGATACAACACTTACAATGTGTCAAGAAAGGAGATACAACACTAACAATGAGTCAAGAAAGGAGATACAACACTAACAATGAGACAAGAAAGGAGATAGAGCACTTACAATGAGACAAGAAAGGAGATACAACATTTACAATGAGACAAGAAAGGAAATACAACACTTACAATGAGACAAGAAAGGAGATACAACACTTACAATGAGACAAGAAAGGAGACACAACACTTACAGTGGGACAAAAAAGGAGATACAACACTTACAATGAGACAAGAAAGGAAAAAAACAACACTTACAATGAGACAAGAAAGGAGATACAACACTTACTATGAGACAAGAAAGGAGATACAACACTTACAATGAGTCAAGAAAGGAGATACAACACTAACAATGAGTCAAGAAAGGAGATACAACACTAACAATGAGACAAGAAAGGAGATAGAGCACTTACAATGAGACAAGAAAGGAGATACAACACTAACAATGAGACAAGAAAGGAGATACAACACTTACAATGTGTCAAGAAAGGAGATACAACACTAACAATGAGTCAAGAAAGGAGATACAACACTAACAATGAGACAAGAAAGGAGATAGAGCACTTACAATGAGACAAGAAAGGAGATACAACACTAACAATGAGACAAGAAAGGAGATACAACACTTACAATGAGACAAGAAAGGAGATACAACACTTACAATGAGACAAGAAAGGAGATACAACTCTTACAATGAGACAAGAAAGGAGATACAACACTTACAATGAGTCAGGAAAGGATATACAACACTTACAATGAGACAAGAAAGGAGATACAACACTTACAATGAGTCAAGAAAGGAGATACACCACTTACAATGAGTCAAGAAAGGAGATAAAATATAAAACACGACAGGGTAGATATATTTACAAAGAGACATGCTAGGAGTTACTGAGACACAAAAGGAGATACCTACCATACGGCAGGAACGGGGTTTAACCAATAAGACAAGAATGGAGATAATTAGCAGCACGAAAGGGCAGATATTAACTATGAGACACAAAAGGAGATACTTACCATACAACAGGAACGGAGGGTAATTAAAATTGAACAAGAAAGGACATAAATTATAACACGATATGGGAGGGATGCTTACAAGGAGACAAAAAAAGAGATAATTAGAACACGACAAGACAAGGGTTAAAATGAGAAAAGTAAAGACATAATTACAACACGACAAGAAAAGAAGAGGGGGTATTTACAACACGACAAGGCAAGGGCATTTACAATTAGACAAGAAAAAGTATATTTACAATGACACAAAAAGAGATACCTACCATACGACAGGAACAAGGGTATTTACAATGAGATATGACAGGAGGTACCTACAATGTACCAAACAACATGAAAAGGGGTTTTAAAATGAAACACAAAAGAAGATACTTACCATTAAACAGGAACGGGGATATTTACAATGAGACATCACACGACAAGGCCGGGATCTTTAAAATGAGACGAGAAAAAAAGATAATTACATCAAGACAAGAAAAGGGGTATTTACAATGAGACAAAACAGGAGTTACCTACCAAACGACATGAAAGGGGGTATTTACAAAGACACAAGCCAGGAGTTACCTACCAAACGACATGAAAGGGGGTATTTACAATGAGACAAAACAGGAGTAATCAAACATACAACAGGAGAGGTGGTATTCACAATGAGACACAAAAAGAAACACTTAAAATACAACAGGAAGGGGGTATTTAAAATTAGACAAGGAGAAAAATTGCTACACGACAAGGCAGGGATATTTAAACTGAGACAAGAAAATAGATAATTACAAAACAAAAAGGAGTATTTACAATGAGACAAGACAGGAGTTACTTACCTAACGAAATGAATGGGGGTATTTAAAATGAGATACCTACCATACGACAGGAATAGGGGTATTAACAATTAGTCAAGAAGAGAGATAATTTTTAACACGACAGAGCAGGGGGTATTTACTGTGAGACACGACAAGACAAGGGTTAAAATGAGAAAAGTAAAGACATAATTACAACACGACAAGAAAAGAAGAGGGGGTATTTACAACACGACAAGGCAAGGGCATTTACAATTAGACAAGAAAAAGTATATTTACAATGACACAAAAAGAGATACCTACCATACGACAGGAACAAGGGTATTTACAATGAGATATGACAGGAGGTACCTACAATGTACCAAACAACATGAAAAGGGGTTTTAAAATGAAACACAAAAGAAGATACTTACCATTAAACAGGAACGGGGATATTTACAATGAGACATCACACGACAAGGCCGGGATCTTTAAAATGAGACGAGAAAAAAAGATAATTACATCAAGACAAGAAAAGGGGTATTTACAATGAGACAAAACAGGAGTTACCTACCAAACGACATGAAAGGGGGTATTTACAAAGACACAAGCCAGGAGTTACCTACCAAACGACATGAAAGGGGGTATTTACAATGAGACAAAACAGGAGTAATCAAACATACAACAGGAGAGGTGGTATTCACAATGAGACACAAAAAGAAACACTTAACATACAACAGGAAGGGGGTATTTAAAATTAGACAAGGAGAAAAATTGCTACACGACAAGGCAGGGATATTTAAACTGAGACAAGAAAATAGATAATTACAAAACAAAAAGGAGTATTTACAATGAGACAAGACAGGAGTTACTTACCTAACGAAATGAATGGGGGTATTTAAAATGAGATACCTACCATACGACAGGAATAGGGGTATTAACAATTAGTCAAGAAGAGAGATAATTTTTAACACGACAGAGCAGGGGGTATTTACTGTGAGACACAAAAAGAGATACATGCCATACGACAGGAACGGTGGTATTTACAATTAAACAATAAAGGAGAAAAATTACAACACGACAGGGGAAGGTTATTTATTATGAAACAAGACGGGAGTTACTAACCAAACAACAGGAACGGGGGTATTTACAATTAGACAAGAAAAGGGGTATTTACAATAAGACAAGACATGAGTTATAAACCAAACGACAATGCAGGGAAATTTAAAATGAGATAGGAAAAGCGATAATTACAACATGACGAGAAAGGGGTTATTTACAATGAGACAAGAAAAGAGGTAATTACAACACAACAAGAAAGGGAGTATTTACAATGAGACAAGACAGGACTTACTAATCAAACGACATGAAAGGGGATATTTACAATGAGATAGGAAAAGAGATAATTACAATACGGCAAGAACGGGGTTTTTAAAATGAAACACAAGGAGTTACTAAACATACGACAGGAACGGGGGTATTATAAATAGGACCAGAAGAGAGATAATTTACAAAACGATATGGCAGGGATATTTACAATGAGACAAAAAAAAGACATAACTACAACACGACAAGAAAAAAGTGTATTTACAATGACACAAGACAGAAGTTACTAACCAAACGACAAGGCAGGGGTATTTAAAATGAGACTCAAAAGGATGAACTTTCCATACGACAGGAACCGGAATATTTACAATAAGACAAGACAGGAGATAATTATACGAATATGACAGTTAAGTATTTTTGTGATTTTACTATTTACAACACGACAGGGAAGGGATATTTACTATGAGACAAAAAAGGAGATACTTACCATACGAGAGGAACAAGGATATTTTCAATTAGAGAAGAAAGGAGAAAAATAACAACACAACAGGAGAGAGATATTTTCAAGGAGACAATACAGGAGCTACTAACCAAACGACAGAAACGGAGGTATTTACAATGAGACAAGAAACGAGATAATTACAACACGACAGCGCAGGAGTATTTACAAAAAGACAGGAAAAGAGATAATTACAACACGAGAATGAAAGGGGTATTAACAATGAGACAAGATTGATTGATTGATTGTTGGTTGCTTAACGTCCAGTGGCAAATATTTCATGCATATTCAGGACGAGAACAAGTTAACAATAAATACAATAGGTAGGTTCTGTAATAGGGGCTTCCAGGATTAAGGTCGGATAAATTTAGACTGCCACGGGAAATGAGGATATATTGGATAGGGACAGAAATTTTGCCTTGCAACAGGTCACCTACGGACCCCTCAAAGAGTTGTTGCAAGGGTTCTTAACGTGCAAAGAGCGTGGCACTCTCTTTACACGAGGCATCGGATTTAACGTCCCCATTCTGACCGGACGTGGCTGCAAATTTGTACATCCCGCACAGCCAAACGGACGCCCCACTTTAGCAAGGGTTTTACTGCCGGTCGGAGGAAGACCAATGGTGACCATACTTCTATTCCCCAGTCACCCTTGGGGGGTAATGAGACAAGACTGTGTCACGGGAATTATTAACCAAACGATATGAAAGGGGTATTAAAAATGAGACTCAAAAGGAGGAGCTTTCCATCACACAGAAACGCGGATATTTACAATAAGACAATACAGGAGAGACTTACCAAACGACAGAAACGGGGGTATTTTTAATTAGACAAGAAAGGACATAAATTACAACCCGACAGGGCAGGGATCTTTAAAAGATGAAAATACAGGAGTAACTTACCAAACAATAAAAGGTAGAATTTACAATGAGACAAGAAAAGAGATCATTACAATACGGCAAACAGGGGCATTTAAAATGAAACACAAAAGGAGTTACATACGACAGGAACGGGGGTATTAAAAATTAGACAAGAAGAGAATTAATTTTACAACATGATAGGGCAGGGAAATTCACAATGAGACAGTAACGGGGGTTTTTACAATGAGACAAGAAAACAGATAATATACAATACGTACAACACGACAGGGCAGGGATATTTACTATATGAGACACAAAAAGAGATACTTACCATACGAAAGGAACGGGGTATTTACAATTAGACGAAAAAGGAGAAAAATAACAACACGACAGGGTGGTGTATTTACTAGGAGACAATACAGGATTTAGTAACCAAACGACAGAAACGGAGGTATTTACAATGAGCCAAGAAAGGAGATAATTACAACACGACAGCGCAGGAATATTAAGAAAGAGGCTAGAAAAGAGATAATTTACAACTCGACAGAACAAGGATATTTACTATGACACACAAAAGGAGATACTTACCATACGAAAGAAACGAGGTTTTACAATTAGACGAGAAAGGAGAAAAATTACAACACGACAGGGGGAGATATTTACAAGGAGACAATGAAGGAGTTACTAAACAAACGACAGGAACGGGGTATTACCAATTAGACAAGAAGAGAGATAATTTATAACACGATAGGGCAGGGATATTTACTGTGAGACATTAACAGGGGTATTTACAATGAGACAAGAAAACAGATAATTACAACACAACAAGAAGGGGGTATTTAAAATGAGACACAAAAGCAGATACCTACCATACGACAGGAATGGGGGTATTACGAATTAGACTAGAAGAGAGACAATTTTCAACACAAAAGAGCAGGGTTATTTACTATGAGACACAAAAGGAGATACTTAACATACCACCGGAACTGGGTATTTACAATCAGACAGGAAAAGAGATAATTACAACATGACGAGAAAGGGAGTATTTAGAATGAGACAAGACAGGAGTTACTAACCAAACGACAGAAACGGAGGTATTTACAATGAGACACAAACAGAGATACTGATCATACGACAGGAACGGGGGTATTTCAAATGACACAAGAAAAGAGATAATTACAACACAACAATTAAGGAGGTATTTACAATGAGACAAAACATGAGTTACTTACCAAACGACATGAAAGGGGATATTTATAATGAGACAGAAATAGAGATAATTACAATACGGCAGGAACTGGGGTATTTGATATGAAACACAAAAGCAGTTACAAAACATACGACAGGAACGGTGTATTACCAATTAGACATGAGGAGAGATAATTTACAAAACGATAGGGCAGGGATATTTACTGTGAGACATTAACAGGGGTTTTTATAATGACACAAGAAAACAGATAATTACAACACGACAAGGCAGGGATATTTAAAATGAGACAAAAAAGGAGGATCTTTCCATACGACAGGAACGGGGATATTTACAATAAATCAAGACAGGAGATAATTTACAACTCGATAGGGTAGGGATATTTACTATGAGACACAAAAGGATATACTTACCATACAATTAGACGAGAAAGGAGAAAAATAACAACACGACAGGGGGAGATATTTACAAGGAGACAATACAAGAGTTACTAGCCAAACGACAAGAACGGGGGTATTATCAATTATACAAGAAGATAGATAATTTATAACACGATAGGGCAGGGATATTTACTATGAAACATTAACAGGGGTATTTACAATGAGACAAGAAAAGAGATAATTACAACACGACAAGAAGGGGATACTTACAATGAAACAAGACAGGAGTTACTAACCAAACAACATGAAAGGGGGTATTAACAATTAGGCTAGAAGAGAAACAACTTTCAACACGAAAGAGCAGGGTTGTTTACTATGAGACACAAAAGGAGATACTTACCATACGACCGAAACGGGTTTTTTACAATTAGACAGGAAAAGAGATAATTACAACACGACGAGAAAGGGAGTATTTAGAAGAAGACAAGACAGGAGTTACTAACCAAACGACAGAAACGGGGGTATTTACAATGAGACAAGAAAGGAGATAATTACAACACGAAAAAGCAAGGTTATTTACTATGAGACACAAAAGGAGATACTTACCATACGACCGGAACAGGGTATTTACAATTAGACAGTAAAAGAGATAATTACAATACGGCAGGAATGGGGGTATTTAAAATGAAACACAAAAGGAGTTTCTTAACATACAACAGGAACGGTGTATTACCAATAAGACAAGAAGAGAGCTAATTTACAACACGATAGGGCAGGGATATTTACTGTGAGACATTAACGGGGGTTTTTCAATGAGACAAGAAAACAGATAATTACAACACGACAAGGCAGGGATGTTTAAAATGAGACAAAAAAGGAGGAACTTTCCATACGACAGGAACGGGGATATTTACAATAAGTCGAGACAGGTGATAATTTACAACTCGACAGGGTAGGGATATTTACTATGAGACACAAAAGGAGATACTTACCATACAATTAGACGAGAAAGGAGAAAAATAAAAACACGACAGGGGGGAGATATTTACAAAAAGACAATACAAGAGTTACTAGCCAAACGACAGGAACGGGGGTATTACTAATTATACAAGAAGAGAGATAATTTATAACACGATAAGGCAGGGATATTTACTATGAGACATTAACAGGGGGTATTTATAATGAGACAAGAAAACAGATAATTACAACACGACAGCGCAGGAATATTTACAAAGAGCCAAGAAAAGAGATAATTTACAACACGACAGAACAGGGATATTTACTTTGACAAACAAAAGGAGATACTTACCATACGAAAGGAACGAGGTATTTACAATTAGACGAGAAAGGAGAAAAATTACAACACGACAGGGGGGAGATATTTACAAGAAGACAATACAAGAGTTACTAGCCAAACGACAGGAACGGGGGTATTACTAATTATACAAGAAGAGAGATAATTTATAACACGATAAGGCAGGGATATTTACTATGAGACATTAACAGGGGTATTTACAATGAGACAAGAAAACAGATAATTACAACACGACAAGAAGGGGGTATTTAAAATGAGACACAAAAGCAGATACCTACCATACGACAGGAATGGGGGTATTACGATTTAGACTAGAAGAGAGACAATTTTCAACACAAAAGAGCAGGGTTATTTACTATGAGACACAAAAGGAGATACTTAACATACCACCGGAACTGGGTATTTACAATTAGACAGGAAAAGAGATAATTACAACATGACGAGAAAGGGAGTATTTAGAATGAGACAAGGCAGGAGTTACTAACCAAACGACAGAAACGGAGGTATTTACAATGAGACACAAACAGAGATACTTACCATACGACAGGAACGGGGGTATTTCAAATGACACAAGAAAAGAGATAATCACAACACGACAAGAAAGGAGGTATTTACAATGAGACAAGACAGGAGTTACTTACCAAACGACATGAAAGGGGATATTTATAATGAGACAGAAATAGAGATAATTACAATACGGCAGGAACGGGGGTATTTAAAATGAAACTCAAAAGGATTTACTAAACAAACGACAGGAACGGGGGTATTACCAATTAGACAAGAAGAGAGATAATTTACAACACAATAGGGCAGGGATATTAACTGTGAGACATTAACGGGTGTTTTAAAAATGAGACAGAAAAAACAGATAATTACAACACTACAAGGCAGGAATATTTAAAATAAGACAAAAAAAGACATCATTACAACTCGACAAGAAATAGGAGTATTTTCAATGAGACAAGAAAGAAGTTACTAACACTACCCACAAGAAGGGGGTATTTAAAATGAGACACAAAAGCAGATACCTACCATACGACAAGAACGAAGTATAAACAATTAGACAAGAAGAGAGACAATTATCAACACGAAAGAGGATGGTTATTTACTATGAGACAAAAAAGGAAAAACTAACCACACGACCGGAAGAGGGTATTTACAATTAGACAGGTAAAGAGATGTAAACACGACGAGAGGGGAGTATTGAGAAGGAGACAAGACAGGAGTTACTTACCAAACGACAGAAAGGAGGTATTTACAATGAGACACAAACAGAGATACTTACCATAGGACAGGAACGGGGGTATTTACAATGAGACAAGAAAAGAGATAATTACAACACATAAAGAAGGGGGTATTTACAATGAGACAAGACAGGAGTTACTTACCAAACGACATGAAAGGGGGTATTTAAAATGAGACACAAAAGCAGATACCTACCATACGACAAGAACGTGGGTATTACCAATAAGACAAGAAGAGAGATAATTTTTAACAAAAAAGAGCAGGGATATTTACTATGAGACACAAAAGGAGATACCTACCATACGACAGGAACGGGGGTATTTACAATGAGACAAGAAAAGAGATAATTACAACACAAGGCGGGAATATTCAAAATGAGACAGTAAAAAAGATAATTACAACACGACGAGAAAGGGGGTATTTACCATTAGGCAAGAAAAGAGATCATTACAATACGACAGGAACGGGGGAATTTAAAATGAAACGCAAAAGGAGTTACATACGACATGGACGGGGTATTACCAATTAGACAAGAAGAGAAATATTTTTACAACATGATAGGGCAGGGATTTTTACAATGAGACGGTAACGTGGGCTTTTACAATGAGACAAAAAAGAGATAATTACAACACGACAAGAATGGGTTACTTACAATGAGACAAGAAAAAAGATAATTACAACACGACAAGAAAGGAGGTATTTACAATGAGACACAAAAGGAGATACTTACCATACGGCAGGAACGGGGATATTTACAATAAGACAAGAAAGGATATAAATTAGAACACGACAGGAGAGGGATATTTATAATGAGAAACGAAAAGAGATAATTACAACAGGACAAGAAAGGGGTTATTAACAATGAGACAAGAAAGGAGATAATTTACAACACGATAGGGCAGGGAGACAAATGACATAATGGTGGTATTTAAAACAAGAGTGCACACGCTGAAATGTCTGGCCTTCTTTACTTACCATTGATTTTATGTTGATAGTCCTAAATACAGAGCTTTACTACAAATAACACATAAACTTAACATGATCCAAGAAAATGAGGTCAAGGTCAGATAAACCAAACGAGAAATACATGTACACCTAACAATAATTCAATAAACCAAACATAGTTGACCTATTGCTTATTGTTTCTACGAAACAGTCTTAAACAAGAAAACTAAACATTGACAATGAACAATGAAAATGAGGTCAAGGTCAGATGAACCATGCCAGACAGACATGTACACCTTACAATCAATTTAGGCATTAAATATAGTTGACCTATTGCTTATAGTATCCAAGAAACAAACTTAACCATGAAAACTTGACATTGACCAATGAACCATGAAAATGAGGTCAAGGTCAGATGATACCTGCCAGACAGACATATACACCTTACAATCCTTCCATACATCAAATATAGTTGATCTATTGCTTATAGTTGAAGAAAAACAGACCAAAACACAAAAACTTAACACTGAGAAATGAACCCTGAAAATGAGGTCAAGGTCAAATAAAACCTGTGAGACTGGCAAGTACATCATAAAATATTTCCATACACTATTTATAGTTGACCTATTGCATATAGTATTAGAAAAAAAGACCAAAACTCAAAAACGTCTAGCTTCTAAAATATAAAGCTTTTAAGAAGTTAGCTAATGCCGCCGCCGCCTCCGCCGCATCACTATCCCTATGTCAAGCTTTCTGCGACAAAAGTCGCAGGCTCGACAATGAGACACAAAAGGAGATATTAACCATTACGACAGGAACGGGAGTATTTACAAAAAGACATGACCGGAGTTACTTAACAAACGACATCAAAAGGGGTATTTTATATGAGACCCAAGAAGAGTTACCTACTATAGGACAGGAACGGGGGTATAACCAACTAGACAAGAAGAGGGATAATTTACAACACGACAGGGCAGGGATATTTACCATTAGACACAATAGGAGATACTTACCATACAACAGAAACGGGGGTATTTACAATTAGACAGGAAAGGAGAACACGACATTGGAGGCATATTTACAAGGAGACACGACAGAAGTTATTAACCAAACGACAGGAACAGGGGTATTTATAATGAGACATGAAAAGAAATAATTACAACACGACAAGACAGGGATATTTAAAATGAAAAAAAAAAGAGATAATTACAACACGACAAAAAAACGAGTTTTTACAATTAGACAATACAGAAGTTTCTAAACATAGAACAGGATATTCATGAAACACAACAGGTGTTACTTACTAAACGGCATTAAAAGGGGTTTTTCAAAATGAGACACAATAGGCGATATTTACCAGAAGACAGGAACGAGGGTATTTACAAGGAGACAGGAAAAGAGATAATTACAAATCGACGAATACAGGGGTATTTACAATGAAACAAGACAGGAGTTTTTTCGAAACGACATGAAAGGGGGTATTCAAAATGAGACAAAAAAAGGGTATACCTACCATACGCAAGAACGGTGGTATTGCCTATTAGACAAGAAAAGAGATAATTACAACACGACAAAAAGGGGGTATTGACAATGAGACACAATCGATTCTTCTTACCATACGACAGGAACGGGGTATTTACAATGAGACAAGAAAAGAGATAATTACAAGACGACAAGAAAGGGGGTATTTAGAAGGAGACAAGACAGGATTTACTAACCAAACGACAGAAACGGAGGTATTTACAATAAGACACAAACAGAGTTACTTACCATACGACAGGAACGGGTGTATTTATAATCAATGAGACATGAAAAGAGATAATTACAACACAACAAGGCAGGAATATTTAAAATGAGACAAGAAAAGAGATAATTACAATACGACAAAAAAAATGGCGTATTTACCATGATACCTAAAAGGAAAAACTGATCATAAGACAGGAACGGGGGTATTTACAATGAGACAGGAAAGGACATAAATTATAACACGACAAGGCAGGAACTTACAAGAAGATAATACAGGAGTTACTTATCAAACAACAGAAACGGAGAAAACAAAAAATTACAATATGACAGCTCTGGGATATTTAAATTGAGACAAGAAAAGAAACAATTACAACACGACGAGAAAAGGAGTATTTACAATTAGACAAGACAAGAGTTACTTAATAAACAACATGATAGTGGGTATTGAAAATGAAACACAAAAGAAGATACCTACTATATGACAGAAACGGGGGTATTACAAATCAGACAAGAAGAGAGATAATTTTCAACACGACAGGGCAGGGATATTTACTATAAGACACAAAAAGAGATACTTACCATACGACAGGAACGGGAATATTTACAATGAGACAGAAATAGAGATAATTACAATACGGCAGGAACGGGGTATTTAAAATGAAACACAAAAGGAGTTACTAAACAAACGACAGGAACGGTGTATTACCAATTAGACAAGAAGAGAGATAATTTACTACACGATAGGGCAGGGATATTTACTGTGAGACATTAACGGGGTTTTTATAATAAGATAAGAAAACAGATAATTACAACACGACAAGGCAGTGATTTCTAAAATGAGACAAGAAAGGAGATAATTACAAAACGACAAGAAAGGGGTATTTACAATGAGACAAGACAGGAGTTACAAACCAAACAACAGAAACGGAGGTATTAACAATGAGACACAAACAGAGACACTTATCATACGACAGGAACGGGGGTATTTACAATGAGAAAAGAAAAGAGATTATTACTACACGATAAGAAGGGGCTATTTACAATGAGACAAGACAGGAGTTTCTTACAAAACGACATGAAAGGGGGTATTTAAAATGAGACACAAAAGCAAATACCTACCATACTACAAGAACGGGGCCGGGGTATGAACAATTATACAAGAAGAGAGATAATTTTTCAACACGAAAGAACAGGGGTATTTACTATGAAACACAAAAGCAGATACCCACCATACGACAGGAACGGGGGTATTTATAATGAGACATGAAAAGAGATATTTACGACACGACAAGGCAGGGATATTTAAAATGATACAAGAGAAGAGATCATTACAACACGACAAGAAAGGAGGTATTTACAATGAGACAAGACAGGAGTTACTAACCAAACGAGATGGAAGGGGGTATTTACAATGAGACAGGAAAAGAGATAATTACAATACGGCAGGAACGGAGGTATTTATAATGAAACACAAAAGGAGTTAATAAACATACGACAGGAACGGGGGTATTACCAATTAGACAAGATTTGATTTGATTTGATTTTTGGTGTTTTAACGCCACTTTTAAGCACCGCTTTTGGGCTATTTCGTGGCGGCCAGTTTTTATTGGTGGAGGAAGCCGGAGTGCCCGGAGAAAACCACCGACTTTCAATAGGAAAACTGACAATCCTAGTCAATTAAGATTGGAGTCGAGTGCACCCGCACCAGCGGGGTTCGAACTCACAACCTCAGTGTTGACTGGCTAGTGATTACAGTAGTAACTACTTAGACCACTCGGCCACCGAGGCCCCCAATTAGACAAGAAGAGAGATAATAAACAATACGATAGGACAGGGATATTTACTATGAGACAGTAACGGGGGTTTTTACAACGAGACAAGAAAACAGACAAAAAAGGGATATTTAAAATGAGTCAAAAAAGGAGGAACTTTCCAAACGACAGGAACGGGGAAGACAAGACAGGAGACAATTTACAACACGACAAGGCAGGGATGTTTGCTATGAGACACAAAAGGAGATACTTAGCATACGAAAGGAACGGGGATATTTTCAATTAGAGAAGAAAGAAGAAAAATACCAACACGACAATGGAGAGATATTTACAAGGAGACACTACAGAAGTTACTTACCAAACGACACAAACGGAGGTATTTACAATGAGACAAGAAACGAGATAGTTAAAACACGAGAATGAAAGGGGGTATTTACAATGAACCAAGACTGTGTCACAGGAGTTATTAACCAAACGACATGAAAGGGGGTATTTAAAATGAGACTCTCTCCATCAGACAGGACCGGGAATATTTACAATAAGACAAGACAGGAGATAATTTACAACACGACAGGGCAGGGATATGTACTGTGAGACACAAAAGGAGATGCTCACCATACGAAAGGAACGGGGGTGTTTACTATTAGATAAGACTGTGTCACAGGAGTTATAAACCAAACGACATGAAAGGGAGTATTTACAATGAGACACAAAAGGAGATATTAACAATACGACAGGAACGGGGGTATTTACAATAAGACATGACAGGTGTTATTTACCAAACGACATCAAAAAGGTTAATTTAAATAAGACCCAAGAAGAGATACATACCATAGGACAGGAACGGGGGTATTACGAATTACACAATAACAATAGATAATTTTCAACACGACAGGGCAGGGATATTTACTATGAGACACAAAATGAGATACTTACCATACGACAGGAACAGGGGTATTCACAATGAGACAAGAAAGGAAAAAAATTACAACACGACAGGGAAGAGATATTTACAAGGAGACAAGACAGAAGTTACTAGCCATACGACAGGAACGGGGGTATTTACAATGAGACAGGAAAAGAGATAATTACAATACGACAAGAAAGGGGGTATTTATAAGGAGACAAGAGAGGAGTTACTAACCAACCGAATTGAAAGGGGGTATTAAAAATGAGACATAAATTACAAAACGACATGGCAGGGATATTTTCAATGAGACAAGGAAGGAGATACTTACCATACGACAGTCGAGAGTGTTTTTACAATGAGACTAGAAAGGAGGTAATTAAAAAGTCCAACAAGAAAAGGAATACTCACCAAGCGACATGAAAGAGGGTATTTACAATGAGACAAGACAGGAGTTACTCACCAAGCAACATGAAAGGGGGTATTTATAATGAGAAACGCAGGAATTATCATAAGACAGGAGAGAGTGTATTCACAATAAGACAAGAAATATGATAATTATAATACAACAAGGCAGTTGTGATTATAATTAGACAAGAAAGGAGACTTACAGTACGACATGAAATGGAGTATTTACAGTGAGATAAGTAGGGGTTTACTTACTTTACGACATGAAAGGGGGTATTTACAATGGGACAAGAAAAATGATTAATAACAAAACGACAAGAAAGAGGTATTTACAACGAGACAAGAAAAGGGATACTTAAAATACGACAGGAGAGGGGGTTTACCACGATACAAGACAGGAATTACTTACCATACGACAGGAGAGGGAATACTAACAATGAAACAAAAAGAGATACTTGCTATACGAAAGGAAAGGGAGTATTTACAATGAGACAAGACAAGAGATACTTAAAATACGACAAGAAAGAGATATTTACAATGAGACAAAAAGGGGGTACTTACAGTAGAAGAGAGGGAGGTCTCCAATTAGACAAGAAAGAAGGTACTTACAGTAAGACAGAAAAGGGGGTGCATACAGTCAGACAAGAAAGAGGGTTCTAATTGTGCGACAAAAAAGGGACAGTCTACCGTCAAACAAGAAAAGAGAAACTTACATTACAGTTCGCCAAGATTAACGATTCTTGCAGTCAGACAAGAAAAGCAGTACTTTAAAAATGATAGGAAAGGAGAATTAACTGAAAAATAATAGCAGCAGATAGATCAGGCAATAATAGTAAATAAAACTATAGACATACTGTAAAACTTACCTGACGGGCATGCATGAATGAAGAAAAGCTTTGGCTTCCCCTTCAGTTTTGGACAATTTTCAGTATCAAACTGATCTATTATATTTTGCATTTTCAAAGGTTCTCCATCCTTCATGAATATCAGATCACCAAGTCCATGAGATAAAATAACCATAGCAAAACAGTCGTAAGTTTCAGCACTGGTTTGTTCTGCCTTTATCAGACTTAATAATTCCTTGAAAAAAGAACATGTAATATACTTTTCAATAAACTGTCGGCAGAAAATTCAGCAAAAGACAATCTGATGAACAGCAACGATGCTAATTATTAATTCAAAGTTGCAGAACCATGAATTAGGGGCACGGCATCGAAATGGTCGACAAACTGAGATGCAACTATATTGAAAATATCATTGTCTATCACAAGTAGTTCCTATCAAACTGACCGTTAAGCAGAAAACTTAACATTGAAAATCGCATATTAATTCAAAGTCACTGGACCATGACCTAAGGGACAGGGCCTCGAAATTTGTTGTGACCCTTACTTTTATTATATTTTTGAAAAAAGCTAGTTCAAATCTACATGTTGGCAAAGTATAAGAAAATTCTATCTGAGGAGATATATACAGAAAAATTAACAACTGTTGACGTAGCCGGAAAAGCAACACATATATTTATAGGTCTCTTTAAAATTATCAAGAAACGAAGGGATCCAACTCCATAAGGAATGTTGACCTTTAGTAGGCGAATTTTGCTTTCCTTTACGGCCCCTTTCGGTTTTATATTGTAGCTCCTCAATTACTTAAGTAGTCATACGACAATGGCTTTCAAAAATGTTGGGTTTGAGTGTACCCGAGGAGGGTAAATCCAGAAAACCACCAAATCTAAAAAATGCTACTATTATTCTAATTTTCTTTTTTACTCAATTGCATTTTTTACAAACAAGGTTTTAAAATTTTTAACTGTGAAATATTTAACAGATATTCAACTTAACATTCTGAAAAATAGATTTTGAGTTTATGTCAAAGAGACAGCAACCCAATCGTTTGTTCATGTAAAATATAATTAATTAACACATCAATCTACTAAATTACAATATAAATTATCATAAATATAATCTCTGAGTTAACTCGATACATTGTTTTCTTTTGTATCTAGACTCGTAACAACGAATATTATATCTTAAGACATAAAAATTAAAAACAACACTTTTTAACTGATTTGTACAGTTTGTTTTTATGTTGTACTTTTAGACAATTGTCCCAGGTTAAGGGGAGGGATGGTTTGGCGCCTTCAAACATGTTTCATTCCGCCACATTCAGTATGTGTCTGTCGCAAGTCAGAAGCCTGTTATTCAGTGGTTGTCTTTGTTTTGCTGTATATCATATTTGTTTTTTTCTTTTATTGTTTTGTACATAAATTTGGCCGTAAGTTTTCTAGTTGGCATTGTTTTACATTTGTCATTTCGGGGCCTTTTATAGCTTACTATGTGGTATGGGTTTTACTCGTTGTTAAAGGTCGTACGGTGAACTATAATTGCATATCTTCTATGTCATTTGGTCTCTGGTGGAGAGTTGTCTCATTGGTAATCATACCACATCTTTTTATTTTTGTATTTTATAAATTTCATGCGTTTGAAGCAAAAGAATATTGTACGATACACCATATAAAACTTAATGTTTTGACGTCGATATAAAAGCACTTACCATTGTATTAATATTTGTTTTTAGCACAACTTTGAATCTAAGCTGTTGGAATAACAGCGTTAAACTTGATGCTGACAGATCATGCGCCTGTTTGTCACGTGTTGGAATACCATGGTTATCGAATGACATTATGTTAATGATTATGAGTTTTCCTCTTGGTTTACTGTCCATGCTGTAACACTGTAATGGCCAAAAGGTTAAAAAATATAAACAGGTATAAACGTGAACTCATGATAGAAGTTTTACAGTCACTAAATATAATAGAAACTACTAAAATTTCATGATCTTTGCAAATTTAATCCCTTTAACATTACTCAGTCGGTCAAATAAAGAAATTTTATTTTACATGTGCTTCCACTTATTCATGCTGCATTTGATTATTCCGAGTTTTATGATGTATAACGATAACGATAATTCTTTATTGGTGGGATTTCAAAGTACAAATATGGTACATCAAGTTAAATCCGGTTATAATTTCATTTTGTATTTGACCCTTTGGTCGATATCAATACGATGGAAGTCGCGAGAGCAGCAGGAAGTGTTATGAAATGCGACTAAGATTGATTTTTACTTTTCATTGACAATACGATCATACCATATGCTCATTTATTTGACTGTGACATCTCTAGTCTAGCTGAGACTCCTTATCGAATTTGTATGATGAATGTGATATCACTGACTGAAATGCATCACCGACTTGTTCGACTTTTCGTCGTTTTCGTTTTTTGCCATGGCGTTATCTGTTTGTTTTAAGACTTTGACTTTTGAATATCCGTTGGTATTTTCAGCCTGTTTTGGCACTTACTACACGACGAGTGCCATTCGTTGAGCAGGATCTGCTTTCTCTTCCACAGCATCCGATGATCAACCCGCTTTTGCTGGGGTTCGTTTTGTTGGTTTTATTATGTAGTTGTTTGTCAGCAATTCAAAGTTATGTTAAAACGAGCATGACAGAAAGGATTATTTCTTTATGTTTATAGCAACACTTATATAAAAAAAAAGGAGAAGTGGTATTATTGCTAACGAGACAACTATCCGCCAGAGTTCAAATGAAGTGGATGTAAGTAATTATAGGCGACCGTATGGCCTTCAACAATGAGAAAAACCCATAACTATTCGGCTATAAAAGGCCCCGACATGAAAAATGTGAAACAATTTATACGAGAAAACAAACAGCTTAATTTATAACAAAAACAATTTACGAAAAACAAATATGACAGACATGAACCAAGGGGGAACTGACATATTTCTGACTTGGACAGGCACATAAAGAATGTGGCGCGTTAAAAATGTTTGTGAGGGCTCAACCCTCCCCCTTTTAAACCTGGGACAGTCGTATAAAAGCACAACATAAGAACAAACTGTAAAGACCAGTAGCAATTGGATTAACTCAAAAGATCGGTAAGAGGCACAAAAACAACTGACTTAAACACAATAGACACAAAGGTACTCGCAGTTACTGAAAGCTAGTTCAAAGCCATTACAGCATTACAGCTAATAAACAGATCATGTTATCCCAGACTAAAGTATCAATAAGTAAACATCCAACGGATTTAGTGTAAAGACGACATAAACCGTCTGAGAAACGCGTGACCTTGTGCAATCCCAAAATATAAGTAAACAGTATCAGCAGGATGTAGGATGAGTTCTCATAACCGTACAATTTTTCAAAAACAAAAGCACTGTTAGTACCTATTTTACATGGATCGTATCTAAATTTACGGGCTTTATAAACAACATATGTTTTCTGACAACACAATAATATTTTAGAAAAATAGTTGACATACATCCGGTTGAATCAGTTGTCTGTTGCATTTTTGCATTTTGATTTTCATTGGTTCTACAGTCTCTGGAGTAAATGGAGGAACAGTGTCTGTAGAATGTATATCAATGCTTCCTACTAAAAAAGATTTTGAACTGGTTATGGTAAAGTGAGGATATGTTGCCAATATCGTATAGTAGGCTACATATATATAGCTTTATGCTGCTGCAGTACGGACCGGGATAACTAAAAAATGTGAAACAATATAAATGAAAATATACAACCGGTATGATTTATATTATTCAATATATAATAACGAAATACAATTAAAGCAGATAGCAACCATTGAAAACAAATGAACATCATGATCCAAGTCTTCGAGCACACATGCATGGATATAAGGCTTTGTCTATTCATTTTATGTATTGCTTTAATCTATGTGTAGAAACAGAGCCATAAACAACGCTTTCAAAATCTGCTGACCAAATGCTTTTATTGTATAGTTCCTCTATAGATCTTTAATCACTTTTTCAACTGATTAAAGACAATTCTGTACTATATGAAGGCAGATAAAAAAAATTGGAATGCAAAGGCATTCTTGTGATGAGGAACACACATGAATAATTAATAATCAATATCTACTTTGTAAAACTCCTCAAAGATACCAGGCTTGTGATATAGTACACCAGACACCCTATTCTCCTCAAAGATACCAGGCCTGTGATATAGTACACCAGACACCCTATTCTCCTCAAAGATACCAGGCTTGTGATATAGTACACCAGACACCCTATTCTCCTCAAAGATACCAGGCTTGTGATATAGTACACCAGACACCCTATTCTCCTCAAAGATACCAGGCTTGTGATATAGTACACCAGACACCCTATTCTCCTCAAAGTTACCAGGCTTGTGATATAGTACACCAGACACGCTTTTATCATCAAAGTTACCAGGCTTGTGATATAGTACACCAGACACCCTATTTTCATCAAAGATACCAGGCTTGTGATATAGTACACCAGACACCCTATTCACCTCAAAGATACCAGGCCTGTGATATAGTAAACCAGACACCCTTTTCTCTTCAAAGTTACCAGACTTGTGATATAGTACACCAGACACCCTTTTCTCCTCAATGATACCAGGCTTGTGATATAGTACACCAGACACCCTTTTCTCCTCAAAGTTACCAGACTTGTGATATAGTACACCAGACACCCTATTCTCCTCAAAGATACCAGGCCTGTGATATAGTACACCAGACACCCTATTCTCCTCAAAGATACCATCCTGTGATATAGTACACCAGACATCCTTTTCTCCTCAAAGTTACCAGGCCTGTGATATAGTACACCAGACACCCTTTTCTCCTCAAAGATACCAGGCCTGTGATATAGTACACCAGACACCCTTTTCTCCTCAAAGATACCAGGCTTGTGATATAGTACACCAGACACCCTATTTTCCTCAAAGATACCAGGCTTGTGATATAGTACACCAGACACCCTTTTCTCCTCAAAGATACCAGGCCTGTGATATAGTACACCAGACACCCTTTTCTCCTCAAAGATACCAGGCTTGTGATATAGTACACCAGACACCCTATTCTCATCAAAGATACCAGGCCTGTGATATAGTACACCAGACACCCTTTTCTCCTCAAAGATACCAGGCTTGTGATATAGTACACCAGACACCCTATTCTCCTCAAAGATACCAGGCTTGTGATATAGTACACCAGACACCCTATTCTCCTCAAAGATACCAGGCTTGTGATATAGTACACCAGACACCCTATTCTCATCAAAGTTACCAGGCTTGTGATATAGTACACCAGACACCCTTTTGTCATCAAAGTTACCAGGCTTGTGATATAGTACACCAGACACCCTTTTGTCATCAAAGATACCAGGCTTGTGATATAGTACACTAGACACCCTTTTGTCATCAAAGTTACCAGGCTTGTGATATAGTACACCAGAAACCCTATTCGTCTACATAAGACTCGTCAGTGGTGCTCGAATCAAAACAATTTTGAAAATCAATTTAATTACGAAGTTAGTTTATGTAACTGGCTTAACCACCACATTGTATGCCTGTATCAAGTCATTATATTTGATATCTGTATATTTTGTTGTTAATCTATGTTGTTTTTCTATTTGTTGGTAGTCTATTGTAATGTTATTGGTTATATCTAGTTCTTACCTAGAAATAATGATTGAGGATCAGTTATTGGCGAACCAACAGATGCAGCATGATGTAATGTTGTCCTGTCGTAACGCTGTGGTGCTTCTTCTACTGTTTTAGCTTTTGACAATTCTGGTCTGCTTGCAAATTCAGGCTTAAGGACATCGGCGAGTTCTTGCTGGTGCGTTTCTACAAGTGCTTGGTGAAAAAAATCGTAAGCTGATTGACCTCTACGTGGAAGTATATCCAGAAGTGCTCGAGCTTGTTGTTCTCTAGTATGTTCACACTGTAATTTGAAGTTAGAATATTAATTTAGAGAGATTTTTTATGAAAAGTGCAAATTATCAAAATCAATAATTTCCTTTTGGGATGATTTTGAACGACATAATTTATATAACAAAAAAAATTGCAGTATGGTTACAAACGAAAACCCAAATAGACAAAGATGGGTCCAATTAAGTTCTGAATTAAACGAACCAAGCAGTCATTTATATATATATATATATATATATATACACACGAAAAGGAATGTATTTTCTAATTCGATAGCAGATATTGAGTAGGTATTCTATATTACAATTTAATATATCTTTTTTATTCTTTTCCTACAAGACGTTCAGCAACGGTGTTACCAATAAGCAATATATTTTTTTTCCGGAAATAATGTCCTGAATCTCAACTCATTTAGGTTTTTATATTTATTTTGAACTATTTACTTTGATCTTTTTTCCTTTTCTTAAAAGCTATTCCATGGCTCATAAAAGACAATGATGGTTCACTTTCCTATATCACATTAGACATCAAAACACCCAAATTGGAGACAATTACAGCAAACATACCGTTTCCTATTGGAGACAACTGTTTAAAGCAAAAATATTAACCACAAAGGTAGACAACTCAAGCAAAATAACTTACTGAAATGGAGACAAGTCTAGCTAATTGCCTTAAATCTTACATATATATACGTTTTAATGTTTCTATCCATAAATGTATGAAATGTACATGGTACCTACCGTAATTTCTGACATCATACCCTCTGACAGCACTCCATATGCGAACAATTTATCACATATACCAGGGATATCACATAGTCCTTTGATTAAAATAGTGCGGCCTTTCCTTAGGATCGTACGGGAACGTTCGTCCATGTCTTTTAATTATTTCTGTAAAATGTTATATAAACCACAATTCAAGAACTTGTTGTTCACTAAGTTGACACAAGTTAATTTCATGATGAGATTTATTTCACTGTAAGTTTGATTTGATATTTGATAACGATGAACTACAACCCAAAATATGGAGACTGTGAATTAACCATAGATTTTTAAATGGGCTGCCACATATTTGTTCCATAGATAGATACATACAATAACGTTAACGTAATATCCAGAGTCTGCTATTCTCACGACTATTTTATGTTTTGTCGCGGCATTCCTCACAATGAATTAAACACGAGTTCGTTATCTGAACAGATTCATGTCATTTAAGTCCGTACGTGAAATTAATTTAATAACAATGAAGAAGAAATATCTCCAAAATTTAATTGACGATAATTTCCTTCATATATGAATGTAAACCCTAATTGTGTCTTCAAAGTTTAATCTTGCACTTCATCAAAATGTTTTCTATCACAAAAGACAATAAACTTAGTCATTGTAAACTTGAATCTGATTCCTGTGTTGTTATATTGGAGTACACGGAATCGTTACTCTCCTGGTAATAAACTAACGAAGCAGCAATTCCTGTGTGCTGTCAATATCTTCAGTTACTGTACTGTTGTTTTGACATTGACAAGTAAAAAATGAATGAAAGTAAATATCTTAAATAGAAAAGGAAATCAGTAAGTTAAGACAACAGTACACTAGGATATGAGTGGGACATTACATGTACTACATTTGTGTTTGCTTGTCACTTTGAGAGTTAGCTCCCACCCCTTTTCCCCATACTCATACACACACTGTGTCACTGCATTAGAATTCTTACAAAGTTTATTTCAAAAAAAAATTTAGAAAATCTCTTTATCTAGATCATGACAAATGAAGATTAAGATTTTAATACAGTTTTTAGTCTTTACCTAAATAAAACTTTTCCAGATAGAGAGTTGTCTCATTGGCACTCATAACACATCTTCTTATTTATACAGACAGGAAAAAAGAGACACAAGTTAAGGCAAACAAATGGAGTTATCCCTCTTTGTATTGGCTCTCTCCAATCATGTATTATATGTTTTAATTTGTTTTTAATCATTTTAAATTATTAACAATCAGTATATATGTTAGATTGCATGTGTTGTTTGTGTGGATATTGTATGAACTGTGTTGATTTATATGCTCTATATGGGCCCCGGCCCTTTAATTAGGAATAAATACATTTGCTTTGATTTGATTTGATTAGTTAACCAATGTTCAAATCTTGTGAATCAATCAAGATGCGAACAATCAAGGTAACAACCATAAAACTAAGTCTATCAACATACAACTTGGTATTATTATTCATAACAAATAGCAAATAAAGTAAAATGGAAAGAAAATATTGACCTCGTTGTCATTAATTACATGTTATAGGCCAGGGTTATAGGACAACAAATGAGGGAATCGCATAAACCCTGTCATGTCGATGCACGCCATCGACATGACAGGGTAAGTGTATCCTGCATTGCATGCATCACAGTATCAATAACTCAAAAATGTGTATAAAGCGTCTGTGCAAAATATATGAGGTCAAAATGCTAAAACTGTCAGATTTCATTTTAATGAGAAAAAAAGCTTTATGTACTTTATGTATGCAGCATAAAATAAAGCTTTGTTTAAGTAACCTTCTTTTACAATTAAATGTTATCCTTACCTGCGTCAATGTGTTCCTCGAGATGTGTTCTGTCCGCGTATTAACAAGGGGAATATTCACACTATGGAAAGATTAGGTAAAATCCGTATCTATAAATAGATTATTGACACCACGTAGTTAAAATACATAAACAAACAATCTGATAACCATTTCAAGGTTCGTGTGTATTTTTATTTAAGTATACAAAAGGAGATGGTCAACCGCTATGCGTACTATTTAGATTTATATTAGAGGGAAATGAAAATAACATCAGTTCATTCTGCGTCCACATGTTGATTTCTCCTAAAAATAGAATATAAATTGGACAGATTTCAGATCACTACTATGGTTTCAAATGATTAAACAGGGAACCAGACACGGAAAACAAAGTGGTCTGAAAATAACATAAACATTAGCTATTTTAAAAGCTTGCCTAAATATAGTAAAAGTTAATCTTAAAAGAATAGAAGTAGTACATAAATACTGAGAATGTTACTTAGAAATTGTTGTTTTGAACGAAATTTATTTACAAAATATCAAATATCAAATATAAAGGTTTGGATTTTTTTTTGGGGGGGGGGGGGGGGGGACTTAAAATCATTTCTGTCTTTTTCTCTATTCTTTACATTATTAGCCCTTTATTCTCTATTTTTTTCAATACTCTCTATTCGATAAACCCCATATTCGATACTACACATGTACAACCCCGGGTACACATGTACATTTTAGGAAAGAATTTAAAAAGCATTAATTGACAATGAAATCTATCAGTCCGAATTAAACTTTTTTCTGGGCTTAGCTAATAAAAACTAAGCAACCCCTTCTAACTATATACACACGTTCTCTAGAAGATAAAGCCTAACCATTTTCTCTCATTCTTTAATATCACAGAATCTGACTCAGAATTATATATTTTTAACTCACCCGCTACAAATTGTTTCAAATCTACATTCTCATTTTCAAACTACCTGCAGCCACACTTGTTGTAACATGGTTGGATTTTATTTCAGACTTTACCCTTTTTCTTGTTTTTCTGGCTTCTTGTTTTTTTTTATTTTGTCTTTTTATTTGCCTAAATCTGTCAGATTCATTCTTTTTTATATTAATGTTTTTCATTTGCTTTAAATCGTCTGTTCTTAATTCTGTTTAGACCTACATGTATTTCTTTTTCACTTTATCTAACCTCGATCTCTGTCTTAACTGTCTTAGGTTTTTCCCTTTCTCTTCAATCTCCTGCTTTAATCTCTCCTTCTCTGTCTCTTTGCATTTATTCTTCAAATCTTCATTGGTTCTGTCAAGCTCTTGCCTCAACTCAGCCACTTCTGGATCATTTTCTTCCACCAATAATTAATTGTCAGGAATTAACCAAGCTGTTATTATCATGTGATGTTTGTTGACGGGAATAGTCTTGTCTGTGTCTACATTTGGACAACCATACTCGTTCAAATTCTTGTATTTTACTCCATGACCAATATTCCAGGCATTACTCAAATTTTCGTGGCAAGAATCTTTTTTAAACCCCATCATGTATCACTTCAGTCACCACACGGGTCCAAAAATAAGTCTTCTATCTGTTATTTCCAACAAAAGCAATGTCACAAAAACATTTTCAAACAAAGTTTTTTTTTTATTTAACAACAGTGAACACTTTTTATGAAACCAACCACCCGTGTCTTCTATAAATTTAATTAGGATTATCAAAGATAAAAATAGCATTAATTCTGACGTCATCGTAATTACTGGGTTAAATATAGATAATACATGTGAAATCTTTCCAATTAAATAAGTATGTGTCCTTATTGTACCATTTAGTTATATAGGCAAGGTAAGCTTATTGTTGTGTACATACATCAGGTCATTAGTTTTCTCGTTGGAATTGTTTTACATTTATCATGTATCTTTTATATAGCTTGCTATGCGGTATGGGTAATTCTCATTGTCGAAGGCGGTACGGTCACCTATAGTTGCTTACTTCTTAATTGTGTACTTCCTTTGGTCTCTGATGGAGTGTTGTCTCATTAGCAATCATGCCACATCTTTTTAGTTTCATAAGGTACGCTTATAATCCTTTTATTGGATTTGATGGAATAGATCAAGACATATTGCTGTGAACATTATAAGATACAGGACAATATAATTTATGATAGATTGGTGTTTAACTATTAAACGTCAAGTGGCAAATATTTCATGTATATCATGACTTGTAACTGTGATATGAAATGGGACCTCCTTTGTACTAGATCGAAACTCTTATTCCTATTTAAACAAGCTATTTCAAGTATCTGGTTTGACCCAGAGCGTCTCGGACCTGGATTCGAACCCGCAATCTCCCGCGCTCAAGACAAGCACGCTAGAGATGAGATGATTTAGAAGTAGGGTGCTCGCCTCGAATGCGAGAGGATGTAAATTTGCGCGATTCATTTGGTAGCTGTCTAATTTGGGTATACTTCATATCTACTAAATAATTTATATACATTGTATATAATTGTAAGACTGCTCAAGGAACAGGGGGGATAATGTCCCTAAAGCTTATGGGTAATAAAGAGGTAGATGTAATTATGGCTTACATGTGTATGCAAAGGACGGGTAAACGACAACTCCTAGATTATAGTTGACATAATGAATACATGGAGGGGGTCTGGATGGGGTTTACAGAATACAGAATAATGTGAAAACGTGCAGAATAAATGGCTAAAAAATAAAGAATAAAGAATAATTGGGTGATAAAATAAAAATAATAGAGAATAATGGGCATAATGTATAAAGAATAGAGAATAATGGGCATAATGTATAAAGAATAGAGAATAATGGGCATAATGTATAAAGAATAGAGAATAATGGGCATAATGTATAAAGAATGGAGTAAAATGGCATAAAAAAATTAAAGAATACGGAATTGAAGGAACGCAATCACGACTTTCATGAAGAGCTTTTTTTTAATAATCTAAATAAACCAATACAATGTATTATATAGATGTACGTTTGCATAGAGGTAACATGAATACTAGATAGAAAGATGAACCTCAAATTAATGTTAATTATTTAATTGTTAATGTCCTTTACCCACCAAACCATGCATCTCCATTGGCAAGAATAATGTTAGTAGTATTGATATAGAAAGTTGGTTTTTGCTTTCGAGTGTGGCATTTTTTCAGAAAGATTTGCGAAAACCTGATAGTAGTTCATAAATTTTTCCTGTACTGTTCAAACAATTTTGTGAACTAACATTTTTAGTACATTTTTCTGTTAACGTTTTTGAAAATGAATAGTTGAATGCTATAAAACTAGTTTAGCCCACAAGATGTCTACATGCCTATCTCAAACCAGAAACCTTTTCACATGTTCCTAACCCTAACCCTAACCCACAAAATGTTGATATGCCTATCTCAAGCCAGAAACATATTCACATGTTGTCTGGTTATTGTATCTTACCCCAATCTTCTTCATTTTACACATTTTGACCAATTGGAAAAGTTCGCGTAGAAAACATTTTTGTGTTGATGATAGTTGTATTAGAGTTGTCGTTCTTAGACTAATCTACAAGATATTTACACAACATACGCACTCTTGTGATATAAAACAGTCACCAAATTTTTATGAAAATTGCTCAAAGCGCTTTTGAGTTATTGTCCGAAAACTGGACAATCCCCCCTTTTTGTGAATAAAATCCCATTACTCGGAAAATTAAAATCGAAAATTAATAAAAATCGAAAGGGACCTTACGTCAATAGATATAAACAGTTTCACGAAAACTGCTCAAAGCATTTTTGAGTTATTGTCCGAAAACTGGAAAATCCCCCTTTTTTAATGAATAAAACCCTATTACTCGGAAACGTAAAATCTAAAATTTATAAAAATCGAAAGGAAGCTCACGTCAATAGATATAAACAATTCGCCAAAGTTTCATGCAAATTGGTTTAAGCATTTTTGAGTTATTGTCCGACATGTTGACGACGGACGGACAGACGGACAGAAGGATAACGGTATACCATAATACGTCCCGTAAACAGGCGTATAAAAAGTGAATGTAATGTGACGTCAAAAGGTTATTCGAAGTTAAATCTAGGGTCATTCTAGGGAAAATCTAGCTAAATACTAAAACGTATAAATTCGTCTTTTTCAGGTAAACGACAGTTTTATGTCCAACGGGAAATATTTGATTAATTGATTTTTTGCTTCCTAAACGTCCAGTGGGAAATATTGCATGCAAATACAGGAATACTAGAAATCAGAACAATAACGTGTTTTTTTTTTAATATGGTGTGAATGTAAATTCCTATTCTGAAATAGTACGATACGCTGAGCCTGTTTTAAGCGTAGAAACTCACAAATAATCAGTATGCAGGAAACATGCCACTCTTCCCGAAACCAAGTTGTATCAAGCTAGGATTTGAAGCTTATTCTTTAATTGGTGCATTTAGAAAATGTAGGTTATGTATGAACATGATTTTATTTTATATCAATTCGGAGCAAATCTTAATATCTTACAATAGTAAGCATGGGTTATTTCTTGGTTAATGTATTGTAGTTATTAGTGTCATGTTCATAAAAATAAAAATGGCAAAATGGCATCCGTTTTCTAATACAAGACAGCTTCCAATTGATATTTTATAGTGTGTTTTTCTATGTTGTGATGTTATACTATTGTTTCAGAAAAGGGAGAAGGTTTGGTACCATTAAAACGTTTAATCCCGCTGCAAATGTTTGCACCTGTCCTAAGTCAGGAATCTGATTACAGTAGTTGTCGTCTGTTTATGTAGTTCATACGTGTTTCTCGTTTCTCGTTTTTATATAGATTAGACCGTTGTTTTTTCCATTTGAATGGTTTTACACTAGTATTTTTTTTGGGGCCCTTTATAGCTTGCTGTTCGGTGTGAGCCAATGCTCCGTGTTGAAGGCCGTACCTTGACCTATAATGGTTTACTTTTATAAATTGTAACTTGGATGGAGAGTTGTCTCATTGGCACTCATACCACATCTTCCTATATCTAGTATAAACATCTCTGTAAATCTTTAAAATCAGACACTAATAGTAAATGTAAAATAATAAATAAATTCAGAAAACAATCAAAAATATATATCTTATAAAAAATCTTCTTATACTGTTCAACTTACGATTATAATCTAAATTAAAAATAGCAATGACAGCTTCAAAAAGCATGGTTGTTTTAACCTTTTATTCGGCAAAGATTTTTAATAGTTATATTATTTGCAGAAGAAGAAAAAACAATTTTAGAGTTACAATAAAAAATAACAGTATCGTTCCGCATCTTTAGTCGCACTCTGTCTTCCTATTTTTTAAGGTGGATGATTTATTTCATCTTGGTAAAGATTTCAAATGACTTGAGCAGATCTCATTTAGCCGATACATTTAATTCAAAGATTTTAATTTGTTGTACAGCACTATTAATGTGTCAGCAATTTGAAGCATTTTCCTGTGCATAATTTCAAGATTGTGTAGTGTATATATGTCCATCAGTGCTAATAATAGACTATACATTAAGGTTCATCTCCCTTAATCTGACCTTAGATAAATTTAGTTTTACTTTTATGCCCCTTTTTTCATTATATAGCTCTTCGTGTGTTTTGATATTTATACATCTTTGACTTTCAATTGTTGAGGCATGAGCGTTCCTAATGAAGGTAAATCCAGGAAAGCGCTTCCGACGCAACAAATATATAGAGTATAATTTCATTACAGTAGTACCTTAATTACTGATAAACGTATCAATAATACTTTTGTCTCATAGACGTATAGATAGTGCCTCAATTACTGAAAAACGTATCAATAATACTTTTGTCTCGTAGACGTATATATAGTACCTTAATTACTGATAAACGTATCAATAATACTTTTGTCTCGTAGACGTAAAGATAGTACCTTAATTACTGATAAACGTATCAATAATACTTTTGTCTCGTAGACGAATAGATAGTACCTTAATTACTGATAAACGTATCAATAATACTTTTGTCTCGTAGACGTATAGATAGTACCTTAATTACTGATAAACGTATCAATAATACTTTTTTCTCGTAGACGTATAGCTAGTACCTTAATTACTGATAAACGTATCAATAATACTCTTGTATCGTAGACGTATAGATAGTACCTTAATTACTGATATACGTATCAATCAATAATACTTTTGTCTCGTAGACGTATAGATAGTACCTTAATTACTGATATACGTATCAATCAATTATACTTTTGTCTCGTAGACGTATAGATAGAACCTTAATTACTGATAAACGTATCAATAATACTTTTGTCTCGTAGACGTATAGATAGTACCGTAATTACTGATAAGCGTATCAATTAATAACACTTTTGTCTCGTAGACGTATAGATAGTACCTTAATTACTGATAAACGTGTCATACGCACCGTTGTGTATCAATAATACGTTTGTCTCGTTAATTACAGATAAACGTGTCATGCGCACTGTTGTGTATCAATAATACTTTTGTTTCGTAAATGTATAGATTTATCATAAGTGTGATCGAGTATTGACAATCAACTTCATGTCTAATCGTATCAATACAGTCTACTGGTTTCCAATGATATTAGATCGGAATCGTGTAATACTGATTGATGAAATGTCTTTGTCTTCCCGTTAGGATATATGGTATTACTTTTAACCCGATTTCAATGATCTTATCACTTACTATTTCATTATTGTCTTAATTATTGTGGTAGCCGAAGCTATGAAAGACGCACTGATATTTCATTTACGTAAATTAAAGTACAATTTTTCTAATTAAGGCCACAAACACTGCAGTATGTTTTCACTTAACTGAATTCAAATTACTTTACAAACGACTAAAACTAATAACAACGAATATCTAAACGTTGTTCTGAAACGATTGTTTTGTCTTAACCATTTCATTACTATTTGTGTAATATCCAGTGGCAAATATTTCAAGTTTCAAGTGGCAAAAACTAATCATATGTGTATTCTATAAGATAGGTCCTATAAAGTGGAAAAATTGGAACTATTTCTAGAAAAAAGTGAATGCTGTATAAAGTTCTGTTCATAAACAATAGTTAATTCTTGATAACAGAATATCTTTAATATAAAGTTGAATAAAGATGTCTACCTGAAGCTACTCAAACAAACATTCTTAAAAGTAAGGATGAATTAAGTCACCTTTTAGAAAGTTCACTGGGAGCACCACGAATTGGTTTACCGTTACAAAATATCGGTGTCATAAATTTCCATGAATATGTTTCATTGTTCTTAGTTATAATTCCGTTCTCCTTTTCTCGATAATATATGTTAATGGGTGTGTACTTTAATTCCGTTCTCCTTTTCTCGATAATATATGTTAATGGGTGTGTACTTTAATTCCGTTCTCCTTTTCTCGATAATATATGTTAATGGGTGTGTACTTTAATTCCGTTCTCCTTTTCTCGATAATATATTTCTCAACATTCTACGTTTCAATTGGTGTGTACTTTAATTCCGTTTTCCTTTTCTCGATAATATATATTAACATTCTACGTTTCAATTGGTGTGTACTTTAATTCCGTTCTCCTTTTCTCGATAATATATTTCTCAACATTCTACGTTTCAATTGGTGTGTACTTTAATTCTGTTTTCCTTTTCTCGATAATATATTTCTCAACATTCTACTTTTCAATTGGTGTGTACCTTAATTCCGTTTTCCTTTTCTAGATAATATATATTAACATTCTACGTTTCAATTGGTGTTTACTTATCATGAGCAACACGAAGGTTGCCTTTAATAGAATGGAGCGCCTTTATCGTCTTGTTCAAGCTATATTTTTTTTTCTGTTAATAATTCGTGTTTTTCTCCTTTAAGATACTTCTTCGACTGAAAATTTATTATTGCAAATTTGTTTTCTATAAAACTAAAATTGATATTGAGGAGTTTTTCAACTTGTTGGGCTTTTAGACGGTTAACATTTTTGTGTTATTCGCCGTTGTATTTTGATATTCACATAGTATTGACGGTTATAGAAATAACCCGAAGTTATGATCTATTGATAATGAAAATGTCCCCGTTGTATTTTGATATTCGCATAGTACTGACGGTTATGGAAATAACCCGAAGTTATAATCTATTGATAATGAAAATGTCCCCGTTGTATTTTGATATTCGCATAGTACTGACGGTTATGGAAATAACCCGAAGTTATAATCTATTGATAATGAAAATGTCCCCGTTGTATTTTGATATTCGCATAGTACTGACGGTTATGGAAATAACCCGAAGTTATAATCTATTGATAATGAAAATGTCCCCGTTTTATTTTGATATTCGCATAGTACTGACGGTTATGGAAATAACCCGAAGTTATAATCTATTGATAATGAAAATGTCCCCGTTGTATTTTGATATTCGCATAGTACTGACGGTTATGGAAATAACCCAAAGTTATAATCTATTGATAACGAAAATGTATATACAGGAATGAGAATTACGAAATTGTCACGGGTGCCACATGTGGAACAGGATCTGCTTACCGTACCGGAGCACCTGAGATCACCCTCAGTGTTTGGTGGGGTTCGTGTTACTCAGTCTTTATGCTGTGTTTAGTGTACTGTTGTTTCTTCTGTTTGTCTTTTTCTTTTCAGCCATGGCGTTGTCAGTTTATTTTCTTTTCAGCCATGGCGTTGTCAGTTTATTTTATTTTCAGCCATGGCGTTGTCAGTTTATTTTCGACTTATGAGTTTGAATGTCCCTTTGGTATCTTACGCCTCTCTTTTAATTATGACGCTAACTAGATTACAAACATCTAATTTCCTGCCATTTCATAACACCACTACATGACGAACAGTTCAGTATCAATTAAGTGTGGGTTGAACTTTGATTCAAGAAATAAACACATCCAATAAGGTCTATCAAATTGTCACAGCAACATCAATTTTACGTCTCCCTATAATATAACACAAACGAATCGCAACAAGTGAAGTTGTTATTTACTATGTTTAAAGCATTGATTAAGTTCATGTTATAGAAAAACAAAGGATATAGAATATCCATCCATGACACAAACTTAGTACATGCGCATAAAAAGCAAACAAAATGCAAAGAAACAGCGCTTTCGTTGCTGCTCTTCATCTTAAAGTCACAGTGAGATGTCGCCATTTTATCTATCTTAGAAATGTAACACAAACTAAGATAAACGCAGAGTGAGAAAAAAAAATCCATTTTGCTGCATTCAATATTTCTGTTTAATTCAAAATTTATGCTGAATGAAACATCTGTCTGAATATGACAAACATGTAACTGGAGACATCAAACCAGGGAAGTGGAAGAATAACATGACTACTGGAAGTGGTGCGACCCAGTGAAAGCAGGAAACACAAAGTATAAAAACTAATTTTGACTTCATGTTTTCATAACTTTTTAACCTTCGTGTCTTGTAGCACCATCACAGCTAGTATTCTATTACTACATACAGGAATTGTTTCGCTATATAGTTATTTTATTCTTAAAAAAAAATAATACGCTTATTAGCCTGCAAGTCTTTGTAGCAATAATACGCTTATTAGCCTGCAAGTCTTTGTAGCAACAATACGCTTATTAACCTGCAAGTCTTTGTAGCAACAATACGCTTATTAACCTGCAAGTCTTTGTAGCAACAATACGCTTATTAGCCTGCAAGTCTTTGTAGCAACAATACGCTTATTAGCCTGCAAGTCTTTGTAGCAGTCAAAACAAGACTGCAACCTTCATGATAAGAATGTTTTATGTTTGAATTAAACACTTATGGTAATAACTTAAAAATGGACATTTGACAACTCAGAAATCTTATTTTACAGCATCCGTTTTATATTTACAGATTGCCATTAATATTTCTTTATAGCATTTATTCAATGTTTCTCCAAGCAATCGGAAGAAAGTCAATGATGACCGACTCCCGCTTCGCTGTCAGTCACAGAACTATAAACATATCTTCTTTCATCAGAAAGACGTAAATCCTCTACAGGATATAATGACTTGTTTTATTACAAATCTTAATGCGTATATAATTGAATGTTTTGTTTTACTCAAGAAGAAATATTTATTATATAATTTGACAGCCAATCAGAATAAAACTGTTCTACTTTTATGATTTGTATTAAGACTTGACACGCGTGTCACATTACGATCTTACAATTTATTGTAATTCGTTACTAAGATTGTAAATATTTTGTAGTGAATAATTCTTTACCTAAAACGCTTTTGTACTTAACGATTAAATGAAATCCCTTGATACCAGAATTAAAAGCCCGTATTCAGTGTTATACAAGATAACGTATATTATAAATAGTCAAAATAACCAGTTTCCACATTAGAACCAATGTTTTAAGTAGAGATGCAAATTCTTGTAAAAATATCGATTCCTGTCCATGCTCATTGTAATGTTTCTCTCTTATAACATACTAAAATAACACATTGATCATTGTGTATATAAGATCAGATAACAGAGTACATTAGTCAAAAATACAAATAATTGTGTTCGACATATATTACCCATGACATATAAACTCAACAAAAATGTTAAGAACCACAAATTAATATTTTCAACGGCAATAGTATTAAAGTCTCTGTTTGAAAATCTTCTACAGCAGTTGTTGACTTATAAAGAGTGATGTGGAAACACCTCTATTTGCCTGATACTTATAAACTACTTATATCAACACATTAAAAATCGATGTTCTCTCACTACAAAAAAAAAAAAGATTATTAAACTCAATTTTTGTTCCTAAAACGAGACCTTGGATTAAATGTGCTTTGTGAAGACTTATTCTGTATCCAAAGAGTCATATCTTTTGTACTGCTTATTAATGGAAATACAATTTAATTTTGAAATTTAAAACTTACTGCTTCATTTTCAAAAAGCGCGCAAAAAGCAAACTGTGTTGATGTTCCACTGAAGAATCTGGGTACTTAACCAAAAACGATCATTATTTCTGTCCTTTTCCGACAGAATCTGCAAACTTTCAATGGAATGGTAGACATATAATGTTAGAATTCATTGAAATTATGGTATGGAGATTAAAGGAAAAATTACGGACTTAAAAATTGAAAATTACAAAATAAAGTAATGTTGGGTTATTGTTGTCATGGTTTTGACAAAACATCAATGTAATGGTGTCATGTGTCTAGGCTCGGAAGTATTTTGTAGCCCTTGGTAAAAATGTAACAACATTATTTCAAATTTAAGTGCTACCGACGTGTATCTGTCTGGATACCATGCTACCGACGTGTATCTGTCTGGATACCAAGCTACCGACGTGTATCTGTCTGAATATCAAGTTACCGACGTGTATCTGTCTGAATACCAAGCTACCGACGTGTGTTTGTCTGGATACCAAGCAACTAACGTGTATCTGTCTGGATACCAAGCTACCGACGTGTATCTGTCTGGATACCAAGCTACCGACGTGTATTTATCCCGACGTGTATCGGTTTGGTTACTAAGCTATCTACGTGTGTCGTCTGTTTGGTAACTAAGCTACCGACATGTGTCTAATTTGGTACTAAGCTACCGCGGTGTATCTGTTTGGTTACTAAGCTATCTACGTGTGTGTGTTTGGTAACTAAGCTACCTTCGTGTGTCTGTTTGGTAACTAAGCTATCTACGTGTGTCTGTTTGGTAACTAAGCTATCTACGTATGTCTGTTTGGTTACTTAGCAACCTACGTCTATCATATTGGTAACTAGCTTGATTGAGTTTTATTGATAGTTCACCGTACACCATTGAAATTTGGTGTACTTTTAAATTTTCAGTACACCTTAAAGGTTGTTGTACAATTGAGTTCCCAGTATATCATTTAGTTTGTACAGTATTGTGTACTACAATGTACTTCATACACCATTATATTGAGTATACTCATCAGTAAGCTGTACACCATGTTTAGTTGGTGCACTGTTCTATACTACAATGTACTTCATACACCATTATATTGAGTATACTCATCAGTAAGCTGTACACCATGTTTAGTTGGTGCACTGTTCTATACTACAATGTACTTCATACACCATTATATTGAGTATACTCATCAGAAAGCTGTACACCATGTTTAGTTGGTGCACTGTTCTATACTTCAATGTACTTCATACATAACGGGGTTAGATGTACTACTGTCTCCATGTAATATGAGTTCTCCATACGCCAATGAAGCTTGCTCTACAAATTAGTTCTTCGTACCTGGTGTATTTAATATAAAAATAAGGAGATGTGGTATGATTGCCAATGAGACAACTATCCACCAAAGTTCAAATGAAGTTGATATAAGCAATTATAGGCAACCGCACGGCCTTCAACAATGAAAAAACCCATACCGTATAAAAATATGAAACAATTCAATTGAGAAAAACTAACGGCCTAATTTATAACAAACCAATTTACGAAAAACAAATATGACAGACATGAACCAACGACAACCACTGAACTACAGGCTCCCGACTTGGGACAGGCACATAAAGATTGTGGCGGGGTTAAACATGTTTGTGAGCGCTTAACCCTCCGCTAATCTGGGACAGTGATGTAACAGTACACCATAAGAACAAACTATAAAAATCAGTTGAAAAAGGCTTAACTCATCAGATGGATACAAATAGAAATACATCTAACAAAAACACAGAGTGAACGTGGAGGGGTACTTATACATCCCGAAAACGAAAAGACACTAAGTACAGATCTGAGAGTACTCGCAGCTACTGACAGCTAGTTCAAAAACCAATAACAACTAATGAAAAAAATCATGTATCTAAGACTAAAATATCAATCAGTGCACATCCAACATCCAATAGATTTAGTGTAAAGACGTCATTAACAGTCAGAGAAAAACATGACCCTGTGCAATGCCAAACTATAAGTATCGACAGATTGTATTACCGTGAAAGTACATATGTGTAATATTTAGTATGGTTTTAATTTACTGATAACAAAATCAATATTTATGCCAATAAAAACAATATTCAAAGATTTAATTACAGTGTTGAATAGGTAACCTTTTAGGATAAGTTTATTTAAAGGATTGATAAGTTTACCCGGATCGAATCTATATATTTTCCGGGCTCGGTTTACAACATCACCGTAAAATTTAGGATGTATATTCCGTTTGAAATCTACAATCTACAAGACCAAATCTTTGTATCTATGAAAGAATTTAGTAAAGGTTTTAAGTAATTTGTGGTAACGAAATCCCTGATTTAATAATTTACTAGTAATACATAGATTACGCTCATTCAAATCCTAAACGTCACTTCAGATACGAGCATAGATAACGAGTTGGGATATATAAACACCGTAAGATGGTGCCAAAGGAACATCACCGTGCAAAAATGGAAAATTAACAATAGGAAAAGAAAAATCATCCCTTTTGTCGTAAATTTTTGTGTAGAGTTTCTCGTGTAATACTGAAATATCTAAATCTAGGAAAGGACAGTTATTGCTGTTGATATTAGATTTCTTTAAAGTAAGTTCCTTTGGGTAAATTTCAGAAGTATATTTAGAGAATTATTGATTATTTAACGAAAAAGTATCACCAAGATAACGATAAGTGTTGTTGAGTTTACTATTAAGGTCCACGTACACCATGTTTTTTTAGTACCAACCACAGGTTACATTGCACATGGCAATCACAGGGACTACCGAAACCCTGGTTACATAGCACATGGCAACCACAGGGACTACTGAAAAACTGGTTACATTGCACATGGCAACCACAGGGACTACCAGTAACCGTTATATTGAGCCTGCAGTTGAAGATAAATATGGAAATGATAACAACAAAAATATAGAGAAAATAAGACAAGCAATCAGATGAAAAAGGTCATTTCTTCATTCAATAAGTTAGTTTTAAATATGTCTGCTCAATCTCATTGCCATAATCTTTTTACGTCTTATTGTAATCGGTACAATTTAGATGGAAATTTGATGTAGAAAAGTCAAGCCAAATGTAATATGATTTCGAAAATGCTGAAGAATGATTTCCGTTTCTCAATAATTGATGGCAAAAATGTTATTGAATGAGGAGTTTAGTAAATGATCCTTGTCGGAAAGAAATTAATTTGAAATTATTTGATGTGAAAGTAATAGTATGACTGAGACCATGCAATTCAAAGTTATTTTGTTTAGCACCAATCAGGAATATATTGTTACAAATTCTACACTTCGTTACTAGAATCTACTTAGAAAACAAGTTGAATTGAATAAAATTAAAGTTCGACCATTTTCATAAAGACAACTGCTTAACTTTGACATGCAGGAAAATGATAAACGGCATAATTGTTTGCTAAGTAATTTATGTTCGTTTGAAAATATGAAAAGCACAAAATGATTTGCATTCCGATGGATCTATCTGCGCCCCTTTTATTGCAGATGTATTCCTTTACGGTCATTGATCACTATTAACGGCAAAGTGAAATATAGGCAAAAAAAAACACCATTTGATAAATATTTAAATTTGATCAATACGTGAAGATATTTACATACATGATATAGGGTAGGGTAAACGTCAATCAGAAAACAAACTAACAACACCAAACATCTGGAGGGCAACATACAGTCCCAAACCAACAACACCAAACATCTGGAGGGCAACATACAGTCCCAAACCAACAACACCAAACATCTGGAGGGCAACATACAGTCCAAAACCAACAAAAAAAACATCTAGAGGGCAACATACAGTCCCAAACTAACAACACCAAACATCTGGAGGGCAACATACAGTCCCAAACCAACAAAACAAAACATCTGGAGGGCAACATACAGTCCCAAACCAACAACACAAAACATCTGGAGGGCAATATACAGTCCCAAACCAACAACACAAAACATCTGGAGGGCAACATACAGTCCCAAACCAACAACACAAAACATCTGGAGGGCAACATACAGTCCCAAACTAACAACACAAAACATCTGGAGGGCAACATACAGTCCCAAACTAACAACACAAAACATCTGGAGGGCAACATACAGTCCCAAACCAACAACACAAAACATCTGGAGGGCAACATACAGTCCCAAACTAACAACACAAAACATCTGGAGGGCAACATAAAGTCCCAAACTAACAACACCAAACATTTAGATTCTTTACATACAAATAAATTTCACCTCATTTAACTCTTACTAAATGAAAATAAACAGTGACCGTATCATTTGATATTTCCTAATATTATTTTTAGGGGTGGTGATTATCCTTTGTCTACTATAATACTAACTTAGTATTTGGGGTTTTTTTTGTGTTTGTTGTTGTTTTTGAAAAATAAATTGGATGAAATTGGAAAGAATAAGTTGTGGACAAAACCGGTTTACAAACAAAACCTTCGCTAAGACAAATTCCGTTTGAAGAAAGACATGTGTGTATATACAAAACATTTGCTTAGACAAAGACATGTGTATACATACAAAACATTTTCTAAGACAAATTCCGTGTGAAAATAAGACATGTGTATACATACAAAACATTTGCTAAGACAAATTCCGTGCGAAGATAAAACGTGTATACATACAAAACATTTGCTAGGACAAATTACGTGCGAAGAAAGCATGCGTATACATACAAAACATTTGCTAAGTCAAATTCCGTGCGAAGATAAGACATGTGTATACATAAAAAACATTTTCTTAGACAAATTCCGTGCAAAGAAAGACATGTGTATACATGTTCTTTTAAGGTTTGTCTTCAGAATTAATCAATTTTGTTGCTAATTAAAGAACCCTCGATTTTAATATGTCGTCCAACTCTGATGTATTTCTGAATCATTGTGTTTACTTTATCCGTACCACGACAGAAACTCGGTTATTAATTACTGCTTGTCTAATGAGCCCCTCTTAAAATGCTGTCACTTCATCTGTCTCACTCAGATAATTAACAACAACTTTTTGCATAATGTGCATGTTATATATTCATTTTTCGCATTTAATTGCAACATAAATAATTTCTAAAATTGTCCCAAACATTAAGTCTGTCAAATTAAACCGAGTTGTGAAGTTCTTGAAGGAGAGACATGCAATTGTGAGATTAAAATGTAATAAACATACGATTTTCAACGATACTTTCAAATAGGAAAATTGTTTTCCATCCCATGACATTATTTCAGTTCTATTCTACTTCGAAAAACTGTAAACCGTAGACATCTAGTGACACTTTGACTAATATAAAAAAAACATATCTCCCTTTTAATTTGATCTTAATTTTTTGTTTTTATTATTTTGTTAAACTTTTAGACTTAGTCTATAAAGTTCCCTATTAAAGGTTCTTGAAATATTCAATTATACAACGTATACAATTTGTGGATTATTTACCACCTGATTGCATTTGATGTTATTTCAAACAGTTTGCAATAATGATTTGCTAAATTCAATATCCGGTAAGTTAAAAAGTATATAGCTAATGAATTATCGTAAAGAAAATCAATATAAGACATTATAATTTTAACTAAAGTTTAGAACTAAAATGCATTAGGAGCGATCACAAAAAGGTGAAAGTCGAGGATATCTGAGTATCTTTATACGTTAGTGACTTTATGACCAAATTAAGACAAGGTCAACGCTGTTTGTGTGAATTGAAACTCTAGTTTTCTTAGTAAATTCTTATCAATAAATAAGTTAAGAAAGGTATGAATTAAATACTGATGATACACTTTGGGGACTAGCAGCCCAACAGCAACGGTAATAAAAACGTAAACTATTAATTGTTACGAGTCTATACAATGTACATGTTGTTATTGTTAGAATTAGCAGCAACATTAATCAAGTCTGCCCTTCGCTTTTTATATGAACTTTACATTATAGAATATAATCGAATAAATGAACAGATCGATGAAGATTTGATCAAGAATTTGTCAGATATATACTGTTAGCGTTAATATAAATTACAGCAATTGCAACCTCTGGACTGCAGCGTGATCTACTATTACTGCTTTTCAATATGACTATAAAGATATCCATGAATTGAGATTTATTGCTAAAGAGTCAAAGTTCCTGAAATGAGTTTTTGTAATCTCTATTCACAAACTTGTTCGATAGGCGACACCATTCTTCATGATCTATACAGTATTTTTACTGCTGGTTTCTAAGTTTAATTGCAATCAATGCGATCAAAACCAACGTCGAATTTATCAAAAAAGAAAGGAAGCATTCCCAACAGTACCGGTATAGTTTCCAAAGGAACCATGACCAACAGTACCTGTTGTATCCTAAGGAAGAATGCCTAATATTACCTGTTGTGTTCTACGGAAACATGCATAACAGTACCTGTAGTATCTTATGGAAACATGCATAACAGTATCTGTAGTATCTTATGGAAACATGCATAACAGTACCTGTAGTATCTTATGGAAACTTGCATAACAGTATCTGTAGTATCTTATGGAAACATGCATAACAGTACCTGTAGCTTCCTACGGACAAATGCTAGGGGTGGATCCAAAAAGGGGGGTTCCAACCAGATTGTCCCCATTCGAAAGCATTGATCGTCAAAAAAAGACGGGTTCCAACCCCCAAACACCCCCCCCCCCCCCCCCCCCCCCCCAACTGGATCCGCCACTGCATGCATAACAGTACCTATAGTGTCCCACGAAAACATTCATACATGTAACAATACCTGTAGTTTCCTACGAAAACATGCATACATGTGTAACAGTACCTGTAGTACTATTAGTATCTTACGGAAACATGCATAACACAAGGTCATGTTTTCCTATGACAGTTTATGACGTCTTTACACTAAATCCATTGGATATTGAATGTGTACTGATTGATATTTTAGTCTTAGATGCATGATTTCTTCATTAGTTGTTATTGGTATTAAACTAGCTGTCAGTAACTACGAGTACTCTCAGGTCTGTACTCAGTGTCTTTCTGTTGTGTGGATGTATAAGTACCCGTCCACGTCCACTCTGTGTTTTTTTTAGATTTGTTTCTATTTGTATCCATCTGGTGAGTTAAGCCTTTTTCAACTGATTTTTATAATTTGTTTTATGTTGTACTGTTACACCACTGTCCCAGGTTAGGGGGAGGGTTGGCGCCTTCAAACGAGTTTAACCCCGCCACATTCTGTATGTGCATGTCCCAAGTCAGGAGCCTGTAATTCAGTGGTTGTCGTTTGTTGCTGTGTAACATATTTGGTTTTCGTTCATTATTTTGTACATAAATTAGGCCGTTAGTTTTCTCGTTTGTATTGTATTACATTTGTCATTTGGGGGCCTTTTATAGCTGACTATACGGTATGGGCTTTGCTCATTGATGAAGGCCTTACGGTGACCTATAGTTGTTAATTTCTGTGTCATTCGGTCTCTTGTGGAGAGTTGTCTCATAGGCAATCATACCACTTCTTCTTATTTTTATATAAAAGCACCTGTAGCTTCCTACGGAAACATGCATAACAGTACCTGCAGCGTCCTACGGAACCATGCATACAGTACCTGCACTGAGCTTTCTTCGGAAACATGCATAACAGTACCTATAGTATATTACGGAAACATGCATAACATTACCTGTAGCTTCCTACGAAAACATGCATAACAGTACCTGTAGCTTTCTACGAAAACATGCATATTACTTGTAGCTTTCTACAAAAACATTCATAACAGTACCTGTAATATTCTACGGAAGCATACCTTACAGTATCTGTGGTATCCTAAAGAAGCATGCTTTACCGTACCTGTGGTATCCTAAGGAAGAATTCCTAAGAGTACCCGTGGTATCATAAGGAAGCATAACTAATAGTACCCGAGTTATCAGTTTTGTCCTTAACCCAATTTGCTACCAGGAAATCGCCGATTGATACATTATACCCGTACATCTTCAAATACAAAATCTCGTCCCATTGGATAGATCCAATCAACATATTAAACATTTATTTATTCAGCGAGAGGACATCATCTATGGCGGATCATGAAGATAAAAGTGAGAATGGAAACGGGGAATGTGTCAAAGAAACAATAACCCAACCAAAGAGCAGAAAACAGCCCAAGGCCACCAATCGGTCCTCAACACAGCGAGAAAATCCAGCACCCGGAGGAGGGCTTCAGCTGGCCCCTAAACAAAAATGTGTACTAGTTCATAGAAAATGGACGTCACACTAAACTCCGAAACATATAAATGAACCGAATTAAAAAAAAAAACATACAAGACACAAGACTAACAATGGCCATGCAGAGGTTCCTGACTTGGGACATGCGCAAAAATGCGGCGGTGTTAAACAAGTTTTGTGAGATTTCAACCCCCCCCCCCTAATTCGTCTAGCCAATGTAGAATAAACAAACACACAGCAATACGCACAGTAAAACTCAGTTTAAAAGAAGTCTGAGTCCGACCAATCAAACCAAAAACCGGGGATGATCTTAGTTAAGTTTATTTAAGTTAAATATGAAAGCGTAAACAGTTGAGACTTCCATTGTATATAGATTCAAGTTGTCTATATTTTACTTCTTTGGTATCAACATATGTGCCGGTTGTTTTACAATCACTCTGAACCTCGGTTTGAATTTTCAAAGGAAAATTTATTAGTAATTTAGAACGAGAATTCATGGTGCATTTGGCAAACCTTGCAATACAACGTTGTTTGTACGAACACTAATGAAATTTAGGCCTCCAATACAAAGGATGATTAAATATTTCTAAAACATATATGTCAAGTAAGCAGTTTTTATTAGGAACAATCAATCAAACAGTTTCTATTCCATAAATAGTTAACATTGGTGGAAGTATTCAATAGGTTTCGTGCTCCAAGTTCTATGTAAATGAATCTACCACATGAGTATCAGTACATCTAATAAAACAATTGAATCTCAGTATGAATCTACTGTATGAGTGTCAGTACTTCTAAACAAAACAGTAAATCTCATGATGAATTTACTGCATGAGTAGCAGTACTTCTAACAATAGAGCTATATCTATCTACTGCATGAGGAGGAGTACTTCTAAACAAAGACTTATATCTCATGATAAATCTATTGCATGAGGAGGAGTACTTCTAAACAAAGACTTATATCTCATGATGGATCTACTGCATGAGGAGGAGTACTTATAAACAAAGACTTATATCTCATGATAAATCTATTGCATGAGGAGGTGTACTTCTAAACAAAGACATATATCTCATGATGGATCTATTGCATGAGGAGGAGTACTTATAAACAAAGACTTATATCTCATGATGGATCTACTGCATGAGGAGGGGAACTTCTAAACAAAGACTTATAGCTCATGATGGATCTACTGCATGAGGAGGGGTACTTCTAAACAAAAACTTATATCTCATGATGGATCTATTGCATGAGGAGCAGTACTTATAAACAAAGACTTATATCTCATGATGGATCTACTGCATGAGGAGGAGTACTTCTAAACAAAGACTTATATCTCACGATGGAACTTCTGCATGAGGAGGAGTACTTCTAAACAAAGACTTATATCTCATGATGGATCTACTGCCAGAGGAGGAGTTCTTCTAAACAAAGACCTATATCTCATGATGGATCTACTGCATGAGGAGGAGTACTTCTAAACAAAGACTTATATCTCATGATGGATCTATTGCATGAGGAGCAGTACTTATAAACAAAGACTTATATCTCATGATGGAACTTCTGCATGAGGAGTAGTACTTATAAACAAAAGACTTATATCTCATGATGGATCTATTGCATGAGGAGGAGTACTTATAAACAAAGACTTATATCTCATGATGGATCTACTGCATGAGGAGCAGTACTTCTAAACAAAGACTTATATCTTATGATTCTTATTTTTAGGAATCTACTGGACTAGAACAGTCACACTCGCGACAAGGCGGATCCGTGACTGCATGAATTTAATTACTGTGTTTCTTTTAAGCCGAGTTTTTAGTATGTGTATTGTCATCTGATATAGTCACGTACTGAATTAGGTGGACAGTATTAGGTTTATTTTTGAACCCGTCGTTGATTTCTTATTTATATATAAGAAGATGTGGTATGAGTGCCAATGAGACAGCTATCCATCCAAGTCACAATGTGTAAAAAGTAAACAATTATTCTAGGTCAAAATATGGCCTTCAACACGGAGCCTTGGCTCACACCGAACAGCAAGCTATAAAGGGCCCAAAAAGGCTATTGTAAAACAATTCACACAGGAAAACCAACGGTATAATCTATATAAAAAACTAGAAACGAGAAACACTTATGAACCACACCAACAAACGACAACCACTGAACAACAGGCTCCTGACTTAAGACATGTGCATAAAAATGCTGCGGGTTTAAAGTTTAATACTAATTGATGTCTGCCGTGAGAAGCTGGACGTTTGTCAGAGTGGATCAGAAGTTGATTTTCCTTCTGGGGAATCTTACTTTGTCCGAAGTTTTATTGGGGTGCATGTTTGCGAATTGTTATCTGTAAGATTCTAAAGAAAGGTTATGTCCGTTGAAAACTCTACAGAGCTTATGTTGTTATATGTATACCCGACTTTAGATAAATCTTTTAAGCTTATGCTTTATGCTAGAACGTACAGATATTTTATAATGGGAATGGCTGTCCATATTTCATATCTCTTGTTTATTCTATTGCACCTTCAGCAATTAGGAGTTATATAATAATCACTATGCCCATCCTTCGTCACCTTTTATCTGCCACTCATCCTAAGCTTGAAAACATTTCTTCTCCGTCAAAAAAGTAATAGTCCTTGTCTAGCGTTAGAAGTTATAAGGTACAAATGTAGGGTGTTAATGAAAATGTAAACCTACCTAAAAAAAGAAATTGTAGGCATAAAATCCGAAACCGACGGTAATGCCGGAAAGAAAACATTCGGTAATCATTTCTGTTTTACGATATCCCCCCCCTCCCCAACTCAAAATGAATAATCATTAGAGAGGATAAAAAAACACTGCAGTGCTCCCCTGGAGTGCGGGAGGTCTTGAATTCCAGTCCGCCGGTTCAAACCGAATACATGAAAATTGGTAATTGCTGCTTCTCCGCTAAACACTCGTAATTTATGAGTAAGAGCAGACTGGTCGGGTCGGAGTCAAAATGATGTGTCCGGGTAGGGTCACATGTCTGCCTGTGGACGGTTTCCTTGTGGACGCGCGTTAAAAAATCCGGCTCAACGTGTCGGTCTAGTAGAAAGCAGGGTTTATATTCATAACTAATTATCATGTTCTCGTCCTGAATATGCATTTAATTTGAAACTGGACGCCAAACAGTCATCCATCAATAATTGCAAAAACAATTAAGTGAAAAAAAATGTTATTACTATAATAGCCTTTCAAATTTCCGATCTTTGATCCATTGAATGCAGACTTATATGTATATAGTCGGAAAAGCTTTAGAAACAAGACGAACCGCGAGGCACGCCGAGCTTTTCTCCTGTTTCGTAGTGAGTACAAATATAAATAAGAAGATGTGGTATGTGGGCAATGAGACAACTCTCCATCCAAGTCACAATGTATAAAAAGTTAACAATCATAGGCCAAAGTACGGCCTTCAACACGGAACCTTGGCTCGCACCGAACAGCAAGCTATAAAGGGCCCCAAAATGACTAGTGTACAACAATTCAAACAAGAAAACCAACGGTCTAATCAAAATAAAAAACGAGAAAAGAGAAACGAGAAACACCTATGAACCACACCAACAAACGATAACCACTGAACAACAGGCTCCTGACTTAGGACAGGTGCATAATGAAGCGGGTTTAAACGTTTAAACAGGCGCCAACCTTCACCCTAACCTGAGACAGTAGTGTAACATAACAACATAAAAAGACACACTATAAAATATCATAATATGGCCTTCCAAATACCGTTTCGATTCCTAACATCACTGAAGAGATATTAATGGTCGAAATCCGGATATGCTTACTAATTTTTGCGACTTTTGTTTGCGGTATATCATCTTTTCCGCCAGTTTATTGTTTTCTGTTTGGTATTAAATTAATAATTAATATCCGTTTTGTTACATCTGGTGATCCGTTTATTTGCCAATGGCAGTCAGCAGGGTTTAAGAACATCCGTTGTTCGACCTGCTAGTCAAATGCGTTTTGTTAAAATATACTTTTCACTTTTTTGGTCTTTTGGAACATGTTGTTTGTGCTGTATTTAAACCCCTCTACCAAGAAATTTGTTTTGCATGCACACGTATAAAAATTGCGGTTTTTATCCAACGCAATCATAGGTTTGAACGTTGTTTTCAATTTAGACTTGTATATAGCGCGTCGGGCATAGTGCAAGGCGATTTGGTGCCACGATATCTCAGTGGCATTAGTTCGAATCCCGGCCGGGGAAGACAAAAAATTTGCTTCCGCAAATTTACAGATCTAACATTGTTGGGCTGTTGTTTAGACGAATTATATATACAGAATGTATTTTCAGCCTTGTATCACCAACACTGCTGATGATCCGATTGATAAAATCTGTTGTAGAGTCGTCACTGGTTCAGACGTACGTATATATTAATATATATATATACAAGTCTAAATTAAAAACAACGTTCAAACCTATGATTGCGTTGGATAAAAACTGCAATTTTCATACGTGTGCATGCAAAACAAATTACTTTGTAGAGGGGTCTAAATACAGCACAAACAACATTTTCCAAAAGACCAAATGAGTGAAAAATATATTTTAACAAAACGCATTTGACTAGCAGCTCGAACAACTGATGTTCTTAAACCATGCTGACTGCCATTGGCGATTGCCAAATAAACCGACCACAAGATGTAACAAAATAGATCTTATTATTAATTCATTACCAAACAGAAATCAATAAACTTGCGGAAAAGATGGTATACCGCAAACATGCATGAGGTGCAAAAATTTGTACACCATATCCGGATTTCGACAATTAATGTCCCTTCAGTGATGTTAGGAATCGAAACGGTATTTGGAAGGCCATATAATTTACCTCAATTTAGGATAGACTCTTGAATTTTGAAAGAGTCAAAATAGGATGAACGGATCATATAAACCCGAAGGCAAATATAATACAAGCCCAAACGAAAAAATATAAACAAGTCTAAATTGAAAACAACGTTCAAACCTATGATTGCGTTGGATAAAAACCGCAATTTTTATACATGTGCATGCAAAACAAATTTCTTTGTAGAGGGGTCTATATACAGCACAAACAACATTTTCCAAAAGACCAAATGAGTGAAAAGGTATATTTTAACAAAACGCATTTGATTAGCAGGTCGAACAACTGATGTTCTTAAACCCTGCTGACTGCCATTGGCGATTGCAAATAAACGGATCACAAGATGTAACAAAATAGATCTTATTATTAATTTATACCCAAACAGAAAACAAAAAACTTGCGGAAAAGATGGTATACCGCAAACATAAGGTGCATAAATTTGTACACCATATCCGGATTTCGACAAATAATGTCTCTTCAGTGATGTTAGGAATCGAAACGGTATTTGGAAGGCCATATAATTTACCTCAATTTAGGATAGACTCTTGAATTTTGAAAGAGTCAAAATAGGATGAATGGATCATATAAACCCGAAGGCAAATATAATACAAGCCCAAACGAAAAAATATAAACAAGTCTAAATTGAAAACAACGTTCAAACCTATGATTGCGTTGGATAAAAACTGCAATTTTTATACGTGTGCATGCAAAACAAATTTCTTTGTAGAGGGGTCTAAATACAGCACAAATAACATTTTCCAAAATATATATATTTGTATGTTTGTGTGCGTGCATAGTTCTGTATATATTTACATTTACATCAATTGTAACGAGGCTCTTGTTTTTACACTCATTAACCAAACAAGGTCATTCGCATTTGATCAAGGTTTCGGTCAGTGTTAATGGTTTGATCAAGCAGATATGTTCGGTGTGAATGTTCTAGTGAATACTGTTGTCAGAGATTAATTTGATTATTGCTTTATGTACTGCCCATCAGATATTCACGGCTCAAGGTGATTGCATTGTAATCTGCAATTCCCAGTTGTCACTGGACACAGCGATGTATCTGAATTGTCGCTGCGCCACAATAATACGACTTTCAGATCAGATTATTTCAAATTATGTTCCAGGCGGCAGAGATCATTATCCGAGCTTCACATTCAATTACAATTTTGCCATTAATTATTAAGAAACGGAAACTATTCTTCTTCCATTACAAAACAACAATGCTTTCTGCTTGATATTTCACCAACACATTTCTATTTGAATTGTAAATATATAAAGGACATGAGGTGATTACGGAAATCAGATTGGAGAGATATGGTCAGATGAATAATACACAAATAGACAATACTTCTTTCATTACAGAATCCCACATTCTGTTTAATCCTGGGTATTCTATTCTAGTAGCAGCAAGATAATAAAACGACTTAAAAAAATAATGGCATTGATATAAATCCAACTTCTATTTCTTTTAATTGATATCCATATGAAAGTTTTGCTTCCTTCTCCTGTAACAGTTATTCTAACACAAAAAACAAGAGCTGTTATTTATGAACCAACAGAGGTCTTAGTAATGCTGGAATTTAATTAGTCATTATGGAATTTAATCCAAAAACAAAAATGGTACCCCGTAGTTCACACTTCGTAGTGTATAATTTGATACTAATAATATGTGAATTTTTTCCAATAAAAGTAAATATGAATAACATTCGATTACATGTATATCAATTGTATTACACTTGGTTACAAAAAATTTCACTTCAGTCACGCCAAATTATTTGATAAACTAAAACCAAATAAAAACTTTCAGTGAATCAGATCTTTTTATGAGGCATTCATTAATTCTAAATGATTTACTTTATCGTATCACTGCCAATTAAAACAAAAATAGTATCCTGATTTCCATGCAAGTACCAAAATGCTGAGCTACTGGAATGGTGATACCCTAGGGGACCGAACAGTTAGTGGAAGTATCGATCATGTGCTAAAAAATATAAATGAGTACACATTTACTGTAACAGATGCTCATTTTAACAAATGAAAATGACTTTTTTGAAAAATCACGTTTCTTTAATTCTTGAGATACAACAAGCATTGCTCAGTATTTGTGATGAAAACTATCTAATATAAATTTGTGAAATATTTTTGTTTTGTCTTTTCCATTGTTTTCAATTTCAAGGCTTTTTTCCAATTGCTATCATACAAAATGCCCACGATGCGTGTATTGCCTACTAGTTCTAATAAAAAATGCAAACAAAAGTATGTCTTTCTCAATTTTATTTTTTGTGGAAAATAGACATTTGTAATGAGCTCTATTTTCCTTTTTTTATCTCTTCGATTCACGTGTTGTAGGATCACTAAACATGATTCAGTTCAAGATAATGTTTTATCTCTTCGAGTCACGTGTTGTAGGATCAATAAACATGATTCAGTTCAAGATAATGTTTTATCTCTTCGAGTCACGTGTTGTAGGGTCACTTAACATGATTCAGTTCACATATAATGTTTTCTCTTCGATTTATGTGTTGTAGGATCACCAAACATGATTTAGTTCACAGATAATGTTATATCTCTTTAATTCACGTGTTGTATGATTACCAAACATGGTTCAGTTCACAGATAATGGTTTATCTGTTCAATTCACGTGTTGTAGGATTACCAAACATGATTCAGTTCACAAACAATGGTTTATATCTTCGATTCACGTGTTATAGGGTCACCAAATATGATTCAATTCACAAATAATGTTTTATCTCTTCGATTCACGTGTTGTAAGGTCACAAACATGATTCAGTTCACAAATAATGTTTTATCTCTTCGAATCACGTGTTGTAAGGTCACCAAGCATGATTTAGTTCACAAATAATGTTTTATCTCTTCGATTTATGTGTTGTAAGGTCATCAAGCATGATTCAGTACACAGATAATGTTTGTTTATGAATGAAACAGTCGCATGCAAATGACTTCGAATTTTTAGCATTTTCTTTGATATTTAACTGTTGTAAAACATTTAATTTTATATATCTCATGATAAGACGGACTATATCTTTTGACATTTTATCATAAATTGATATCAACCAAATGTTTCACCCAGTGTCTTGTAAAGATAAGGGAATTATTATTGGCATCTCCCTTCCTTATAATTTTAGCATAATATTGTAATATTTTTATACCACTAAAGGAGAGGTATACTGGTTTACCCCAGCCCGTGTGTCTGTCCTTATCATATGCGTGCTTTATTTTCATGATCAAATACAAGATATGGCTGCTTGTTTTTGACACAAAGCAAATTCCTTTTATGTCATAACATTTGACACGTTTTCAATTTGTTTATATTCCACTTCCCTTATGCTAAAAACTCGTGTCCTGAGCGAGGGTATAATTGGTGAGCATGCAAAAGCTCACAGTACACCTCGATAATTTAAGCCTGATAAGATTATTTTGAAAAAGTTTAAACTATGGTCTATTTTACGCTTATTGTGTTATACGAAAATTACCATTTTCTCTTCCTTGGACAGTCTGTCTCTTTAAATAGATTTAAATATTTGTTCTGGCCTATGTAAAAACCAATTCATTACATAATTCGTCAAAGAACGCGAATCATTTGTCGTTTATAGAAGTATTATTTGCTCGGATTAATCTATTATTACGGAAATAAGCTCTCAGTGTCATCTCTTCTCTTCAAATAAAGTTTGACATTTAATCGTTAATACTAGAAAATCACCGATCGGATGTAAATAGTTTGATTGATGTATTAAGTGGACTATTCAAATTACATAAATACGTTTGTCTTATAAAGAAATAAACCTGTCAACGCTTTGATAAAAATATATACTAAAACGTTCGGAAATCATGCATTGTTTGTGGGGAATACAAATATAGACTAAAAAGTTCGGGAAACATGCATTGTTAGAGGGGAATAAAAATATACACTAAAAGTTCGGGAAACATGCATTGTTAGTGGGGAATAAAAAGTGTAATTAGTTTCAATAAATGAATGGATGTTATATCCATGTCACCTGCATCAAAACATGAGTCTACCGAGTCTAACCGTGGTAAACAGTCTAAAATTATAAATAAGAAGGACCCGGTTCTAAGAACTTTGAATGTACAAGGGAGTTTTACAGTTGTCAAAAATTCAAAGTAATTGTTTTTTTTTAAAGGGAAAAAATGGGATAAAATCACAGGCACTTGTCTCAGAATTTTTCCCCCCTATATACCTTAATATAACACATTAAGGTATATAGGGAAAAAAAATCTGAGACAAGTGCCTGTGGGTAAAATGAAAAGATGTAGTCAAAAGTAATCAAATTTAACAATAGTGATGGCATTGATGAAGCAATGACAAAATGGGACTGTATTAAGGCTAAGCTAGATGACAATATGTAGAAACTATGTAGTAAGGTTAAATACATATATTGTCAATAGATAATACAAAACATCTAAGGAGGGAATATATAATATGATTCAATATAAATTGGGGAAAAGTTTGAAATAATATAACATTCTACTATTCATCAATACATAACATCTTAAGGCTTTGATGAACTAACGACTTTTATTTCATATAGTTCATTTAAATTACTTTGAGATAAAGATACATTTAATATTCAATTTTATTTGCCGAAATCCCTCAGAGATTATTGTGCCGTTATTCCGTGATACGGTTTTCTATTTCAAAGTCTGTAATTTGTTTGTGGTCGTTATTATGTTTCTAATTTGATTTGACTAATATTGAGCAACTTAAATTAAAATTTATTTTATGACTAATTTTAGGTTTTATTAAATTTGCATCAGTGGGGATAATTAACAATAACAAATTAAACTGGTATAAAAAAGATAAAATGATAAACACAGCTCACGTCGTCTTGTATCATGCTATAATAATAATAATTACTTTCCAGCTTGAAAATAAATACCGATTAAAAGAGAGACGAAAGATACCACGGAGACATTCAAAACTCAGTAAAACTTCCAATTAACAGTTACATAAATAAAAGAGAGGCGATAGATACCACGGAGACATTCAAACTCAGTAAAACTTCCAATTTACAGTTACATAAGTAAAGATGTACCTATCATACTAACTTGTAGACTCTCGTTTGGGTTAGCTTTCAAACGTTTAATTTATTTTTGGTTTTTATAAACTGTTGATGTCATGTATTCATACGTTCTGATTAAAAGACCTGTATTGATACATCAATCACACAGTACTGTATATTTTAAGAGGATAATTTTTTTTTTAATTTCACTTAGTTTATAAATTTGTTTTGAAATTTATCAGTTATGAAGGCGCATGTTAAAATTTGTATTAAAGTTTTACAGCAAATCGATCTGTTAATGAAAGACAAAAAAAAATGACTGAAAGTAGATGTTCCGTCTATTTTCAAAATTGTTCGAAAATAAATTCAGAATAGACATTTATTTGCTTCCATCCACTTCATTTGAACTCTGGTGGACAGTTGTCTAAATGGCAATCATACCACATCTCTCATTTTTATCTACTAAAGAAAAGGAATGATATGTTGAATTTCAGAAAATAGTTCAAAAATAGTAGTAAAGGATTCCGGTGTTTTATTGGTAATTTATCACTGCTCCTTGTCGTAGTTAAGATTTTTACTCAATCTCCCCGTCTCTCTCCTTTTCAATGTATTGTACTGATTTTTACTGAATCTCCCCGTGTCTCTCCTTAACAATGTATTGTACTGATTTTTACCCAATCTCCCCGTGTCTCTCCTTTACAATGTATTGTACTGATTTTTACCCAATCTCCCATTCTCTTTCCTTTACAATCAATCTCCCCGTCTCTCTCCTTTATAATCAATCTCCCTGTCTCTCTCCTTAATGTATTGTACTGGTTTTAACCCAATCTCCCTTTCTCTCTTCATTACAATCAATCTCCCTGTCTCTCTCCTTTACAATCAACCTCCATGTCTCTCTCCTTAAAAATGTATTGTACAGATTTTTACCCCATCTCCCCGTCTTTCTCTTTTACAATGTATTGTACTGATTTTTACTCTATCTCCCCTTCTCTCTCCTTTACAATGTATTGTACTGATTTTTACTCAATCTCCCCGTCTCTCTCCTTTACATTGTATTGTTCTGATTTTTACTCAATCACCCTGTCTCTCTCCTTCACAATGTATTGTACTGATTTTTACTCAATCTCCCCGTCTCTCTCCTTCACAATGTATTGTACTGATTTTTACTCAATCTCCCTGTTTCTCTCCTTCACAATGTTTTGAACTGAATTTTACTCAATCTCCCTGTCTCTCTCCTTCACAATGTGTTGTACTGATTTTTACCCAATCTCCCCGTCTCTCTCCTTCACAATGTATTGTACTGATATTTATTCAATCTCTCGTCTCTCTCCTTAACCATGTATTGAACAGATTTTTACTCAATCTCCCTGTTTCTCTCCTTAACCATGTATTACACTGATTTTTACCCAATCTCCCCGTCTCTCTCCTTAAAAATGTATTGTACTGATTTTTACTCAATCTCCCCGTCTCTCCCCTTTACAATGTATTGTACTGATTTTTATTAAATCTCCCGTCTCTCTCCTTAATGTATTGTAGTGATTTTTATTCAATCTCCCGTCTCTCTCCTTAATGTATTGTTCTGATTTTTACTCAATCTCCCTATCTCATCCCCTTACGGAATAATGTACTAATCTTTATTCAATACTAGTATAGTAAGGTCTATCGTGACCATTCCTTTTACGTAAATAAAAATTGTAATTCCATCAAGGTTATAACATTCAACTTCCGCTAATCAAAATAGATAACGCTGAAGCATGCCTCATGTATCATTGCTTTTACTTAGCCGTAGAAAAGTAATTGTTCCCATGGAGGCTGCAACAAAAAGCTGTAAAGCGTGGAATAATACTTCTAAATTGGGATTACTTTAATTTTATTTGCAAATGTATCGATAATATATCAAGGTTTGTGGTTTTAACACACCTTCCAATATTATCCATTCGGAAAATATATATCTGTGGTCATTTATCAATGATATTACCATATCACGTGTCAAAGGTTTTCTCTCGCGATTAAATGTAAAGTGATTTTGCAAGTCTTTCGTTCAAATATGTAAAACCAGTTAGACTATTTTCGCATTACGTATAAAATTCAGAGCTCAATTAAGTTGAGTACAATCGGATTGCAAGGAATTGAAAACACATTTGAATGTACTTAATGCACTAAATTCATAAATATGTCGATCAGATTTAAATCTTCATCTTAATTCCTGATATCCCTCATACATTTGTATCTGGTTAATCATCTAAAATAATGATAATATTTATAATAACAATAACTATTACTAGTATAATTATCTTACTTCACTGTAGCAACCACTAATAAAATAATTACGATATTACTTTATGTTTTTTCATTCTTTCAAGGAGAATAACCCACCTTTTGCTGTTGCAGATTGCGCTTAGGCAAAATATAACTGTTTGGGAATATGCAGGTAGGCAAAAAATAACTGTTTGTGAAGATGTGCGAAGGCAAATACTGTTTGGGAATATGTGCAGAGGCAAAAAAAAAAGTGTTTGGGACTATGTGCGTAGGCAAAAAATAACTGCTTGGTAATATCTGCGTAGGCAAAATAAATGTTTGGGAATATGCGCGTTGGCAAAATTACGATTCAGACATATCCGCGTAGCGAGGTTAACTCTTAAAAAATAATAACAATCTAGTGACGTTTTATCGTTTTTTACATCTGAAAAATATGGCGGCCGCCTCAACATTTGGCACATGCTCAGATGTAGACATTGAAAGCATTCTGAAACAAACAGACTCAAAAAGCACTTAGCAGGCTACACAAGTTGCGTTGCTCTCCTTAAATGAGTATGCAATAAGTACAGATAAATGATAACTCTTCATTTTTCTAGTTACAGTCGAGAGAAACAGTGCAAATTTTTCTCGAATTTTGATGTTCATTCAAGGAAAATTATATATTTGTATTTAATCTAGTATAGTAATATCGTTAAATAACCTTCCCTCAATAATTTTGATATTAACTTTTCATGAATATAAAAGTAAGGAGATGTGGTGTGATTGCCAATGAGACAACTATCCACCAAAGTTCAAATTAAGTGGATGTGAGCAATTATAGGCAACCGTAAGGCCTTCAACAATGAGAAAACCCCATACCGTATGGTCGGCTATAAAAGGCCCCGACATGAAAAATATGAAACAATTCAATTGAGAAAAGACTAACGGCCTAATTTATGACAAAACAATTTACGTAAAACAAATATGACAGACATGAACCGACGACAACCACTGAACTACAGGCCCCATGACTTGGGACAGACATATATAATTGTATATTATCATAAAATCAGGTAAATCTGGATGAATCTAAACGTTCATTGTCAATAATAATAATGATAAATAATGGAACCCATCGCGTTATAATGCTCAACCTTCTGTTGCATTGTTTACATCGCCTGGTCTATAGTTCGATAGCTCGGATTGCTGTTATTTACATACATTGTATTTGTCGAAGTCAAGTTTAACATTTTGCCATTGGCATAATGTCCTTGGCAAATTATTGAGGCAGGGTCCAGCATAATTGACGTCACAAAGTCGTAATATGCAATTTTATGAAGAATGGTACAATGAACATACATGCAATTTGTAAGAAAAAGTAAAGATACCAAGATGTACTTTTGATAGTGTTTTTTTTTAAGAATCATTTTCATTATGACATATTAGGTATTCGAGGGAAAGCGCGATATATACAATAATTGTCAAATAAAAGGAAAGGCAACAGAATTTAGATAACTTACACGATAATTCTATTAAATGTTGTAATAATATGACAAACCTTTTAAACATTCAATACAAAAACATAATTAAATCAAGCAAAAGCAAGCAAAAGCAAGTAAAAGCAAGAAGCATTGTAAGTGTTTTACTATTCTAAATCATGGGGAAGAAGTAGAATTCTATATGTAAAGCTATGCAAATATCAAGTCTCTCTATTTTAAACATATTAAAGACTTTCTTCTCTGTGCCATTTTTCGTCTAACATTTTGTTTCTAGTTGAATTTCATATCAGCGAAATTATTTGTTAGACCATAAATACAAAGTTTAATATAACAATAAGGAGATGAGGTATGATTGCCAATGAGACAACTATCCACCAAAGTTCAAATAAAGTGGATGTGAGCAATTATAGACAACCGTACCGCCTTCAACAATGATAAAAATTTATGAGATATCATACTCGCGTAGACTGAAATTGTTTCTGTAGGATAATCTATCACAACATGACACGACCAAACAAAGCTAGATTTTCTTTTGTCGCATCGAATCAAAGAAATTGTGAAAAGTAGACATTATGAAGTCCTTTGAATTTTTATTTGAAACTATTTCTGTTGAATTAACAGGACATGTTTATTTCTAAATAGACGTGATTTCTTTTGATATTAGTCTTTGAAGATGATTATGTCTTTCAGTTCAAACCGAATTCATTCTGTGAGTTGAATATTCTCAGTCATTTCAGGTAAGTAAAGGGTCGGGTATGACCATTTTATTGTTGGTGGCAAATATTGTACAAACCATTGAATAAAAACAGAGATGTTCCGGGAAACAAAATAACGCGTTTTTAATTATTACGTTTAGTTTATGCTATATTCAAGTCCATTGTCTTGAACAAATTATCAAATCACACATGTATAAATCATATAGAAATATCAGTTTTGATATGATATTATTTATACAAAACATTATATACCTTAAGCTGTATAGACATATTTCTAATAGTTACGATATGGATAAGACAAAACTAATATGACAGGTATTATTGATAATATTAAGGGATTTCCATGAAACAAATGATTGACAGCGTATGACAGGTGTAATCTCCTAATCATTGAGAATCCTTATAGAACGTCTTGTTGATTTGAAGAGTTGATGTGATGATTACATTCACTCGAGTAAAACAAATCCTTTCTGGTAATGGTCGAGTTAACATTTACATCAAGGGATATTCCATATTATGGACATATTTAAAACTATAGTACTACGTGAGGACCATGATTGACAAGGGCCATGTGGATCCCCAAGTCTCTGAGGTTATAGAGGGAAATAGCTCTTTACATTCATTTAACATGTTTAATTACATATCTTGACTTACATGTAGAAATTGAATATGAGTGTGGGTTGAAAACAAAACTTTACGCCAAAAAAGATGAATTTAGCTTCCTGATTGTGAACTTTCCATCTCTATGTAGCAACATTTCACCAGCGGCTGCATGTGGAATGTATATTTCCATGTTGAAACGATATTCTAGAGCTTGTATATCCTATCATGATTTCCTTGATAGAAATTTGCTGCTTAAAAGGACGCTTTTAAACCAATGGTTCCAAGTGGTGAAGTTGAAGTCATCCATTTGAAAATTTTACGGACGCCATCAGTTGGTCACAAACGACGACGATATATTATGATTGTAGTAGCAACAGTCTCGGGAAGTCCTGTATTTCTCGAAAATTGGACAAAATAATAACACAAGACGCTAACAATGTCGACGTATTTGATCTCGCTTCGAATGGAGTTAGTGTGATTTTCTCAGGTTTTTCTCTCTAGGTTGGTCTATTACAAATAGTTTTACGATTCAGCGCTATGTTATCTGCGCGCTCGTGTGCATGTTTATGACAGACGCACTTTGTTGTTATACTGTCGCCTGTCCAAATGTCAGGTATTTCTTGAAGGCCTACTTAGAACATCGGTCTAAATGTCTGAAATGAAATGCTTAAGTATCATAGCGTTAACATATCTAACAAAGCTGCAAACCATCACGTTGTTGTTCTAAACCATTAGACTACTGATACATTTACATTTTACATTGACTTAAGTTAAAGAAGTAATCTACGATACTTGTATGACGTAATATAAACTTCTGCATTAACAATTATTTCCTTTCATATCGAACACAAAGAAGAGTATGATTAATGTTGTTCGGAAAACTAAAATTACCACATCAACAGATTAAGTTTGACAAATCTTGAAGCTGTTATCATACCCTGACAATTCATCTTTGTCTTCATACCAATGGCATACGATTTAATTCGTGATTAGTTCTAAGAATTAAATGTTCACAATATTTCATGCTATCTCATCAATCAGTCATTCTTCTGAATGGAGATCAATCTTTACAAAATAAAAACGTACTGTCACCTTACAATGTACTCCAGGACAAAATGAAAATATTGACGAAGATACCAAGTCAGGAATATGGCAGTTGTTTTTCACTTGTTTCCTTGATGGATAGCGTTTGATTTTGTCGGTTTTTATGTATGTAATATTTCTGGAATAGATATGTTTATCGTTCGTTTATTGACATTGCCCAGGAAAATAACTACTTAGGTACTAGCTGTTCCAAATTTTATTTTAACCTCTCATGATTTTTCCCGCTGTGAATATAATGGTTTATCAAGGAAGATTCCCTATGCTTATAGCCATTGAGAAAAGAGATATTTTATAGCCATGTAATGTACAAAGCATGGTCAAATACTGTATGATATTAACAACTAATTTTCATCAATTAGCCATAAATTTCTACAATTTAAGTGCAAACAGCTTATTAAATTTGAAAGAAAAAATATTGAACAGATGTTCTCTGTCAAACTTACGTCAACACCTTCTAGAAATAGAACTGATAAGACATTATACACAAATGAATATAGAACTTAATTAGATCAGCTCTCACGTTAACATCTTCTTACACGAACAGACTGCAAAAAAAATATCAGTTTCAAGCAATGTTATCAAGATATCTTAATTAATTATTAGCTTGATCAGTCATGTTAATGTTCTATTAATAGACTTTATTGTGAAATAGCATCTTATATATGTCCAAATACTAAAGTTACCAACAACGGAACAACTCGTTTGAACATTCGCATATATATATAAGCTTAAAAGACACGAAGAAAACTGTTATACATCTATATGTGATGTAAGGTATTATAGATTATTATATATTTGACGGTTTTTCTTGTCGTATAACACACCGCGGAGTGTCAAGAATGCACAAAGAAAGACTTCCCTACGGTTGGTCTTTCATTTGATCAATCCTGACAGTCATCGATACATTATCTGGATTACATATCGTCAACAAATATTATTTTCTGCTAAGATTTGCAGCAATTTGTATCTCATTTTACCGATCACATTAAAGTGGCAGATTCTTGTATAATACGCTTTAGTATAACGTCCGAACGGCTCAATTATAAAGTGAAATAAAACTCACCAATCTAGATACATGTATGAACATAAGTAATCAGTTACATTAAAAATGTTACTTTATTTTTATTTGGAGAGCGGAAGCATAAACCCAATGAATTAATGAATTTATGAATTTATGATAGGAAATGTAATCTCTGGGATATCGTATCAACTGGGATACTCCATATAAATAATATAATTTCTTAGTTACCTCCCTTTAATACGCGAAGTCTTTTTTTAAATTGTGAAATCAAGCAAAACTATCCCACCTTTGTAAAACAAATAATTAGTTAAATCTAAGGTAAGAGTTCCATATGGCACGCCACCGTACTAAAAGAACACAATAATGTATTACAGTTTATTCCGTGGGGGTGCCATATGGAAGTCTTTCCAATCTTTTAAGTTCAGCTATTTTACAATCAAAGTTGACGGAAGACGCCCATATTCTCTACGAGGGTATCACCAGTCCATTAGTCAGTACTTCTGTGTTGACATAAATTATCATTGATATGGTCATAATTATAAATTAACTATCTAAAAAACTTTGATCTTTTTTTTTAAATACTTAAGATTTTTTACCCCAGGAGTACATGGCAATTGCTGTTTTTAACAAAACCGTTCGGGATTTTGGGTCATCAATGCTCTTCAACTTCGCATTTTATTTGGCCCCTTTCATGTTTATATAAATTTGAACGTCTTTTGTAAATGTTGTAGACGAAATGCGCATATGGCGTACAAAGTTTTAAGCCTGGTAACTATACCACCTTAAAGACGTTATAAGAATGCTGATTTTTCAGTGAAAGTTAGTTATTTGTCAGACATCCGGCGAATTAAACCACTTTACAGTGCTCCACTTAAATACCTCACCTTACTCATCTGACCTATCATGTGCACCTCCCTGGGTATAACACTGTAAAAGGTTACAGTACAAAGGCCCCATAGGCACCACAATTAGTATTAATTGGATCCTCAACAGATACTATTCATCGTTGATCTGACTGCGATCATTATGTTACAATTGTTTATCGTGATACATTAATGTCATGTTTAAAGCCGACAGATAGTTTTCCATGAAGAGATGTTTTTAAACTTTGTGCTTAAGTATCATTAGTTTAAAGCTTCCAGTCTTCAGATGCTTAATTGCTTAATCAATGTAGGGTATAAACGTTTCCGTCAGTCTTTAAGTTTTCACAAGGATCGGTAATTGCCTTGCCTGAAGGGTGTTTGTCACGGAAACTATAGCTAGACAAGCACTATTACGACCTGACAACATGTTGTAGATCCTTTAACATATTTATTTGAATTAAATATTTAAAAAAATATGACCGATAATATTGACTACCATGGTATAAGTAGCACTTATCATTTATATTTAGATAATAATAATATAATATTGAAGGATAACCAGATGATTAGTATACGTGTTTTGCTTCCTTCTAAACAACAAAATATACTTCGCTAATACTGACATAATATGATTTTGACATGTAACACTGACGCTGACATAGTATGATTTTGACATGTAACGCTAATACTGACTAAGTATGATTTTGACATGTAACGCTGATACTGACAAAGTATGATTTTGACATGTAACGCTGATACTGACAAAGTATGATTTTGACATGTAACGCTGATACTGACAAAGCATGATTTTGACATGTAACGCTGATACTGACAAAGTATGATTTTGACATGAAACGCTGATACTGACTAAGTATGATTTTGACATGTAACGCTAATACTGACTAAGTATGATTTTGACATGTAAAGCTGATACTGACTTAGTATGATTTTGACATGTAACGCTGATACTGACAAAGTATGATTTTGACATGTAACGCTGATACTGACTTAGTATGATTTTGACATGTAACGCTGATACTGACAAAGTATGAATTTGACATGTAACGCTGATACTGACTTACAAGTAGCATGGTTTCGACATGTAACGCAGATACTGACATGCTATTGGTTTGACATGTAACGCTGATACTGATATAGTATGGTTTTGACATGTAATGCTGATACTGACAAAGTATGGTTTTGACATGTAACGCTGATACTGACATAGTATGGTTTTGACGTGTAACGCTGATACTGACATAGTATGGTTTGGACATGAAACGCTGATACTGACAAAGTATGATTTTGACATGTAACGCTGAGACTGACATACAAGTAGCATGGTTTTGACATGTAACGCAGATACTGGCATACTATGGGTTTGACATGTAACGTTGATACTGATATAGTGTGGATTTGAAATGTAACGCTGATACTGACATAGTATGGTTTTGACATGTAACGCAGATACTGACATAGTATGGTTTTGACATGTAACGCTGATACTGACATAGTATGATTTTGACATGTAACGCTGATACTGACATAGTATGGGTTTGACATGTAACGCTGAAACTGACATAGTATGGTTTTGACATGTAACGCTGATACTGACATAGTATGGTTTGGGCATGTAACATTTTCTCATTGATTAAAACATAGGGAATCGTCTTTGATAACATATTATAATCATGAGATTAATATACGATTTGGAACAACAAACGCGTACCTATAAATAGTTTTTCCAATGCAACGTCAATGGCGTATGTTTATGACGTCATATAAGAAGATGTGGTATAATTGCCAATGAGACAACAATCCACCAAATGACATAAATTTCACATTCTCGTATCTGTTCTATTTTCGGTTTTGATTTATTTTTAGTAAATTTTATTGAATTTATCAACTGCCAAAACAGATAATATCGTTAATTTAAAAGTAAGGAGCAATTAAATATTTGAGCAAATAAAGGAAAATGGTAAAAAAGTAGTATATAAGTACCCTATATACCCTATATACCACTTTGCCTCATATTCTTATTAAGAAAAAATTTACACACCTAATTAAATGGGCATTTAAAAAGTCGGAATGCGAATACATATGTTCAAACTCTTTTAGGTCATTTTTTAGTAGCAACAAACAAAAGAACTATGTCAATTGGACATGCTTTGATACTATATCTGCCCTTGAATTTTTACTTGATAACATTTTTGTTCGCTTTGGAGATTCCGTATATCGTCAAGTTATCGGAATTACAATGGGGACTAACTGTGCACCACTTATTGCGGACCTATTTTTGTATTGTTATGAGTTACAATTTATGACTAAAATCAGCAAAGACCCATCCAAACAACATCTGATACAAAAATTTAACAATACTTTTAGATATTTGGATGATATATTGGCTCTCAATAATGACGACTTCGGTATGTATACTAAAGAAATTTATCCTGTTGAACTTACTTTAAATAAAGCTAATACTAACAATGATCACTGTCCTTTCCTCGATCTTGATATCTATATCATTAACGGGAAGCTTAATACAAAAATTTATGATAAAAGAGATGATTTTTCATTTCCTATCGTTAATTATCCATTTTTAGATGGTGACGTTCTCTTGTCACCATCTTATGGTGTTTATATATCTCAACTTGTACGATTCGCTCGTGTATGTAACAACGTATTAGATTTTAGCGAGAGAAATTTATGTATTACTGAAAAATTATTACACCAGGGTTTTCGATATCATAAACTAGTCAAAACATTTACTAAATTTTATCATCGGTATAAGGACATCATTCGTAAAAACAACTCAACATGCAGACATCTTATACGTTCGGGTATTTCACATCCAATCTTTTATGGTAATATTCTTTACAAAGCACAAAAATGTCAGTATTCACCTCAAAAGCTAACAAAACCTTTAAACAGACTTATTAACAAGGGATATAGTTACGATACTGTTGTCAAGTCATAAAGGTTGCATATTTTGGCTTTAATATTGATTCACTTATAGGGTCTTTGCATCGGAATTAAACATATTTATTCTAAAACCAGTTGTTGGCATGACACGGGTTATGTTCTTCTCATATATTTTATGATGGTATAATACTAAACCCCTAACAGAAGGGATTGTGCCTGATATTCATATGATGAAGACATAATCTTTCAATCAGTTTAATTGAGGTCTGGAGCTGGCATGTCAGTATCTGCTAGTAGTCTGTTGTTATTTATGTATTATTGTCATTTTGTTTACTTTTTTTTGTTTCCTATTCTGACATCGGACTCGGACTTCTCTTAAACTGAGTTTTACTGTGCGTACTGTTGTGCGTTTGTTTTTTCTACATTAGCTAGAGGTATAGGGGGAGGGTTGAGATCTCAAAAAACATGTTTAACCCCGCCGCATTTTTGCGCCTGTCCCAAGTCAGGAGCCACTGGCCTTTGTTAGTCTTGTATCATTTTTAATTTTAGTTTCTTGTGTATAATTTGGAGTTTAGTATGACGTCCATTATCACTGAACTAGTATACATGTTAGTTTAGGGGCCAGCTGAAGGACGCCTCCGGGTGCGGGATTTTCTCGCTGCATTGAAGACCCATTGGTGGCCTTCGGCTGTTGTCTGCTCTATGGTCGGGTTGTTGTCTCTTTGACACATTCCCCATTTCCATTCTCAATTTTAATAAAACAATTGTTGACTTTTGATGTCAGTTGATACAATGATTTATCAACCATAGAGATATGACATTCACCTTCGGCCGTTTGGGTTGATAAATCATTTTATCAAACTCATCAAAAGTCAATAATTGTATAATGTCATCTTTTTATTATGAATGTTTTACTAAATATGGTGTCAACATTAATGATACGAAATCAATAAACACATTTGTAAACCAAAAAGAAAAGTACGCCGAATGTATTGCTGTTTGTCACCTCAAAATTGTGAGGCCTCCATCATGGCGCAACCACCCACAGACCAAGCAAGTTCAAGACTGCTCCTGTTTGAGCGGAGTTATCTGCTAGATGGCGATCATTCTATAATTGTGTATGACGACGACAACTGAACTAATCGCACGAAATCCATATCATATCTTGTTAAATAAGATAAGTAAATACTTTCATTAAAGTGACAATCTCACAGCAATGACAAATCAAAATAACACAAATATTATGTAAACACGAGGCATGTGCTTGATTATGTAAACACGAGGTATGTGATAATTTTGCATGCAATAAGGTATGAATAGGTCAATTCTCCCGGATAGACTGCGCTACAATTAATTTTCCCGGATGGACTGCGTTACAATTAACTTTCCCGGATGGACTGCGTTACAATTAATTCTCCCGCATGGACTGCGTTACAATTAATTCTCCCGGATGGACTGCGTTACAATTAATTCTCCCGGATGGACTGCGTTACAAATAATTCTCCCGGATGGATTGCGTTCCAATTTTAAGAAAAAAGCACACAAGAGAAGTTGTATGGTAAATACAATGTTATAATGTTGAATTTGTTATATATTAGGTAAACACTGTGCCTATTAAAAACTTATCTTAGTTAGTCATTGTCCTTTTTAAAATATGTATCTTAAATAGAAACTGTGCTCAATAAGACATGTATCTTAGAAAGACATTGTGATCAACAAAAACTGTATCTTAGATAGACATTGTGCTTAACAAATCTGCATCTTAGATAGACAATGTGCTCAATGAAATATAAGCATGGACCTTAGATAGACATTGTGCTCAACAAAATATGTATCCTAGATAAACATTGTGCTCTATGCAAAATGTTTTAAGATATACATTGTGCTCAACAAGATATTGATCTATAGACAATGTGTTCAATAAAATATAAGCATGGACATTAGATAGACATTGTGCGCTACAAAATCTGTATATAAGATAGACATTGTGCGCAACAAAATCTGTATATTAGATAGACATTGTGCTCTGTAAATATGTACATGTACCTTAGATAGACATTGTGCACAATACAATATGTACCTTAGATAAGCATTGTACACTATACAATATGTACCTTAAATAGGTATTGTGCACAATACAATATGTACCTTAGATAGGCATTGTGCACAATACAATATGTATCTTAGATAGACATTGTGCTCAATGAAAAAAATGTACATGTATCGAAGATAGATATTGTGTTCAATGAAAATATGTACAAGTATATAATCTAGTCATTGTGCTCAATAAAATACGCATCTTAGATAGGCATGGTGCTAAAAAAGATATGTATATTGGATAGGCATTGTGCTCAAAACAACAATTATATATCTTAGATGGGCATTGTTCTAAATGATTTCTATATCTTAGTTAGGCACGGTACTCAACAAGATATGTGTATTAGATAGGCATTGTGCTTGATAAGATATATATCTTAGATAGGCATTGTGCTTAATACAATGATCATATATATCTTAGATAGGCATTGTGCTTAATACAATGATTATATATCTTAGATAGGCATTGTGCTTAATACAATGATCATATATCTTAGATAGGCATTGTGCTTAATACAATGATCATATATCTTAGATACTGTAGGCATTGTGCTTAATACAATGATCATATATCTTAGATAGGCATTGTGCTTAATACAATGATCATATATCTTAGATAGGCATTGTGCTTAATAGAATGATCATATATCTTAGATACTAGTAGGCATTGTGCTTAATACAATGATCATATATCTTAGATAGGCATTGTGCTTAATACAATGATCATATATCTTAGATAGGCATTGTGCTTAATACAATGATTATATATCTTAGATGGACATTGTGCTTAATAATTTCTATAACTAAGATATGCATGGAGCTCAATAAAATATGTATATCAGATAGGCATTGTGCTTAATAAAATATGCATCTTTGATAAGCATTATGCTCAATAAAATAAATATCTTAGGTACATTGTAGGCTTTGATCTCAATAATTTCTGTATTGTGCATACAATTTTAAGAAATATAACAGATGTTTTGAAAGTAAAATTACTTGTTGCGTTTCTTAATGCTTTCAGTTGCTGAGTAAAGAAATGTTTCGTATGTATTTTATAAGAAATACAAATAAAAAATAATTATTTACTTTGAACGATATTCCATCTACACTTATCAAGTTCGAGTTAACAGAACCAAGAGACTGTTTTAAGTTTGGATTATAACTCATACGTCTAAGTTCTTTGTGCCATTTCATGACAAGAGCTATGACATGCTAGGTCCATTACAAGTAGTTGGTTCTTCATATTGGCACTAAGCTGTGTTTTTTAGAAAAGAAAAGGGGGTAAAACTTTCAAAACATGTAAAATGGTCAAAATTATAATGAAATTTATATAGTGTGGGTGTATTATTTAAGATATTAGTAATAATCAAATAATCAGAACGAATGACAAACCATTTAGATGTTGATATCACAGTAACAATATAATGTTCTAGGGAAATTTAGCAATGGCGTTCAAACCTTTCAAGATAAAGAAACTCAAATAAAAAAAAGAAAATGTTTAATTTTGAGACTTTCTCTTCATTTTCACATCTCCATATCAAAAGAACTGAATTTGTAATGACATGATCTTTGTATATTTTTTTATGTCTGAAGGTATGTCTATTGTATTGGAAATATAATTGCAAGTTTATTATTAGAAATAGAAAATCAGTATTTTTTCAGACATTTGATCCGGTAGGCCTTTAAATGTTCATAAAATATGACCAAGTATTGTCTGACCTTTAATAAGTGATAGACTAATTGGAAGATTAATCAATATGTAAACTATAATCTATATAGTGCACCTTATTGACCACTTGAGGGGGTTTCATGTGCACCCAGTGACCCTCACCTACCTGGATTCGCCTCTGCGGTACATATCCCACATTTACTTTATTTATTTGAAATAAAACATATAACGGCCCTCACTACAATCATAAACGACAACAAGTCAGTCAACAGTTGAACAGTCAGTGAATTTTATAAATAAGAAAAAAAAAATACGTAATCTTCTTTATTTTACAGTTCTTTACTACAATTTCTATACTGTTGTAAACTAATAATAGAAGTCGTCCAATGTAAAAAAATGAGAGTCGTACTGTTGTTAACCAATCAGAGAGAGTCGTCCAATGTTAGAAAATGTTTGTGAGAGTCGTACTGTTGTAAACCAATCAGAGAGAGTCGTCCAATGTTAGAAAATGTTTGTGAGAGTCGTACTGTTGTAAACCAATCAGAGAGAGTCGTCCAATGTTAGAAAATGTTTGTGAGAGTCGTACTGTTGTAAACCAATCAGAGAGAGCCGTCCAATGTTAGAAAATGTTTGTGAGAGTCGTACTGTTGTTAACCAATCAGAGAGAGCCGTCCAATGGTAGACAATGTTTGTGAGAGTCGTACTGTTGTAAACTAACCAATCAGAGAGAGCCGTCCAATGGTAGACAATGTTTGTGAGAGTCGTACTGTTGTTAACTAACCAATCAGAGAGAGTCGCCCAATGTAAGAAAATGTTTGTGAGAGTCGTACTGTTGTTAACCAATCAGAGAGAGTCGCCCAATAAAAGAAAATGTTTGTGAGACTCGTATTGTTGTTAACCAATCAGAGAGAGCCGTCAAATGTTAGAAAATGTTTGTGAGAGTTGTACTGTTGTTAATTAACCAATCAGAGAGAGTCGCCCAATGTAAGAAAATGTTTGTGAGAGTCGTACTGTTGTTAACCAATTAGAAAGAGTCGCCTCATGTTAGAAAATGTTTGTGAGAGTCGTACTGTTGTTAACTAACCAATCAGAGAGAGTCGCCCAATGTAAGAAAATGTTTGTGAGAGTCGTACTGTTGTTAACCAATCAGAGAGAGCCGTCCAATGTTATAAAATGTTTGTGAGAGTCGTACTGTTGTAAACCAATCAGAGAGAGTCGTCCAATGTAAGAAAATATTTGTGAGAGTCGTTCTGTTGTTAACCAATGAGAGAGAGTCGCCCAATGAAAGAAAACGTTTGTGAGACTCGTATTGTTGATAATCAATCAGAGAGAGCCGTCCAATGTTAGAAAATGTTTGTGAGAGTCGTTCTGTTGTTAACTAACCAATCAGAGAGAGTCGCCCAATGTAAGAAAATGTTTGTGAGAGTCGTACTGTTGTTAACTAATCAGAGAGAGCCGTCCAATGTTATAAAATGTTTGTGAGCGTCGTACTTTGTAAACTAATCAGAGAGAGTCGCCCAATGAAAGAAAATGTTTGTGAGACTCGTATTGTTGATACTCAATCAGAGAGAGCCGTCAAATTTTAAAAAATGTTTGTGAGAGTCGTACTGTTGTTAACTAACCAATCAGAGAGAGTCGCCCAATGTAAGAAAATGTTTGTGAGAGTCGTACTGTTGTTAACCAATGAGAGAGAGTCGCCCAATGTTAGAAAATGTTTGTGAGAGTCGTACTGTTGTTAACTAACCAATCAGAGAGAGTCGCCCAATGTAAGAAAATGTTTGTGAGAGTCGTACTGTTGTTAACCAGTGAGAGAGAGTCGCCCAATATTAAAAAATGTTTGTGAGAGTCGTATTGTTGTTAACTAACCAATCAGAGAGAGTCGCCCAATGTAAAAAGTAAAATCACAAAAATACTGAACTCCGAGGAAAATTCAAAAAGGAAAGTCCCTAATCAAATAGCAAAGTCAACGAAAATGTTTGTGAGAGTTGTACTGTTGTTAACCAATTAGAGAGAGCCGTCAAACGTTAGGGAAATGTTTGTGAGAGTCGTACTGTTGTTAACCAATCAGAGAGAGTCGCCCAGTGTAAGAAAATGTTTGTGAGAGTCGTACTGTTGTAAACCAATCAGAGAGAGTCGCCCAATGTTATAAAATGTTTGTGATAGTCGTACTGTTGTAAACCAATCAGAGAGAGTCGTCCAATATAAGAAAATGTTTGTGAGAGTCATCCTGTTGTAAACCAATCAGAGAGAGCCGTCCAATGTAAGAAAATGTTTCTGAGAGTCGTACTGTTGTAAACCAATCAGAGAGAGCCGTCCAATGTTAGAAAATGTTTGTGAGAGTCGTTCTGTTGTAAACCAATCAGAGAGAGTCGTCCAATGTTAGAAAATGTTTGTGAGAGTCGTACTGTTGTAAACGAATCAGAGAGAGCCGTCCAATGTTAGAAAATGTTTGTGAGAGTCGTACTGTTGTAAACCAATCAGAGAGAGCCGTCCAATGGTAGACAATGTTTGTGAGAGTCGTACTGTTGTTAACTTACCAATCAGAGAGAGTCGCCCAATGTAAGAAAATGTTTGTGAGAGTCGTACTGTTGTTAACCATTGAGAGAGAGTCGCCCAATGAAAGAAAATGTTTGTGAGACTCGTATTGTTGATAATCAATCAGAGAGAGCCGTCCAATGTTAGAAAATATTGGGGGGAGTCGTACTGTTGTTAACTAACCAATCAGAGAGAGTCGCCCAATGTAAGAAAATGTTTGTGAGAGTCGTACTGTTGTTAATCAATGAGATAGAGTCGCCCAATGTTAGAAAATGTTTGTGAGAGTCGTACTGTTGTTAACTAACCAATCAGAGAGAGTCGTCCAATGTAAGAAAATGTTTGTGAGAGTCGTACTGTTGTAAACCAATCAGAGAGAGCCGTCCAATGTTAGAAAATGTTTGTGAGAGTCGTACTGTTGTAAACCAATCAGAGAGAGTCGTCCAATGTTAGAAAATGTTTGTGAGAGTCGTACTGTTGTAAACCAATCAGAGAGAGCCGTCCAATGTTAGAAAATGTTTGTGAGAGTCGTACTGTTGTTAACTAACCAATCAGAGAGAGTCGCCCCATTGTATAGTAAAATCACAAAAATACTGAACTCCGAGGAAAATTCAAAAAGGAAAGTCCTTTATCAAATAGCAAAGTCAACGAAAATGTTTGTGAGAGTCGTACTGTTGTTAACCAATTAGAGAGAGCCGTCAAACGTTAGAAAATGTTTGTGAGAGTCTTACTGTTGTTAACCAATCAGAGAGAGCCGCCCAGTGTAAGAAAATGTTTGTGAGAGTCGTACTGTTGTTAACCAATTAGAGAGAGCCGTCAAACGTTAGAAAATGTTTGTGAGAGTCTTACTGTTGTTAACCAATCAGAGAGGGTCGCCCAATGTAAAAAGTAAAATCACAAAAATACTGAACTCCGAGGAAAATTCAAAAAGGAAAGTCCCTAATCAAATAGCAAAGTCAACGAAAATGTTTGTGAGAGTTGTACTGTTGTTAACCAATTAGAGAGAGCCGTCAAACGTTAGAGAAATGTTTGTGAGAGTCGTACTGTTGTTAACCAATCAGAGAGAGTCGCCCAGTGTAAGAAAATGTTTGTGAGAGTCGTACTGTTGTAAACCAATCAGAGAGAGTCGCCCAATGTTATAAAATGTTTGTGATAGTCGTACTGTTGTAAACCAATCAGAGAGAGTCGTCCAATATAAGAAAATGTTTGTGAGAGTCGTCCTGTTGTAAACCAATCAGAGAGAGCCGTCCAATGTAAGAAAATGTTTCTGAGAGTCGTACTGTTGTAAACCAATCAGAGAGAGCCGTCCAATGTTAGAAAATGTTTGTGAGAGTCGTTCTGTTGTAAACCAATCAGAGAGAGTCGTCCAATGTTAGAAAATGTTTGTGAGAGACGTACTGTTGTAAACGAATCAGAGAGAGCCGTCCAATGTTAGAAAATGTTTGTGAGAGTCGTACTGTTGTAAACCAATCAGAGAGAGCCGTCCAATGGTAGACAATGTTTGTGAGAGTCGTACTGTTGTTAACTTACCAATCAGAGAGAGTCGCCCAATGTAAGAAAATGTTTGTGAGAGTCTTACTGTTGTTAACCATTGAGAGAGAGTCGCCCAATGAAAGAAAATGTTTGTGAGACTCGTATTGTTGATAATCAATCAGAGAGAGCCGTCCAATGTTAGAAAATATTGGGGGGAGTCGTACTGTTGTTAACTAACCAATCAGAGAGAGTCGCCCAATGTAAGAAAATGTTTGTGAGAGTCGTACTGTTGTTAATCAATGAGAGAGAGTCGCCCAATGTTAGAAAATGTTTGTGAGAGTCGTACTGTTGTTAACTAACCAATCAGAGAGAGTCGTCCAATGTAAGAAAATGTTTGTGAGAGTCGTACTGTTGTAAACCAATCAGAGAGAGTCGTCCAATGTTAGAAAATGTTTGTGAGAGTCGTACTGTTGTAAACCAATCAGAGAGAGCCGTCCAATGTTAGAAAATGTTTGTGAGAGTCGTACTGTTGTTAACTAACCAATCAGAGAGAGTCGCCCCATTGTATAGTAAAATCACAAAAATACTGAACTCCGAGGAAAATTCAAAAAGGAAAGTCCTTAATCAAATAGCAAAGTCAACGAAAATGTTTGTGAGAGTCGTACTGTTGTTAACCAATTAGAGAGAGCCGTCAAACGTTAGAAAATGTTTGTGAGAGTCTTACTGTTGTTAACCAATCAGAGAGAGCCGCCCAGTGTAAGAAAATGTTTGTGAGAGTCGTACTGTTGTTAACCAATTAGAGAGAGCCGTCAAACGTTAGAAAATGTTTGTGAGAGTCTTACTGTTGTTAACCAATCAGAGAGGGTCGCCCAATGTTAAAAGTAAAATCACAAAAATACTGAACTCCGAGGAAAATTCAAAAAGTAAGTCCCTAATCAAATAGCAAAGTCAACGACAATGTTTGTGAGAGTTGTACTGTTGTTAACCAATTAGAGAGAGCCGTCAAACGTTAGAAAATGTTTGTGAGAGTCGTACTGTTGTTAACCAATCAGAGAGAGTCGCCCAATGTAAGAAAATGTTTGTGAGAGTCGTACTGTTGTAAACCAATCAGAGAGAGCCGTCCAATGTTAGAAAATGTTTGTGAGAGTCGTACTGTTGTAAACCAATCAGAGAAAGTCGTCCAATGTAAGAAAATGTTTCTGAAAGTCGTACTGTTGTAAACCAATCAGAGAGAGCCATCCAATGTTAGAAAATGTTTGTGAGAGTCGTACTGTTGTAAACCAATCAGAGAGAGTCGTCCAATGTTAGAAAATGTTTGTGAGAGTCGTACTGTTGTAAACGAATCAGAGAGAGCCGTCCAATGTCAGAAAAAGTTTGTGAGAGTCGTACTGTTGTAAACCAATCAGAGAGAGCCGTCCAATGGTAGACAATGTTTGTGAGAGTCGTACTGTTGTTAACTTACCAATCAGAGAGAGTCGCCCAATGTAAGAAAATGTTTGTGAGAGTCGTACTGTTGTTAACCATTGAGAGAGAGTCGCCCAATGAAAGAAAATGTTTGTGAGACTCGTATTGTTGATAATCAATCAGAGAGAGCCGTCCAATGTTAGAAAATGTTTGTGAGAGCCGTACTGTTGTTAACTAACCAATCAGAGAGAGTCGCCCAATGTAAGAAAATGTTTGTGAGAGTCGTACTGTTGTTAATCAATGAGAGAGAGTCGCCCAATGTTAGAAAATGTTTGTGAGAGTCGTACTTTTGTTAACTAACCAATCAGAGAGAGTCGTCCAATGTAAGAAAATGTTTGTGAGAGTCGTACTGTTGTAAACCAATCAGAGAGAGCCGTCCAATGTTAGAAAATGTTTGTGAGAGTCATACTGTTGTAAACCAATCAGAGAGAGTCGTCCAATGTTAGAAAATGTTTGTGAGAGTCGTACTGTTGTAAACCAATCAGAGAGAGCCGTCCAATGTTAGAAAATGTTTGTGAGAGTCCAATCAGAGAGAGTCGCCCAATGTATAGTAAAATCACAAAAATACTGAACTCCGAGGAAAATTCAAAAAGGAAAGTCCCTAATCAAATAGCAAAGTCAACGAAAATGTTTGTGAGAGTCGTACTGTTGTTAAGCAATTAGAGAGAGCCGTCAAACGTTAGAAAATGTTTGTGAGAGTCTTACTGTTGTTAACCAATCAGAGAGAGCCGTCCAATGTAAGAAAATGTTTGTGAGAGTCGTACTGTTGTTAACCAATTAGAGAGAGCCGTCAAACGTTAGAAAATGTTTGTGAGAGTCTTACTGTTGTTAACCAATCAGAGAGGGTCGCCCAATGTAAAAAGTAAAATCACAAAAATACTGAACTCCGAGGAAAATTCAAAAAGTAAGTCCCTAATCAAATAGCAAAGTCAACGACAATGTTTGTGAGAGTTGTACTGTTGTTAACCAATTAGAGAGAGCCGTCAAACGTTAGAAAATGTTTGTGAGAGTCGTACTGTTGTTAACCATCAGAGAGAATCGTCCAATATAAGAAAATGTTTGTGAGAGTCGTCCTGTTGTAAACCAATCAGAGAGAGCCGTCCAATGTTAGAAAATGTTTGTGAGAGTCGTACTGTTGTAAACCAATCAGAGAGAGTCGTCCAATGTACGAAAATGTTTGTGAGAGTCGTACTGTTGTAAACCAATCAGAGAGAGCCGTCCAATGTTAGAAAATGTTTGTGAGAGTCGTACTGTTGTAAACCAATCAGAGAGAGTCGTCCAATGTTAGAAAATGTTTGTGAGAGTCGTACTGTTGTAAACCAATCAGAGAGAGCCGTCCAATGTTAGAAAATGTTTGTGAGAGTCGTACTGTTGTTAACCAACCAGAGAGAGCCGTCCAATGGTAGACAATGTTTGTGAGAGTCGTACTGTTGTTAACTAACCAATCAGAGAGAGTCGCCCAATGTAAGAAAATGTTTGTGAGAGTCGTACTGTTGTTAACCAATGAGAGAGAGTCGCCCAATGTTAGAAAATGTTTGAGAGTCGTACTGTTGTTAACTAACCAATCAGAGAGAGTCGTCCAATGTACGAAAATGTTTGTGAGAGTCGTGCTGTTGTAAACCAATCAGAGAGAGCCGTCCAATGTTAGAAAATGTTTGTGAGAGTCGTACTGTTGTAAACCAATCAGAGAGAGTCGTCCAATGTTAGAAAATGTTTGTGAGAGTCGTACTGTTGTAAACCAATCAGAGAGAGCCGTCCAATGTTAGAAAATGTTTGTGAGAGTCGTACTGTTGTTAACCAATCATAGAGAGCCGTCCAATGGTAGACAATGTTTGTGAGAGTCGTACTGCTGTTAACTAACCAATCAGAGAGAGTCGCCCAATGTAAGAAAATGTTTGTGAGAGTCGTACTGTTGTTAACCATTGAGAGAGAGTCGCCCAATGAAAGAAAATGTTTGTGAGACTCGTATTGTTGATAATCAATCAGAGAGAGCCGTCCAATAACAAGTGAGAGAGAGTCGCCCAATGTTAGAAAATGTTTGTGAGAGTCGTACTGTTGTTAACCAATCAGAGAGAGTCGCCCAATGTAAGAAAATGTTTGTGAGAGTCGTACTGTTGTTAACTAACCAATCAGAGAGAGTCGCCCAATGAAAAAAGTAAAATCACAAAAATATTGAACTCCGAGTAAAATTCAAAAAGGGAAGGCCCTAATCAAATGGCAAAGTCAACGAAAATGTTTGTGAGAGTCGTACTGTTGTTAACCAATTAGAGAGAGCCGTCAAACGTAAGAAAATGTTTGTGAGAGTCGTACTGTTGTTAACCAATCAGAGAGAGTCGCCCAATGTAAGAAAATGTTTGTGAGAGTCGTACTGTTGTAAACCAATCAGAGAGAGTCGCCCTATGTTAGAAAATGTTTGTGAGAGTCGTACTGTTGTAAACCAATCAGAGAGAGCCGTCCAATGTTAGAAAATGTTTGTGAGAGTCGTACTGTTGTTTACCAATCAGAGAGAGTCGTCCAATGTTATAAAATGTTTGTGAGGGTCGTACTGTTGTAAACCAATCAGAGAGAGCCGTCCAATGTTAGAAAATGTTTGTGAGAGTCGTACTGTTGTAAACCAATCAGAGAGAGTCGTCCAATGTTAGAAAATGTTTGTGAGAGTCGTACTGTTGTTAACCAATCAGAGAGAGCCGTCCAATGTTAGAAAAAGTTTGTGAGAGTCGTACTGTTGTTAACCAATCAGAAAGAGCCGTCAAATGTTAGAAAATGTTTGTGAGAGTCGTACTGTTGTTAACCAACCAGAGAGAGCCGTCTAATGTTAGCAAATGTTTGTAAGAGTCGTACTGTTGTTAACTAACCAATCAGAGAGAGTCGCCCAATGTAAGAAAATGTTTGTGAGAGTAGTACTGTTGTTAACTAACCAATCAGAGAGTCGCCCAATGTAAGAAAATGTTTGTAAGAGTCGTACTGTTGTTAACTAACCAATCAGAGAGAGTCGTCAAATGTTAGAAAATGTTTGTTAGACTCGTATTGTTGATAACCAATCAGAGAGAGCCGTCCAATGTTAGAAAATGTTTGTGGAAAAGCTGATTTATACATGTTATAATCAATGTTTTTGTCATTTCGGAACCTTTTATATATTGCTATGTGGTACGGGTTTTGCTCATTGTTGAAGGCCGTGCGGTGCCCTATAGCTGATAACTTCTACGTCATTAGGTCTCTGGTGACGAGTTTCTCATACTATATCTTCTTTTATTATATAACCTTAACATAAAGTTACAAAGATGAAACTGCATGAGTTCTATTATTTAAAACACTGCTTTTCACTTATAAAGGAAAGGTAGAAAGATACAGAACTGTTTAAGTAGGATCCAGACTTTGTTGGAAATCAAATGAATAAGATAAAAAGGTTTTCGAAAAGATGTAATATTCATATCTGTAATGAAATTCCTTTTTTTCATCTATTACGATATAAATAGAAAGCGTTTTTCCATATATAATATACATGCAATTATTGAAATGCCTTCGATAGTTTTTATTTAAGGTTACTTCTTTGATGTTGAAATATAAAGACAAAGATGATTGGTTTTGCTGCTAAGATAACGTTTACCACTTCAATAGATCAGAAGACTAATATTACTTTATCAATAGATCAAGTTAAAGAATTCTACAAAGTTTGTTATCGTATCCTGTCAATTCGTCTTTACATCAACGACATAAGCGGCTGTATTGCTACTGATTACTTCGTACAATTAATTGTTTCCAATATTTTATGTTATTTGATTTATCAGAAACTTTGTTGCAGAGATGTCATATATGAATAGGAGATCGGCTTAGGTCTTGTAATGATAGAATATATTAATGACTTTAAGCTAATAACTAGAATAACTCGGTACTGATTTCAGTATGAACTCTAACAAAACATATTAAAGACTTAATTGAATTGTTTATAATACTAGAGTACATCCACGGAACCGCGGGCATGTGCATATATAATTGTTATGGTTATTTTCAATTTCACATTATCAACTGATGAATAAAAGTACATGTGTAATTGCTTACGTTGATAGACGTATTTGATGAAGCTGTTTCTTTAGAGTTCACCTAATGAATCCCGTTTGTCATGCATTTAATTTTGGTAGCATGAGTCAAGTTTTATTTCCGATTAAGAAATTTGAAGTTCGTTTTTTTTTAACTTTTGGTCGGTTTGTTTTTATTTAGATACATTTGTTTTTGCTGTTTAGCTAGTGTGTTGATTTGAGAAATATATTTACCGATATCGGAAGTTGTAAGCGCGTGCATTAGTGTGAATGTGAAAAAGTAAAAACCAAGCTTTTTGCAGAGATAATAAAATACACAAAACATTCATTCTTAATACAAACTTTGCAAAAGGTCACCCTTTTCACTGCTTGTTTAAGATGTTGTACACTAAATCCGTTGGAATTGGATGTGTACTGATTGATATTTTAGTCTTAGATACATGATTTGTTTTATTAGTTGTAATTACATTTGAACTTGCTTTCAGTAACTGCGAGTACTCTCAGATCTGTATGTGGTGTCTTTTGTGTTTGTGTTCGTTATTTTTGTGCTTTTAATCGATCTTATGAGTTAAACCCTTTTCAACTGATTTTTTTCGTCTATTCTTATGTTGTGCTGTTGAATCACTGTCCAAGGCTAGGGTGAGGGCTGGTCACCCACAAACATGTTTAACCATGCCATATTCTATATGTGTCTGTCCCAAGTAAGGAGCCTGTAATTCACTGGCTGTCGATTGTTGCTGTAAATTTTTTTTTTTCGTTTATTGTTTTGTACATAAATTAGGCGTTAGTTTTTCTCGTTTAAATTGTTTTACATTTGTCATTTAGGGGTCTTTATAGCTTTGCTGTGTGGTATGGGTTTTGTTCGTTGTTGGAGGCCGTACAATGACCTACAGTTGCTTACTTATACTTCATTTGGTCTTGGTGGAGAGTTGTCTCATTTGTAATCATACCACTTCTTCTCATTGTATTTTGAAAATGCACATTATACCTTGTATCAGTTAAATGGCATACCACACATATTTTATGCTAGTTTTTAGTTTCAGATTACATAACGATACGCACTATGCAGTTACCGCGTGGCAGTTCCATAATTTGTCGAAATAATCACTCAAAAAGCTTATAATGTCACTTCAAGTTCTACATATTTAATATGTTTAACTGTAGATGTCTTTGTTTCTGTGTCGTTGGGTTGATGTTTAATCTATGGACATGCCGGTATCTGTTAAATATATTGATACCATCTAAGAGTAAGCAACAACAAATTGTCTCAATTTATTTAAAATTTTACAAAACATAAGTATACGGAATATGTAGCAATAATCGTAGTACAAGCGTCCGTTTGGCCATGCATGTTTCATAAATACGCACCCAGGCGTAGTCAATCATCGTGGAAGAACTTTCTAACAAATGTATTTGAGTTTTATATATGTATGAAATATGTACCACTGGATGTTAAGTAGATAATCCACAATTACCCGATCGATTGATACATTTGATAATAAGAAACGACAGTCCATGATTTCTACAAGCATTAAGGCGTTATTTTTCAATAATTTTGTTAAATATCCATTATATAATTATAATGAAAACAACTGCACAACACAACACAAATTATTAGTAATATTACTTCTAACGAAAAAAAGCGATGGACATCTGTTTGGTATATATACACCAAATATGTTCTTTAATGAATATCAAATTGAAGGTGTTAACAAATTCCAACTTCGCTTAAATATGTTGTATTGATGATTTTAACAATTTGTTGACAATGATAGTGCAATCTTTCACAAGGGACTGTCAAAATGTCGTATTGCGATGATTGAGTAGAATACAAAAGAAGTTTTATGTGTTTTAGTTATTCATACGTGTTGTTCTATTACATCCAGCCAAAGGTTCTGAAATTTTTTATCAATCTTTAATTTAAACGTTTTAGCTAACTTTTAAGACTTTTAAGGATCGGTAATTGCAACGTCTGTCTTATTTGACCCCACGCACTGCTAGAAGCTGTCTAACCGTAAATACGTTTGTTGTTTTATTTGATTTGTTGAAGTAATGCATTTGTGTACGTATCATTATCATCATTGTTAAAAATGAAAAATATACTGTACTCCTACCGGTATTATAATGTACAACAAATCTGATAAAATACTACTTACTATGTCTTTCTGTTGTATTATCAATTTTTTTTTCTTTTTTTCTTTTTGGATTTTTTATGTATCTTTGTTAGATATACATGTATTTTTTTATTTGTAATCACAAAAAAAGCATGCCTATACATGACCGTAAAGCGAAACATATGAGTCATTGTATAATGATTGTTTTAACATGTGCACATACATGTATATATATATATATATATAAGAATAAGGAGATGAGGTATGATTGCAAATTAGACAACTATCCACCAAAGTTCATATAAAGTGGATGTTAGCAATTATAGGCAACCTTACGGCCTTCAACAATGAGAAAAACCCATACCGTATAGTCGGCTATAAAAGGCCTCGACATGCAGATTATCAAACAATTCAATTGAGAAAACTAACGGCCTAATTTATAACAAAACAATTTACGAAAAACAAATATGACAGACATGAACCAACGACAACCACTGAACTACAGGCTTCTGACTTGGTACAGGAAACTAAATAATATGGCAGGGTTAAACATGTTTTTTAGCGCTCGAACCTCCCCCTAACCTGGAATAGTGGTGTAACAGCACAACATAAGAACAAACTATAACAAATATGAAGTAGAATCATACCTTGAAACATTTGGTATCGGGCACTGTTGAAGTAGAATCATACCTTGAAACATTTTGTCTCGGGCACTGGTGAAGTATAATCGTACCTTGAAACATTTGGTCTCGGGCACTGTTGAAGTAGAATCATACCTTGACACTTTGGTCTCGGGCACTGTTGAAGTAGAATCATACCTTGAAACATTTCGTCTCGGGCACTGTTCAAGTAGAATCATACCTTGAAACATTTGGTCTCGGGCACTGTTGAAGTAGAATCATGCCTAAAAACATTTGGTATCGGGCACTGTTCAAGTAGAATCATACCTTGACACATTTGGTCTCGGGCACTGTTGAAGTAGAATCATACCTTGAAACTTTGGTCTCGGGCACTGTTGAAGTAGAATCATACCTTGAAACATTTGGTCTCGGGCACAGTTGAAGAAGAATCATACCTTGACACTTTGGTCTCGGGCACTGTTGAATTAGAATCATACCTTGAAACATTTGGTCTAGGGCACTGTTGAAGTAGAATCATACTTTGAAACTTTGGTATCGGGCACTGTTGAAGTAGAATCATACCTTGATACATTTGGTCTCGGGCACTGTTGAAGTAGAATCATACCTTGAAACTTTGGTATCGGGCACTGTTGAAGTAGAATCATACCTTGATAAATTTCGTCTCGGGCGCTGTTGAAGTAGAATCATACCTTGAAACATTTAGTCTCGGGCACTGTTGAAGTAGAATCATACCTTGAAACATTTGGTCTCGGGCACTGTTGAAATAGAATCATACCTTGAAACATTTGGTCTAGGGCACTGTTGAAGTAGAATCATACCTTGAAACATTTGGTCTCGGGCACTGGTGAAGTAGAATCATACCTTGAAACATTTGGTCTAGGGCACTGTTGAAGTTGAATCATACCTTGAAACATTTGGTCTCGGGCACTGTTGAGGTAGAATCATACCTTGAAACATTTGGTATCGGGGACTATTGAAATAGAATCATACCTTGAAACATTTGGTCTCGGGCACTGTTGAAGTAGAATCATACCTTGAAACATTTGGTCTCGGGCACTGTTGAAGTAGAATCATACCTTGAAACTTTGGTATCGGGCACTGTTGAAGTAGAATCATACCTTGACACTTTGGTCTCGGGCACTGTTGAAGTAGAATCATACCTTGATACTCTTTTCGGGCACTGTTGAAGTAGAATCATACCGTGAAACATTTGGTCTCGGGCACTGTTGAAGTAGAATCATACCTTGATACATTTGGTCTCCGGCACTGTTGAAGAAGAATCATACCTTGAAACATTTGGTCTAGGGCTCTGTTGAAGTAGAATCATACCTTGAAACATTTGGTCTCGGGCACTGTTGAGGTAGAATCATACCTTGAAACATTTGGTATCGGGGACTGTTGAAATAGAATCATACCTTGAAACATTTGATCTCGGGCACTGTTGAAGTAGAATCATACCTTGAAACATTTGGTCTCGGGCACTGTTGAAGTAGAATCATACCTTGACACTTTGGTCTCGGGCACTGTTGAAGTAGAATCATACCTTGATACATTTGGTCTCGGGCACTGTTGAAGTAGAATCATACCTTGATACATTTCGTCTCGGGCACTGTTGAAGTAGAATCATACCTTGAAACATTTGGTCTCGGGCACTGTTGAAATAGAATCATTATACCTTGAAACATTTGGTCTAGGGCACTGTTGAAGTAGAATCATACCTTGAAATATTTCGTCTCGGGCACTGTTGAAATAGAATCATTATACCTTGAAACATTTGGTCTCGGGCACTGTTGAAATAGAATCTTACTTTGAAACATTTGGTATCGGGCACTATTGAAGTAGAATCATACCTTGAAACATTTGGTCTCGGGCACTGTTGAAGTAGAATCATACCTTGAAACTTTGGTATCGGGCACTGTTGAAGTAGAATCATACCTTGAAACTTTGGTACCGGGCACTGTTGAAGTAGAATCATACCTTGAAACATTTGGTCTCGGGGACTGTTGAAATAGAATCATAACTTGAAACATTTGGTCTCGGGCACTATTGAAATAGAATCATACCTTGAAACATTTGGTCTCGGGCACTGTTGAAGTAGAATCATACCTTGATACATTTGGTCTCGGGCACTGTTGAAGTAGAATCATACCTTGACACTTTGGTCTCGGGCACTGTTGAAGTAGAATCATACCTTGATACTCTTCTCGGGCACTGTTGAAGTAGAATCATACCGTGAAACATTTGGTCTCTGGCACTGTTGAAGTAGAATCATACCTTGAAACATTTGGTATCGGGGACTGTTGAAATAGAATCATTATACCTTGAAACATTTGATCTTGGGCACTGTTGAAGTAGAATCATACCTTGAAACATTTCGTCTCGGGCACTGTTGAAGTAGAATCATACCTTGATACATTTCGTCTCGGGCACTATTGACGTAGAATCATACCTTGAAACATTTTGTCTCGGGCACTGTTGAAGTAGAATCATACCTTGATACATTTGGTCTCGGGCACTGTTGAAGTAGAATCATACCTTGATACATTTCGTCTCGGGCACAGTTGAAGTAGAATCATACTTTGAAACATTTGGTCTCGGGCACTGTTGAAGTAGAATCATACCTTGAAACATTTGGTCTCGGGCACTGTTGAAGTAGAATCATACCTTGATACATTTCGTCTCGGCCACTGTTGACGTAGAATCATACCTTGAAACATTTGGTCTCGGGCACTGTTGAAGTAGAATCATACCTTGATACATTTGGTCTCGGGCACTGTTGAAGTAGAATCATACCTTGATACATTTCGTCTCGGGCACTGTTGAAGTAGAATCATACCTTGAAATATTTGGTCTCGGGCACTGTTGAAATAGAATCATTATACCTTGAAACATTTGGTCTAGGGCACTGTTGAAGTAGAATCATACCTTGAAACATTTCGTCTCGGGCACTGTTGAAATAGAATCATTATACCTTGAAACATTTGGTCTCGGGCACTGTTGAAATAGAATCTTACCTTGAAACATTTGGTATCGGGCACTATTGAAGTAGAATCATACCTTGAAACATTTGGTCTCGGGCACTGTTGAAGTAGAATCATACCTTGAAACTTTGGTATCGGGCACTGTTGAAGTAGAATCATACATTGAAACTTTTGTATCGGGCACTGTTGAAGTAGAATCATACCTTGAAACATTTGGTCTCGGGGACTTTTGAAATAGAATCATAACTTGAAACATTTGGTATCGGGCACTGATGAAGTAGAATCATACCTTGAAACATTTGGTCTAGGGCTCTGTTGAAGTAGAATCATATCTTGATACATTTGGTCTCGGGCACTGTTGAAGTAGAATCATACCTTGACACTTTGTTCTCGGGCACTGTTGAAGTAGAATCATACCTTGAAACATTTGGTCTCGGGGACTGTTGAAATAGAATCATACCTTGAAACATTTGGTATCGGGCACTGTTGAAGTAGAATCATACCTTGAAACTTTGGTCTCGGGCACTGTTGAAGTAGAATCATACCTTGAAACTTTGGTATCGGGCACTGTTGAAGTAGAATCATACCTTAAACTTTGGTATCGGGCACTGTTGAAGTAGAATCATACCTTGAAACATTTGGTCTCGGGGACTGTTGAAATAGAATCATAACTTGAAACATTTGGTCTCGGGCACTGTTGAAGTAGAATCATACCTTGAAAAATTTGGTCTCGGGCACTGTTGAGGTAGAATCATACTTTGATACATTTGGTCTCGGGCACTGTAGAAGTAGAATCATACATTGACACTTTGGTCTCGGGCACTGTTGAAGTAGAATCATACCTTGATACATCTCGTCTCAGGGACTGTTGAAGTAGAATCATACCTTGAAACATTTGGTATCGGGGACTGTCGAAATAGAATCATTATACCTTGAAACATTTGGTCTAGGGCACTGTTGAAGTAGAATCATACCTTGAAACATTTCGTCTCGGGCACCGTTGAAGTAGAATCATACCTTGAAGCTTTGGTATCGGACACTATTGAAGTAGAATCATACCTTGAAACATTTCGTCTCGGGCACTGTTGAAGTAAGACAATACATGGAAACACTTACCGGTATTCCCGAGCACTGTTGAAGTAACACAATGCATTGTAACTTTGGTCTCAAGCACTGTTCAAGTAAAACGATACCTTAAAACAATTGGTTTTGAGCACTGTTGAACCAGCAAAATACATGGAAACTTTTGGTCTCGAGCACTATTGTAGTAAAATGATACCTTGGAATTTTTCGTCTGGAGCACTGTTGAAAACAAACGATACCTATAAACACTTGGTCTCCAGAACTGTCGAAGTAAAACGATAACTTTGTAAAACGATACCTTGAAGCACTTGGCCTCGAGCACTGTTCAAGTAAAGTGATACCCTCAAACACTTAGTCACGAGCACTGTTCAAGTAAAAAATAATGATACCTCCAAACACTTGGCCTCGAGCACTTTTCAAGAAAAATGATATTTCCAAGCACCGTTGAAGTAAAATTATACATTGAAACACTTACTCCCGGGCATTGTTGAAGTAAAATGATACATTGAACCACTTGACCTCGAGCACTGTTGAAATACTATGATACTTTGAAATATTTAATCTCGAGCATTGTCGAGTAAAACTATACCTTGGAACTTTTATTCCCGAGCACTGTTGAAAACATGAAACACAATACATTTAAAAACTTGTTCTCGAGCACTGTTGAACTGAAATGATATATCGAAACACTTTGTCTCGAGCACTGTTGAAGTAAAGCGATACCTAAAAACAACTGGCCTCTAGCACTGTTCATTTAAAAACATTGAAACAAGTGGTCACGATTACTGTTTATGTAAAGCGATACCTTGCAACACTTGGTCACGAGCACTGTTAAAGTTAAACGATACCTTGAAACACTTGGTCACGAACACTTTGAAAGTTAAACAATACTTTGAAATACTTGGTCCCGAGCACTGTGGAAGTTAAACGATACCTTGAAACATTTGGTCCCGAGCACTGTTGAAGTTAAACAATACTTTGAAATACTTGGTCCCGAGCACTGTTAAAGTTAAACGATACCTTGAAACATTTGGTCACCAGCACTGTTAAAATTAAGCGATACCCTGAAACACTTGGTCACGAGCACTGTTATAGTTTAACGATACATTAAAACATTTGGTCTCGAGCACTGTTAAAGTTAAACGATACTTTGAAACATTTGTTCTTGAGCACCGTTAAAGTTAAACGATACCTTGAAACATTTTGTCTCGAGCACTGTTAAGTTAAACAATACCTTGAAACATTTCGTCTCGATACTGTTAAAGTTAAACGATACTTTGAAACATTTTGTCTCGAGTACTGATGAAGTGAAAGGATATCTCGAAACACTTTGTCTCGAGCACTGTTGAAGTAAAGCGATACCTAGAACGACTGACCTCTAGTATTTTTCATTTAAAAAAATACATTGAAACAATTGGTCACGATTACTGTTTAAGTAAAGCGATACCTTAAAACACTTGCTCTTGAGAACTGCTGAAATACAAAGATACTTTTTACAACACTTGGTCTCGTCACTGTTAAATTTAACCGAAAATACCTTGAAACATTTGGTCCAGAGCACTGTTATAATTAAACGATACCTTGAAACATTTCATTTCGTCCCTGTTGAAGTTAAACGATACCTTGAAACATTTGGTCTCGAGCACTGTTCAAATTAAACGATACCTTGAAGCACTTGGTCACGAGCACTGTTAAAATTAAACGATACCTTGAAACACTTGGTCACGAGCGCTTTTAAAGTTAAACGATACCTTGAAACACTTGGTCCCGAGCACTGTTGAAGTTAAACGATACCTTGAAATACTTGGTCCCGAGCACTGTTAAAGTTAAACGATACACTGAAACATTTGGTCTCGAGCACTGTTAAAGTTAAACTATACCTTGAAACATTTGGTCTCGAGCACTGTTAAAGTTAAACGATACTTTGAAATATTTGGTCTCGAGCACTGTTAAAGTTAAACGATACCTTATAACATTTCGTCTCGAGTACTGTTAAAATTAAACTATACCTTGAAACATTTGGTCTCGACCACTGTTAAAGTTAAACGATACCTTGAAACATTTGGTCTCGAGCACTGTTAAAGTTAAACAATACCTTGAAACATTTGGTCTCGACCACTGTTAAAGTTAAACAATACTTTGAAACATTTGGTCTTGAGCACTGTAAAAGTTACACGATACCTTGAAATATTTGGTCTCGAGTACTGTTAAAGTTAAACGATACTTTGAAACATTTGGTCTCGAGTACTGATGAAGCAAATGATATCTCGAAACACTTTGTCTCGAGCACTGTTGAAGTAAAGCGATACCTAGAAACAACTGTCCTCTAGCATTGTTCATTTAAAAAAATACATTGAAACAAGTGGTCACGATTACTGTTTAAATAAAGCGATACCTTGAAACAAATACTTGGTCCCGAGCACTGCCAAAGTTAAACGATACCTTGAAACACTTGGTCACTAGCGCTTTTAAAGTTAAACGATACCTTGAAACACTTGGTCCCGAGCACTGTTGAAGTTAAACAATACCTTGAAATACTTGGTCCCGAGCACTGTTAAAGTTAAACGATACCTTGAAACAATTGGTCATCAGCACTGTTTAAGTTAAGCGATACCCTGAAACACTTGGTCACGAGTACTTTTATAGTTTAACGATACACTGAAACATTTGGTCTCGATTACTGTTAAAGTTAAACTATACCTTGAAACATTTGGTCTCGAGCACTGTTAAAGTTAAACGATACCTTGAAACATGTGGTCTCGAGCACTGTTAAAGTTAAACGATACCTTGAAACATTTGGTCTCGAGCACTGTTAAAGTTAAACGATACAATGAAACATTTGGTCTCGAGCACTGTTAAAGTTAAACGATACCATAAAACACTTGCTCTCGAATACTGTTGAAATACAATGATACATAAAAACACTTGGTCTCTTCACTTTTGAATTAAACCGATAATACCTTGAAACATTTGGTCCAGAGCACTGTTATAATTAAACGATACCTTGAAACATTTGGTCTCGAGCACTATTCAAGTTAAACGATACCTTGAAACACTTGGTCACGAGCACTGTTAAAGTTAAACGATACCTTGAAACACTTGGTCACGAGCACTTTTAAAGTTAAACGATACCTTGAATTACTTGGTCCCGAGCACTGTTAAAGTTAAACGATACTTTGAAACATTTGGTCCCGAGCACTGTTTAAGTTAAACGATACCTTGAAACACTTGGTCCCGAGCACTGTTAAAGTTAAACGATACTTTGAACCATTTGGTCTCGACCACGGTTAAAATTAAAAGATACTTTGAAACATTTTGTCTCGAGTACTGTTAAAGTTAAACGATACCTTGAATCATTTCGTCTCGAGCACTGTTAAAGTTAAACGATACTTTGAAACATTTCGTCTCGAGCACTGTTAAAGTTAAACGATACCTTCAAACATTTCGTTTCGAGCACTGTTAAAGTTAAACGATACCTTGAAACATTATGTCTCGAGCACTGTTAAAGTTAAACGATACCTTGAAACATTTCGTCTCGAGCACTGTTAAAGTTAAACTATACCTTGAAACATTTCGTCTCGAGTACTGTTAAAGTTAAACGATACCTTGAAACATTTCGTTTCGAGCACTGTTAAAGTTAAACGATACCTTGAAACATTTTGTCTCGAGCACCGTTAAAGTAAAACGATACCTTGAAACATTTTGTCTCGAGTACTGATGAAGTGAAATGATATCTCGAAACACTTTGTCTCGAGCACTGTTGAAGTAAAGCGATACCTAGAAACAACTGGTCTCTAGCACTGTTCATTTAAAAAAATACATTGAAACAAGTGGTCACGATTACTGTTTATGTAAAGCGATACCTTAAAACACTTGGTCTCGTCACTGTTAAATTAAACCGATAATACCTTAAAACATTTCGTCCCGAGCACTGTTAAAATTAAACGATACTTTGAAACATTTCGTCTCGAGCACTGTTAAAGTTAAACGATACCTTAAAATACTTGGTCCCGAGCACTGTTAAAGTTAAACGATACTTTGAAACATTTCGTCTCGAGCACTGTTAAAGTTAAACGATACCTTGAAACATTTGGTCTCGAGCACTGTTAAAGTTAAACGATACTTTGAAACATTTCGTCTCAATCACTGTTAAAGTTAAACGATACCTTGAAACATTTGGTCTCGAGCACTGTTAAAATTAAACGATACTTTGAAACATTTCGTCTCGAGCACTGTTAAAATTAAACGATACTTTGAAACATTTTGTCTCGAATACTGTTAAAATTAAACGATACTTTGAAACATTTCGTCTCGAGCACTGTTAAAGTTAAACGATACTTTGAAACATTTCGTTTCGAGCACTGTTAAAATTAAACGATACTTTGAAACATTTTGTCTCGAGCACTGTTAAAGTTAAACGATACTTTGAAACATTTGGTCTCGAGCACTGTTAAAGTTAAACGATACCTTGAAACATTTTGTCTCGAGCACTGTTAAAGTTAAACGATACCTTGAAACATTTCGTCTCGAGCACTGTTAAAATTAAACGATACCTTGAAACACTTGGTCACGAGCACTTTTAAAGTTAAACGATATCATGAATTACTTGGTCCCGAGCACTGTTAAAGTTAAACGATACTTTGTAACATTTGGTCCCGAGCACTGTTAAAGTTAAACGATACCTTGAAACAATTGGTCTCGACAACTGTTAAAATTAAAAGATACTTTGAAATATTTGGTCTCGACAACTGTTAAAATTAAAAGATACTTTGAAATATTTTGTCTCGAGTACTGTTAAAGTTAAACGATACCTTGAAACATTTCGTCTCGAGCACTGTTAAAGTTAAACGATACTTTGAAACATTTCGTCTCGAGCACTGTTAAAGTTAAACGATACCTTGAAACATTTCGTTTCGAGCACTGTTAAAGTTAAAACGATACCTTGAAACACTTGGTCTCGTCACTGTTAAATTAAACCGATAATACCTTGAAACATTTCGTCCAGAGCACTGTTATAATTACACGATACCTTGAAACATTTCATCTCGTCCCTGTTGAAGTTAAACGATACCTTGAAACATTTGGTCTCGAACACTGTTCAAGTAAAACGATACCTTGAAACACTTGGTCACGAGCACTGTTAAAATTAAACGATACCTTGAAACACTTGGTCACGAGCACTTTTAAAATTAAACGATACCTTGGAATACTTGGTCCCGAGCACTGTTAAAGTTAAACGATACCTTAAAATACTTGGTCCCGAGGACTGTTAAAGTTAAACGATACTTTGAAACATTTCGTCTCGAGCACTGTTAAAGTTAAACGATACCTTGAAACATTTGGTCCCGAGCACTGTTAAAATTAAACGATACTTTGAAACATTTCGTCTAGAGCACTGTTAAAGTTAAACGATACCTTAAAATATTTGGTCCCGAGCACTGTTAAAGTTAAACGATACTTTGAAACATTTGGTCTCGAGCACTGTTAAAGTTAAACGATACCTTGAAACATTTGGTCTCGAGCACTGTTAAAATTAAACGATACTTTGAAACATTTCGTCTCGAGCACTGTTAGAATTAAACGATACTTTGAAACACTGTGTCTCGAATACTGTTAAAATTAAACGATACTTTGAAACATTTTGTATCGAGCACCGTTAAAGTTAAACGATACCTTGAAACATTTTGTTTCGAGTACTGATGAAGTGAAATGATATCTCGAAACACTTTGTGTCGAGCACTGTTGAAGTAAAGCGATACCTAGAAACAACTGGCCTCTAGCACTGTTCATTTAAAAAAATACATTGAAACAAGTGGTCACGATTACTGTTTATGTAAAGCGATACATTGAAACATTTGGTCTCGAGCACTGTTAAAATTAAACGATACTTTGAAACATTTCGTCTCGAGCACTGTTAAAATTAAACGATACTTTGAAACATGTTGTCTCGAATACTGTCAAAATTTAACGATACTTTGAAACATTTCGTCTGGAGCAATGTTAAAGGTAAACGATACTTTGAAACATTTCGTCTCGAGCACTGTTAAAATTAAACGATACTTTGAAACATTTTGTCTCGAGGACTGTTAAAGTTAAACGATACCTTGAAACATTTTGTCTCGAGCACTGTTAAAGTTAAACGATACCTTGAAACATTTCGTCTCGAGCACTGTTAAAATTAAACGATACCTTGAAACACTTGGTCACGAGCACTTTTAAAGTTAAACGATATCTTGAATTCCTTGGTCCCGAGCACTGTTAAAGTTAAACGATACTTTGAAACATTTGGTCCCGAGCGCTGTTAAAGTTAAACGATACCTTGAAACATTTGGTCCCGAGCACTGTTAAAGTTAAACGATACTTTGAAACATTTGGTGTCGACCACTGTTAAAATTAAACGATACTTTGAAACATTTTTTCTCGAGTACTGTTAAAGTTAAACGATACCTTGAAACATTTCGTCTCGAGCACTGTTAAAGTTAAACGATACTTTGAAACATTTCGTCTCGAGCACTGTTAAAGTTAAACGATACCTTGAAACATTTCGTTTCGAGCACTGTTAAAGTTAAACGATACCTTGAAACCTTTTGTCTCGAGCACTGTTAAAGTTAAACGATACCTTGAAACATTTGGTCCCGAGCACTGTTAAAGTTAAACCATTCTTTGAAACATTTGGTCTGGACCACTGTTAAAATTAAACGAAACTTTGAAACATTTTGTCTCGAGTACTGTTAAAGTTAAACGATACCTTGAAACATTTCGTCTCGAGCACTGTTAAAGTTAAACGATACTTTGAAACATTTCGTCTCGAGCACTGTTAAAGTTAAACGATACCTTGAAACATTTCGTTTCGAGCACTGTTTAAGTTGAACGATACCTTGAAACATTTTGTATCGAGCACCGTTAAAGTTAAACGATACCTTGAAATATTTTGTCTCGAGTACTGATGAAGTGAAATGATATCTCGAAACACTTTGTCTCGAGCACTGTTGAAGTAAAGCGATACCTAGAAACAACTGGCCTCTAGCACTGTTCATTTAAAAAAATACATTTAAACAAGTGGTCACGATTACTGTTTATGTAAAGCGATACCTTGAAACATTTGGTCTCGAGCACTGTTAAAGTTAAACGATACCTTGAAACATTTGGTCTCGAGCACTGTTAAAATTAAACGATACTTTGAAACATTTCGTCTCGAGCACTGTTAGAATTAAACGATACTTTGAAACACTGTGTCTCGAATACTGTTAAAATTAAACGATACTTTGAAACATTTCGTCTCGAGCACTGTTAAAGTTTAACGATACTTTGAAACATTTGGTCTCGAGCACTGTTAAAGTTGAACGATACCTTGAAACATTTTGTCTCGAGCACTGTTAAAGTTAAACGATACTTTGAAACATTTCGTCTCGAATACTGTTCAAATTAAACGATACTTTGAAACATTTCGTCTCGAGCACTGTTAAAGTTAAACGATACTTTGAAACATTTCGTCTCGATCACTGTTAAAGTTAAACGATACCTTGAAACATTCGGTCTCGAGCACTGTTAAAATTAAACGATACTTTGAAACATTTCGTCTCGAGCACTGTTAGAATTAAACGATACTTTGAAACATTTCGTCTCGAGCACTGTTAGAATTAAACGATACTTTGAAACACTGTGTCTCGTATACTGTTAAAATTAAACGATACTTTGAAACATTTCGTCTCGAGCACTGTTAAAGTTTAACGATACTTTGAAACATTTCGTCTCGAGCACTTTTAAAATTAAACGATACTTTGAATCATTTTGTCTCGAGCACTGTTAAAGTTAAACGATACTTTGAAACATTTGGTCTCGAGGACTGTTAAAGTTAAACGATACCTTGAAACATTTTGTCTCGATCACTGTTAAAGTTAAACGATACCTTGAAACATTTCGTCTCGAGCACTGTTAAAATTAAACGATACTTTGAAACATTTTGTCTCGAGCACTGTTAAAGTTAAACGATACTTTGAAACATTTGGTCTCGAGCACTGTTAAAGTTAAACGATACTTTGTAACATTTAGTCTCGAGCACTGTTAAAGTTAAACGATACCTTGAAACATTTGGTCTCGACCACTGTTAAAGTTAAACGATACCTTGAAACATTTGGTCTCGACCACTGTTAAAGTTAAACGATACCTTTAACTCGTTATGGTGACAAGATGTAAACAATTGAATGTTTTATCTAGCTCTGAAATCGTCATGGTGACAAGATGTAAACAATTGAATGTTTTATCTAACACTGAAATCGTCCTGGTGACAAGATGTAAACAATTGAATGTTGTATCTAATACTTAAATCGTCATGGTGACAAGATGTAAACAATTGAATGTTGTATCTAACACTTAAATCGTCATGGTGACAAGATGTAAACAATTGAATGTTTTAAATAACACTTATATCGTCATGGTGACAAGATGTAAACAATTGAATGTTTTATCTTACATTCAAATCGTCATGGGGACAAGATGTAAACAATTGAATGTTTTTAATAACACTTATATCGTCATGGTGACAAGGTGTAAACAATTGAATTTTTTTTTTAATAACACTTAAATCGTCATGGTGACGAGATGTAAACAATTGAATGTTTTAAATAACACTTATATCGTCATGGTGACAAGATGTAAACAATTGAATGTTTTATCTAACACTTAAATCGTCATGGTGACAAGATGTAAACAATTGAATCTTTTAAATAACAGTTATATCGTCATGGTGACAAGATGTAAACAATTGAATGTTTTATCTAACTCTTAAATCGTTATGGTGACAAGATGTAAATAATTGAATGTTTTAAATAACACTTGTATCGTCATGGTGACAAGATGTAAACAATCGAATGTTTTATCTAACACTTAAATCGTCATGGTGACAAGATGTAAACAATTGAATGTTTTATCTAACACTTAAATCGTCATTGTGACAAGATGTAAACAATTTAATGTTTTATCTAACACTTAAATCGTCATGGTGACAAGATGTAAACAATTGAATGTTTTATCTAACACTTAAATCGACATGGTTTACTTTAGTTGACGACTCAGTGTTTTTGCTTCGCTCAAATACCATTAAATTTCACAAATACATTTTAACGTAATGCATGAAACCAAAGGTTGTAGATTTTCCTTTTCCTGTTGGTACAACATAATTCACTACAAGTACAATTTTAAAGGCATCCATCAAGTTTTTGTTGAAAGCATATTTAATTAATCCACATTTTTTTTTTATTTTGAAAATGAATTATATTTTCAAAAAGTAGAATGACACTTGCAGTAAAGAATAATATAAAAATTGATTTAATGTGAACTGAAGACAATAGAAAACATTCTAGCAGAGATGATATCTATACAAGTACACCATATTACAATTGCTCGCTAGAATAAAATAAAAATTATAAAAAGCCGTTCCTAAAACAGCAATTAGATTTGAGTAAGACTCTGGAGAATATACGTATTTAAATGATGTAAAATTGATATTAAACATCATGACAAAAGTGTTTTTATTTCCCATGATGCTATTGGTTAATATGTTTTCATGGTTCGGTCTGTTGATTATGATTCTGATAACGAGTTTCTGAAACTCGTGTCTCCACTTTATTTTAACACTTTTGTCTTATTTCAAAGCAAGCTTCAGAAAATGTTTTTCTTTGCATTTAAACGAACTTTTATGTGGCAATTTTCATAAGGATTGTATTTCTCATTTTGTTGTATATGATGGTACATGTATAGGCTAAATGCTTGTTCTGAGAAAATAAAATGAAAACAAAGAAAAAGAGAAAAAAGAGTCAATAAATGAAACACAAGTATAAGTAATTAAACTAAATATAGCATATCGAAATAAGACCATAAAAGTAGAGCTTCAAAACTAAATTCTTCGTGACTAATATAATCATCGTATTTAATTCACACATATCCACGCCTCAAATCTCTTTTCTAATTTAAAGATTAATCTTAATTTCGTAGAATGCATACTTCATAAAAACATGAAATACTAAATTTTAGTCAGTACAGCAAATATTTCCTGACTCCTCCGATAAAGAGGACGTATACGCAAAATCAGACAACACTGGACAAGACATGGTCCAGATAACTTAGTACATTATACACTTCTTTGGTGTTCTATGTTGTTTTGTGTATTGTTGTTTGTCTGTTTGTCTTTGTCTTTTTTTAGCCATTGCGTTGTCAGTTTTTTTTCGACTTATGAGTTTGAATGTCCCTTTGGTATACTTCGCCTCTCTCTGATACAAACAAACGCTAAGAACACTGAACAACACATGGTCCAGATAATGGTCAGGATAATTTGGTACATATTCAAAGAACACTGAACAACACATTGTCCAGATATTGGTTTGGATAACTTGATACATATACAAACAACACTGAACAACACATGGTCCAGATATTGGTCTGGATAACTTGGTACATATACAAACAACACTGAACAACACATGGTCCAGATATTGGTCTGGATAACTTGGTACATATACAAACAACACTGAACAACACATGGTCCAGATAACTTGGTATATATAAAACATGTTTAGTAACTGTTGCTCTTTTGATCTGTTTTTTTTAATATCATAGTGTGAAATTCAGTGCATTTTATTGTAAAGCTGAACAACACATGGTCTAGATAATGGTCTGGATAACTTGGTACATATACAAACAACACTGAAAAACACATGGTCTAGATATTGGTCTTGATAACTTGGTTCATGTACAAACAACACTAAAAAACACATGGTCTAAATATTGGTCTGGATAACTTGGTTCATATACAAACAACACATGGTCTAGATATTGGTCTGGATAACTTGATACATATACAAGCAACACTGAACAACACATGGTCTAGATATTGGTCTGGATAACTTGGTTCATATACAAACAACACTAAAAAACACATGGTCTAAATATTGGTCTGGATAACTTGGTTCATATACAAACAACACTGAACAACACATTGTCTAGATATTGGTCTGGATAACTTGGTTCATATACAAACAACACTGAAAAACACATGGTCTAGATATTGGTCTGGATAACTTGGTTCATATACAAACAACACTGAACAACACATGGTCAAGATATTGGTCTGGATATCTTGGTACATATACAAACAACACTGAACAACACATGGTCTAGATAATGGTCTGGATAACTTGGTACATATACAAACAACACTGAACAACACATGGTCCAGATAACTTGGTATATATAAAACATGTTTAGTAACTGTTGCTCTTTTGATCTGTTTTTTTTTAATATCATAGTGTTAAATTCAGTGCATTTTATTGTAAAGCTGTAATGAAAAATATCTCCCATCAGCCATTTTTTTACTGCATAAACTAATCCAGAATCTTGTGTAAGCATTTAATTGAGAAATGCCGCACTAACGACAATCCATTTGAATAAGAAATTTGGTGTGTTAATTAAAAGAGGAATTTTTATTTTCGACTACGGTGAAATAAAGAGCTATGGTTATGGAAAATAATTACAGACAATGCCTTTTCATATATCTAAAGGAGCAATCACAGTCAAATGATATTAGCAAAAGACCGCATTCATTTCCATTCCCTGAAGCGTATAATTATTGAAAAAGAAATTATTGAAATAGAAGAGAGATCCACAAATCTGTTTGTTATCATATGATATGACATTTATATTGTAAATATTGTTTGTGTGTAATGTCTTTCTATAAGGCTAAAATAAATAGAAGTGATCGGTGAAGCTTATCTTATTTATTGACATCAATCTCTATAACTTAAGTATTGGAAATTGTATTGAATAATAACTAAATATTCCCAGACCAATATTTATCCCATAAATGCAAACAATTATTCTGTTTTTTCCCTAAATTAATCTTATATGGTCGTTCAAATATTACTGGCACAAACGACGAGAAATAAATTAATTTTGATATTTTGGAAATAAAAAATAAAATAGAAGTGTTTTCCCTGATAGAAGCAGGTTCAGGATTATATATCTATACTGTAAATGTTCTGTAAAAACTGTGAACAATTCAGTTGTGTTTATGTGGTAGACATGAATCCCCTATGTTAATGTCTTAATGGTGGCTATACTATCTTATTTTAATGTATGTAAAGTAGATATGAAGCCCTTATGTTAATGTCTTAATGGTGGCTATACTATCTTATTTTAATGTATGTACAGTAGATATGAAGCCCTTATGTTAATGTCTTAGTGGTAGCTATACTATCTTACTTTAATGTATGTACAGTAGATATGAAGCCCTTATGTTAATGTCTTAATGGTGGCTATACTATCTTACTTTAATGTATGTACAGTAGATATGAAGCCCTTATGTAAATGTCTTAATGGTAGCTATACTATCTTATTTTAATGTATGTACAGTAGATATGAAGCCCTTATGTTAATGTCTTAATGGTAGCTATACTATCTTATTTTAATGTATGTACAGTAGATATGAAGCCCTTATGTTAATGTCTTAATGGTAGCTACACTATCTTACTTTAATGTATGTACAGTAGATATGAAGCCTTTATGTTAATGTCATAATGGTAGCTATACTATCTTACTTTAATGTATGTACAGTAGACATGAAACCCTTATGTTAATGTCTTAATGGTGGCTATACTATCTTACTTTAATGTATGTACAGTAGACATGAAACCCTTATGTTAATGTCTTAATGGTAGCTATACTATCTTACTTTAATGTATGTACAGTAGACATGAAACCCTTATGTTAATGTCTTAATGGTGGCTATACTATCTTACTTTAATGTATGTACAGTAGACATGAAACCCTTATGTTAATGTCTTAATGGTAGCTATACTAACTTATTTTAATGTATGTACAGTAGATATGAAGCACTTAAGTTAATGTCTTAATGGTAGCTATTCTATCTTATTTTAATGTCCGTACAGTAGACATGAAGCCCTTATGCTAATGTATTAATGGTAGCTATACTATCTTATTTTAATGTATGTACAGTAGACATGAAGCCCTTATGTTAATGTCTTAATGGTAGCTATTCTATCTTATTTTAATGTCCGTACAGTAGATATGAAGCCCTTAAGTTAATGTCTTAATGGTAGCTATTCTATCTTATTTTAATGTCCGTACAGTAGATATGAAGCTCTTATGTTAATGTCTTAATGGTAGCTATACTATCTTATTTTAATGTATGTACAGTAGACATGAAGCCCTTATGTTAATGTCTTAATGGTAGCTATTCTATCTTATTTTAATGTCCGTACAGTAGATATGAAGCCCTTAAGTTAATGTCTTAATGGTAGCTATTCTATCTTATTTTAATGTCCGTACAGTAGATATGAAGCCCTTAAGTTAATGTCTTAATGGTAGCTATTCTATCTTATTTTAATGTCCGTACAGTAGATATGAAGCTCTTATGTTAATGTCTTAATGGTAGCTATACTATCTTATTTTAATGTATGTACAGTAGACATGAAGCCCTTATGTTAATGTCTTAATGGTAGCTATTCTATCTTATTTTAATGTCCGTACAGTAGACATGAAGCCCTTATGTTAATGTCTTAATGGTAGCTATACTATCTTATTTTAATGTATGTACAGTAGACATGAAGCCCTTATGTTAATGTCTTAATGGTAGCTATTCTATCTTATTTTAATGTCCGTACAGTAGATATGAAGCCCTCAAGTTAATGTCTTAATGGTAGCTATTCTATCTTATTTTAATGTCCGTACAGTAGATATGAAGCTCTTATGTTAATGTCTTAATGGTAGCTATACTATCTTATTTTAATGTATGTACAGTAGACATGAAGCCCTTATGTTAATGTCTTAATGGTAGCTATTCTATCTTATTTTAATGTCCGTACAGTAGACATGAAGCCCTTATGTTAATGTCTTAATGGTAGCTATACTATCTTATTTTAATGTATGTACAGTAGACATGAAGCCCTTATGTTAATGTCTTAATGGTAGCTATTCTATCTTATTTTAATGTCCGTACAGTAGATATGAAGCCCTTAAGTTAATGTCTTAATGGTAGCTATTCTATCTTATTTTACTGTCCGTACAGTAGATATGAAGCCCTTAAGTTAATGTCTTAATGGTAGCTATTCTATCTTATTTTAATGTCCGTACAGTAGATATGAAGCTCTTATGTTAATGTCTTAATGGTAGCTATACTATCTTATTTTAATGTATGTACAGTAGACATGAAGCCCTTATGTTAATGTCTTAATGGTAGCTATTCTATCTTATTTTAATGTCCGTACAGTAGACATGAAGCCCTTATGTTAATGTCTTAATGGTAGCTATACTATCTTATTTTAATGTATGTACAGTAGACATGAAGCCCTTATGTTAATGTCTTAATGGTAGCTATTCTATCTTATTTTAATGTCCGTACAGTAGATATGAAGCCCTTATGTTAATGTCTTAATGGTAGCTATACTATCTAATTTAAATGTCCGTACAGTAGACATGAAGTCCTTATGTTAATGTCTTAATGGTAGCTATACTATCTTAGTATAATGTCCGTACAGTAGATATGAAGCCCTTGTGTTATTGTCTTAATGGTAGCTATACTATCTTATTATAAAGTCCGTACAGTAGACATGATGCCCTTATGTTAATGTCTTAATGGTGGCTATACTATCTTATTTTAATGTTTGTACAGTAGACATGAAGCTCTTATGTTAATGTCTTAATGGTAGCTATACTATCTTAGTTTAATGTCCGTACAGTAGATATGAAGCCCTTGTGTTAATGTCTTAATGGTAGCTATACTATGTTACTTTAATGGATGAACAGAAGATATAAAGGCCATATGTTAATGTTCTATGGTTGACATGACACCCTTGTGTTGATGTGTGCATCACTGAACTAGTATATATATTTGTTTAGGGGCCAGCTGAAGGACGCCTCCGGGTGCGGGAATTTCTCGCTGCATTGAAAACCTATTGGTGACCTTCTGCTGTTGTCTGTTCTGTGGTCGGGTTGTTTTCTCTTTGACACATTCCCCATTTCTATTCTCAATTTTATGGTAGACATGAAGATCTTCTGCCAATTCAAGTAGACATACAGTCTTAATTTTATTACATGTATTTGTATGGAAGACACAAAACCCATTTGTTAATGTCCGTATAGTAGGCATAAATTCCGTAAGTTAATGTCTGTAAGGTGGACACTAAGTCATACTATTATTGTAGGTATAGTAGACATAAAGTCCTTCTGTTAATGTCTGTAAGGTGGACACTAAGTTATAATATTATTGTAGGAATAGTCGACATAAAGTCCTTCTGTTAATGTCTGTAAGGTGGACACAAAGTCATACTATTACTGTAGGAATAGTCGACATAAAGTCCTTCTGTTAATGTCTGTAAGGTGGACACTAAGTCATACTATTATTGTAGATATAGTAGCCCTAAATTCCTTATGTTAATGTCTGTAAGGTGGACACTAAGTCTTAATATTACTGTAGGTATAGTTGACATAAAGTCCTTCTGTTAATGTCTGTAAGGTGGACACTAAGTCATACTATTTATGTAGGTATAGTTGACATAAAGTCCTTCTGTACTGTCTGTAAGGTGGACACTAAGTCATACTATTAATGTAGGTATAGTTGACATTAAGTCCTTCTGTTAATGTCTGTAAGGTGGACACTAAGTCATACTATTACTGTAGGTATAGTCGACATAAAGTCCTTCTGTTAATGTCTGTAAGGTGGACACTAAGTCATACTATTATTGTAGATATAGTCGACATAAAGTCCTTCTGTTAATGTCTGTAAGGTGGACACTAAGTCATAATATTATTGTAGGTATAGTCGACATAAAGTCCTTCTGTTAATGTCTGTAAGGTGGACACTAAGTCATAATATTATTTTAGGTATAGTTGACATAAATTCCTTCTGTTAATGTCTGTAACGTTGCCACTAAGTCATACTATTATTGTAGATATAGTCGACATAAAGTCCTTCTGTTAATGTCTGTAAGGTGGACACTAAGTCATACTATTAATGTAGGTATAGTTGACATATAGTCCTTCTGTTAGTGTCTGTAAGGTAGACACTAAGTCATACTATTAATGTAGGTATAGTTGACATGAAGTCCTTCTGTTAATGTCTGTAAGGTGGACACTAAGTCATACTATTATTGTAGGTATAGTTGACCTAAAGTCCTTCTGTTAATGTCTGTAAGGTGGACACTAAGTCATAATATTATTTTAGGTATAGTTGACATAAATTCCTTCTGTTAATGTCTGTAACGTTGCCACTAAGTCATACTATTATTGTAGATTTAGTCGACATAAAGTCCTTCTGTTAATGTCTGTAAGGTGGACACTAAGTCATACTATTAATGTAGGTATAGTTGACATATAGTCCTTCTGTTAATGGCTGTAAGGTGGACACTAAGTCATAATATTATTGTAGGTATAGTTGACATAAAATCCTTCTGTGAATGTCTATAACGTTGCCACTAGCCCTTAGTGTACGATAATATTTGTATAGTAGAAATAAAGGCTTAAGAATCCTTATATTGATGTCTGATTAGTAGATTAATTTACTATCTCCATAGTTGACATAAGGTTCTAATGTTATTGTTTGTATGGTAGGCACAAAAAGAAATATTAAAAAATGTCTGTATGCCAGCCATGAAGCCCTTTCGCTAATGCAGGTATGGTAGACGTAAAGTCCTTATATTAAGGACGAACGGTAGAAATAGAGTTTTTATGTTGATGTCAATATGGTCAATATAAGGCCTGTTAATTTGTCTATAAAACCTTTAGTAAATAAGCGTACAGAAGATATAATTCCCTTGTGTTAATGTTTGTATAGTAGGAATAATAGATGTATGTTTATGTCTCTATAGTAGACGTAAAGCCTGAATGTTAATGTCTCTATTATAGTAGACATGACGCCTGTATGTTAATGTTTCTATGGTAGACATGACGCCTGTACGTAAGTGACTCTATGGTGGGCATGACGCCTGTATGTTAATGTCTCTATGGTAGACATGCAGTATGTTTGTTAATGTCTCTATGGTAGACATTCTATTGCTCCTCAACCTAATGTGCATCTGTTCTTCTGTTTTAACGGATTGTTCTATTGCTCCTCAACCTAATGTGCATCTGTTCTTCTGTTTAAACGAATTGTTCTATTGCTCCTCAACCTAATATGCATCTGTTCTTCTGTTTAAACGATGTATGGTGTTCCTAGTAATCCTCAACCTAATTTGCATCTGTTCTTCTGTTTAAACGAATTGTTCTATTGCTCCTCAACCTAATGTGCATCTGTTCTTCTGTTTAAACGAATTGTTCTATTGCTCCTCAACCTAATATGCATCTGTTCTTCTGTTTAAACGATGTATGGTGTTCCTAGTAATCCTCAACCTAATGTGCATCTGTTCTTCTGTTTAAACGAATTGTTCTATTGCTCCTCAACCTAATGTGCATCTGTTCTTCTGTTTAAACGAATTGTTCTATTGCTCCGCAACCTAATGTGCATCTGTTCCTCTGTTTAAACGAATTGTTCTATTGCTCCTCAACCTAATGTGCATCTGTTCTTCTGTTTAAACGATGTATGGTGTTCCTAGTAATCCTCAATTAACCTAATATGCATCTGTTCTTCTGTTTAAACGAATTGTTCTATTGCTCCTCAACCTAATGTGCATCTGTTCTTCTGTTTAAACGAATTGTTCTATTGCTCCTCAACCTAATATGCATCTGTTCTTCTGTTTAAACAATGTATGGTGTTCCTAGTAATCCTCAACCTAATGTGCATCTGTTCTTCTGTTTAAACGAATTGTTCTATTGCTCCTCAACCTAATGTGTATCTGTTCTTCTGTTTAAACGATGTATGGTGTTCTTAGTAATCCTCAACCTAATGTGCATCTGTTCTTCTGTTGAAACGAATTGTTCTATTGCTCCTCAACCTAATGTGCATCTGTTCTTCTGTTTAAACGAATTGTTCTATTGCTCCTCAACCTAATATGCATCTGTTCTTCTGTTTAAACAATGTATGGTGTTCCTAGTAATCCTCAACCTAATGTGCATCTGTTCTTCTGTTTAAACGAATTGTTCTATTGCTCCTCAACCTAATGTGTATCTGTTCTTCTGTTTAAACGATGTATGGTGTTCTTAGTAATCCTCAACCTAATGTGCATCTGTTCTTCTGTTGAAACGAATTGTTCTATTGCTCCTCAACCTAATATGCATCTGTTCTTCTGTTTAAACGATGTATGGTGTTCCTAGTAATCCTCAACCTAATGTGCATCTGTTCTTCTGTTTAAACGAATTGTTCTATTGCTCCTCAATCTAATGTGCATCTGTTCTTCTGTTTAAACGAATTGTTCTATTGCTCCTCAACCTAATGTGCATCTGTTCTTCTGTTTAAACGAATTGTTCTATTGCTCCTCAACCTAATGTTCATCTGTTCTTCTGTTTAAACGATTTATGGTGTTCCTAGTAATCCTCAACCTAATGTGCATCTGTTCTTCTGTTTAAACGAATTGTTCTATTGCTCCTCAACCTAATGTGCATCTGTTCTTCTGTTTAAACGAATTGTTCTATTGCTCCTCAACCTAATGTGCATCTGTTCTTCTGTTTAAACGAATTGTTCTATTGCTCCTCAAACTAATATGCATCTGTTCTTCTGTTTAAACGAATTGTTCTATTGCTCCTCAACCTAATGTGCATCTGTTCTTCCGTTTAAACGGATTGTTCTATTGCTCATCAACCTTATATGCATCTGTTTAAACGGAGTGTTCCTATTGCTCATCAATCTAATACGCATCTGTTCTCCTGTTTTAACGGAGTTTCTTAGTGCTCCTTAACCTAAAATGCATGTTCTTCTGTTCAAACGGAGTGTTATAAATGTTTCTCAATCTAATATGCATCTTTCGGACATAATTTCTATTTCAAAAAACAACGGCAGACATTATCTGTTAACAAAGCTCTGTTCATTACCGGTTAATAAGTTAAATAAAATTTTAGAGGATTGCAACACAATTTCATATAGCAGTCCTAAGTATGAAATCGTTCAAATTATAATGGCATATTGTTATTCTAAACTGTTTCCCAAAATTGATCGCCCTGAAGATCATAAAAAACAGTTTATTAAAATAAAGTATGTCAATAAAGGTTTTGATTTTGTAAATATTGCCGGTATTTTTAACGACCATTCTGTTAAAGAACAAATTCCGGGATATTTTGATAATACTGAGCTCCCTCTTATTTGTTATATTTACAAGAAGTTATGTTCTTCTCATATATGTTATGATGGTATGATACTAAACCCCTAACGGGAAGGATTGTGCCTGATATTCATATGATGAAGACATAATCTTTCAATCAGTTTAATTGAAGTCTGGAGCTGGCATGTCAGTTAACTGCTAGTAGTCTGTTGTTATTTATGTATTATTGTCATTTTGTTTATTTTCTTTGGTTACATCTTCTGACATCAGACTCGGACTTCTCTTGAACTGAATTTTAATGTGCGTATTGTTATGCGGTTACTTTTCTACATTGGCTAGAGGTATAGGGGGAGGGTTGAGATCTCATAAACATGTTTAACCCCGCCGCATTTTTGCGCCTGTCCCAAGTCAGGAGCCTCTAGCCTTTGTTAGTCTTGTATTATTTTTAATTTTAGTTTCTTGTGTACAATTTGGAGTTTAGTATGGCGTTCATTATCACTGAACTAGTATATATATTTGTTTAGGGGCCAGCTGAAGGACGCCTCCGGGTGCGGGAATTTCTCGCTGCATTGAAGACCTGTTGGTGGCCTTCTGCTGTTGTCTGTTCTGTGGTCGGGTTGTTGTCTCTTTGACACATTCCCCATTTCCATTCTCAATTTTATCTGTGCTATTGTCCAAACGCAGTGTTTTTAGTGCTCAACAATCCAATATGCTTCTGTTCTTCTGTTTAAACGTAGTATTCAGAATGTTCCTCAATCTAATATGCGTACGTTCTTCTGTTTATACGGAGTGTTCTTAGTGCTCCTCGTCTTAATATACTTATGTTCTTCTGTTAAAACGGCGTTACCCTAGTGCTCCTCAGCCTAATATGCATCTGTTCTACTTGAACGGAGATTTCTATTGGATTATGTAGATTATTATCGTACAATATATTCAACAACAATAAGAGGGAGCGTACTGTTTTAATGAAATGTATAATTAAATAGTACGAGACTTTTTGATGTTTATTTAATCAGAAAAAAGTCATATCCTAGACGGAATAAAGAATTAACGAGGGTAATACACGAACGTACTGGTTAAAGAGTTGAAGAGATTATAAATCAAAACAAACATATCAATAGAAAGCCTAGGCATTCTTGTCTTTCTTCTTTCTTTGTGCTTTTATGCTATATTAATTAACTGCGATCAAGCTTTGATAGTAAATTGTTTTATCATTTTTGTATCGTACTGGGGTGCTAGATATCTATCATATCTTATTAGATAAGTACTGCGTTCTGACTTTGAACTTTTTGAAATGGCCGTCGTGACTATATAAAAACAGCAGAAATGTTAAACATTGGAAATTGTCCCAATCTTAATGAAACATTACAGAAATATGATATGTCTTGCTCATATAAGCAGTTCTTGTTTAAAACAAAGAAGGTGAAATACAAAAGATACATTCAAAATACATAAGTTAAAGAAAAACTTACAACGCCATGGCAAAAAAAAAGACGAAAAGTTGAACAAGTCCACAAAACACTACAAAGACTCAGTAACACGAACCCAAATAAAACCCGGGGATCTGAAGTGCCCCGACAGGTAGAGCATGCTACACATGTGATACCCGTCATGTTGTCAATGGTAAGTACACCTTTGGTTGTAAGTTTTATTCAGTAATGGAAGTTTCAAACTGGCTGCATTCACCATGGAGACGGCATGTTCGTGGTGACAGTATTTAAATAGCACATAGCTGCGAGGGTGATAAAGCAGATTGTTACCTCGAGGAAACATTGTCAACCTTTGATTTTTCGAGGGGTAACAATTTTGCTCTATCACCCTCTCAGCTATGTGATATTTAATTTATTATCCTGAATGCCCTGTCATTATTGTCTTTTAAATTTTAAATTAAAATTAATTATGGCGTCAAGTGCATAACAACGCTACAGTAATTAGAAAAACAACAAAAGTGAAGCAAGATGTATTTTTTATTTTGACAGTTTATGAAAAGGTTCTGAGGCCAAAACGTAGAACTTGAGCATTATTTTTTAAAATTATTAATGTAAATTCAATTTATTGTCCCTTAAATTATCGATTTTTGATTGGTCTGCACGAGACGACAACATTCGTAAAATTGTCTCCCGCTCAGCCATGGGATATAGTAAATTATCTCTCTCGTATAAGCCAATCAAAATCTGGCATTATAACGTGGAGTATAATAAATGCTATTACTTTCAATTGCAATTCAAGTTTGTTTTTATACAACTTAATTACGTTTTTTAGTCCACTGATTTATAATACAACAGTCTAGTTGATGTGTAAATGATACTTAAATAATTTTTTTTTTAAATTGAGAAATTTTCTTTTTTTTAAATTGTTTTTTTCTGATAATATTCGTAGTGGTAGTATGTGTATTTGTTGTCTGAGTATTTATATCGTGTCAATTTCCTCACAGATGGTTGGTTTATTGTGTGGGTATTTTACTCATTTTACTTATTTTGTCAGACATTTCTTAAATAGTAACGTTATCCATAAATCCAATATTGGTGTAATTATCACCTCAATTTGATGAAAATATACTTTTTGAGGTGATGAGGTATTTTTTTCTTTTGTTTTTGTTTTTTTTTTAGAAATAAATATAAAGAATGACAACACTATATATACATACATATAAATAACTGCAGCTTTCGCTAGTTGCGCGGAATTCAGGAGACGCTGTTTAAGTCGTATGCGTGTGTGTGTACTTTTTTTCTCAGATTCGCTTTTTGTTCTATCTTGTGTTTATAATTTATTCTGAAGACATTTAAAAATTGTAGCCAATAATAGAACACAAATAACAGTTGTTGATAATCGATTCCTTGCGTGTCCACAATCATTGCTTTCCATGTACGAGCTGCATAAGGATCAAGTGGTTCTCTACATTACAAGCTTCTCTCTTGGGTCCCTTTTACAAATTACTTCTCTCTAGTGCAAAATCAATCTGTTATTTTTTCGATATATACATGTGTATGTTTAGCCTAAAATGCACCTAAAATTCTTTTATTTATGAGTTTTGTTTTTAGCGTGCCTGATCAGATTTATTCAGGAATCTGTATTTATCATTCAGTAATTATAGTATTCTCCCCTATGATTTAGTGTCTGGTAATTGGATTAGTCTGATCGTGGTTGAACTCTGTTGTTATATTATGACTAATGTCCGCTGGTCACTGAAAAGTTATCCAAGACATACGCGTGTTTAACAGTAGACTTAAGTTTATTAAAGAAATCAATAACATAATACGTCAAACTTGTCTGTAACCTTCTATTGAATTGTATTGTTTGAATTCAAAGATTTCTGTTGTTCGAATTATTAAAACAATATCAACGCAGTGCTACTTTTTTGTTTATTTTTTTTGGTTATTTATATTGTTTTCATTTTTTTCTGGAGTAAGCAATATAGATATTCGGTGTGTCTGTGTAGCCTTTAGTTCATTTAACTCGTCGTTCATCAACTACAAGTTAATAAACTTTTATACAGCATTTTCCATTTAACCGATATCGAACAAAACGATGGACAGACAAAAACAAGACTTTAGCTATGTTCTACATTTGTACCAGACAGAGGCTATAACTATGTCCTCCAAAAAAACAACAAATACAGACGAAGCGTATGAATATATCCTCCGAAAACTAACATAGGACACATGAAAACTTTGAATATGTTCTCCTAGGCGGTACTATAACTACATCCTCCCAGACAGAAGCTATAACGGCGTCCTCCAAAAAAACAACGGAGAAGAGTCGAAGATTTTAACAATGTCCTCCCAGGCGTAGACTATAACTATGTCCTCCGAAAAACTACGAAGGACAGTGGCAAATGCATGAAATACTTGTTACTGGAGGTAAAGAAGACAGTAATCGATCAACCAACCTAAGATCACTATAATTAACAGAATCTTGGTGATAATGTATTGAAAGTATGAGTTGTGTTTTTACTACGAATTATTTTAACATTGTGTGCATTGCTCTTGCTTTTATTTATTGCTTACTGATTCATAGGAATAAAAGATAATGAGGGGTATACGACATAGATAATGAAACCATACTTGCTAGACTCGAGTAGCAATGCGTATAAAAAGTATTGTGTAAGTGTCACAGATATTGCAAAATTTTAAAAACTTTGGTAAGAATTACAAGCGTTTTATATCATTAATTTATTCATTTATATAATTCCGTTGACTGTCGTGTTAAAAGTACTGAAAGATAATAAAGATTTACACATTTAAAAAGAAACATGACTTTGAAGGAGCTGTTGTCCTGTGTATAAACAATATTCGTAAATTGTAAAAAAAATATTTGCAATTTATTTGTATATGTACGTACTAGTATACGAAACATACATACAGTACGAAACGCAAAAATAGCCTGTTTCGTAGCGAAAACAAATAGTTTTTAAGTTTTTAAAATGTCAGAACAGTTGTTTTTATTTTTCAATTACAATTTGTCACTTTATCATTCTCCCAACTGTCCTTTCATTTTGGAGAAATCAAGTTATAGATATTTCATAACTTTTGGATAGTTTTGCGGTATTTCGTAAATTATATCATAGCTTTTGTTGAAACCCCAGGCAATAACCTCACGAGACGAAGTCGAGTTCATTTGAACTTTGGTGGATAGTTGTCTCATTGGCAATCATACCACATCTCCTTATTCTTATATATCATGTATAATAGATGATCGTTTCAGCATTTGACAAAAAACGTAAAAATTTTGATTTTGTATCAAAGTGCCTCAAACAGCAGTATAATATACTGCATGATACCATTTTAAGTTTATTGAAATAAGTAAAATTTCAGTATATTATATAGACTCTTTAAGATTCAACTTCCTTTAGGATAAAACAACTTTTAGATTGTGAAAAAAATGCAGGATACATTGGTACTTCCTCTTTTTAACGTCAACAACTGAAATTAAGGTAAATTACAAAGCTATGGAAGATTTAAAACATTTAAAAGTCGTCTGGTACTAACAAAGTTTTGTATAAGTGTTCTATGAAGCAGTAGGCCAATAATAAAATATAGAGATCTTCCAACTATTGGTAAAGAAGACCTACATGTATATAGCTGTGTATTACGTGTATCCCTTTATTTTTATTTTTGTCCTGTTTATTAAAAAGAATAAAACTGTTAAGCGCAGTCTTCGTAAAAATATAAAATAGCTGACATAAAAAAATGCAATATATCATGGCCTTGTCAGGGAAAATGTTGTATTGCGCAATAATATTGAGCGAACATAATTCAATCTGAAATTTTCAATTAATCAGGGACGATCTTCCCTTTAAATAACAAGAACACGCAAGAGTCTCAGACAATTTCCGTAAGAATGTTTCTACCTACCAGTAAAAAAGGAAGTACGATGGAAAAAAAAAATAGAATCGTGATCATGGAAGTGAACTGAAGAATTTGGTCTCAAAACTGTGTGTTTTCCTCACGACATTGAATTGAATTTTAATGGATAAAGTGAACATTAATTTATAAACTTAAATTATCTGACAAAGCGAATATGTTGAATAGAGGTCGAGAAAGATTACGTTATCTATTCATTAGATCCATTATCGCCTGAAATGGTAGCGTATATTGAGTAATTCATTAGATCCATAATCGCGTAAAATGGTAAAGTATATTGATGATTGAGTGAGAAAAGCGAACAACATCGGTCATCTTAAACAAGAACCCTAACCCTTATCACATGGATCATCTTACACATTAGTCATCTCAAACAGACACCTCTAACCCTTATCCCGGGGATCATCCTACATCAGTCATCTCAAACAGACTCCTCTAACCCTTATCACATGGATCATCTTACATATTAGTCATCTCAAACAGACACCCCTAACCCTTATCACACGGATCATCTTACATATTAGTCATCTCAAACAGACACCCCTAACCCTTATCACACGGATCATCTTACACATTAGTCATCTCAAACAGACACCCCTAACCCTTATCACATGAATCATCTTACACATTAGTCATCTCAAACAGACACCCCTAACCCTTATCACATGGATCATCTTACACATTAGTCATCTCAAACAGACACCCCTAACCCTTATCCCGGGGATCATCCTACATCAGTCATCTTAAACAGACACTTCTAACCCATATCCCAGGGATCATCCTACATCAGTCATCTTAAACAGACACTTCTAACCCATATCCCAGGGATCATCCTACATCAGTCATCTCAAACAGACACTTCTAACCCTTATCCCAGGGATCATCCTACATCAGTCATCTTCAACAGACACTTCTAACCCTTATCCAAGGGATCATCCTACATCTGTCATCTTAAACAGACACTTCTAACCCATATCCCAGGGATCATCCTACATCTGACATCTTTAACAGACACTTCTAACCCATATCCCGGGGATCATCCTACATCAGTCATCTTAAACAGACACTTCTAACCCATATCCCGGGGATCATCCTACATCAGTCATCTCAAACAGACACCCCTAACCCATATCCCGGGGATCATCCTACATCAGTCATCTCAAACAGACACTTCTAACCCATATCCCAGGGATCATCCTACATCAGTCATCTCAAACAGACACTTCTAACCCTTATCCCAGGGATCATCCTACATCAGTCATCTTAAACAGACACTTCTAACCCATATCCCAGGGATCATCCTACATCAGTCATCTTAAACAGACACTTCTAACCCATATCCCAGGGATCATCCTACATCAGTCATCTTAAACAGACACTTCTAACCCATATCCCAGGGATCATCCTACATCAGTCATCTTAAACAGACACTTCTAACCCATATCCCAGGGATCAAACTACATCAGTCATCTTAAACAGACACCTCTAATCCTTATCCCAGGGATCATCCTACATCAGTCATCTTAAACAGACACTTCTAACCCTTATCCCAGGGATCATCCTACATCAGTCATCTTAAACAGACACTTCTAACCCATATCCCAGGGATCATCCTACATCAGTCATCTTAAACAGACACTTCTAACCCATATCCCAGGGATCATCCTACATCAGTCATCTTAAACAGACACCTCTAACCCTTATCCCAGGGATCATCCTACATCAGTCATCTTAAACAGACACTTCTAACCCATATCCCAGGGATCATCCTACATCGGTCATCTGAAACAGCCTCTTTCTCTCTTTTTGATAAAATAACCAAACTGTTTGAAAAAAACATTTGGTTAATAGCGATGATTTATACAAGACTGTTTTCAATTTCAAAATATTTAATTAGTAGTAATTTTTTAACTTTTTCTGATGTTCTTAAAATAATTAAATCAGAAATCTATTTACTATATTGAAGAGAAACAATGAGTACTTACTGCCAGTACCACTGTATATGATGTTTTTGTAAACCGAAAGAAATGCAAATAACAAACTGACTCATTCACATCATATTTAGTTTATTCGCCGTTTAAAATTGTGTAAGGCCAAACAAAAATATTTAATTTGTTAATGTGGTTAACATACAATTTTGTAATGAAAAGAGAAAACACCTCTAACTCTTATCACAGGGATCATCCTACATCAGTCATCTGAAACAGATACCTCTAACCCTTATCCCTGGGATCACCATACATCAGTCATCTGAAGCAGACACCCCTAACCTTTATTTCAGGGATCCTCCTACATCAGTCATCTTAAACAAACACACCTAACCCTTATCCCAGGGATCATCCTACATCAGTCATCTCAAACAGACACCTCTAACCCTTATCACAGGGATCATCCTACATCAGTCATCTGAAAGAGACACCTCTAACCCATATCCCGGGTGTCATCCTACATCAGTCATCTTAAACAGACAGGTCTAACCCTTATCCCAGGGGTCATCCTACATCAGTCATCTGAAACAGACACCTCTAACCCTTATCCCGGGGATCATCCTACATCAGTCATCTGAACCAGACACCTTTTACCCTTATCCCGGCAATCATCTTACATCAGTCATCTGAAACAGACAACTTTAACCCTTATCCCGGGGATCATCCTACATCAGTCATCTCAAACAGACACCCCTAACCCTTATCCCGGGGATCATCCTACATCGGTCAAATGAAACAGACACCTCTAACCCTTATCCCGGGGATCATCCTACATCAGTCATATGAAACAGACACACCTAACCCTTATCCCAGGGATCATCATACATCAGTCATCTAAAGCAGACACCTCTAACCGTTATCCTAGGAATCATCCTACTTCAGCCATCTGAAACAGACACACCTAACCCCTATCCCAGGGATTATTATACATCAATCATCTGAAGCAGACATTCCTAACCATTATCACAGGGATCATCATACGTTCTTAAATATTCCTTAAATACACACCAACCCGTTGACTTAGAAATATTTATATGAATTTTTGCGACCAACCATATATCAAGTTATCTGGAAAAAAACGACTTGTTTATATGAACCTTATCAAACAAAACGAATTGTTTACCTAACGCTTATTAAACAAAACGACTTGTTTACATGGCCCTAATCAAACAAAACGACTTGTTTACATGGCCCTAATCAAACAAAACGACTTGTTTACATAGCCTTATCAAACAAAACGACCCGTTTGCATGGCCCTTATCAAACAAAACGACTTGCTTACATCACCCTTATGAAATAAAAACGACTTGTTTACATGGCACTAATCAAACAAAACGAATTGTTCACTTGACCCTTATCAAACAAAACGACTTGTTTTCATGGCCCTTATTAAACAAAACGACTTGTAAACATGACCCTAATAAAAAAAACCGACTTGTTTACATAGTCTTATCAAACAAAACGACTTGTTTTCATGGCCCTTATCAAACAAAACGACTTGCTTACATCACCCTTATGAAACAAAAACGACTTGTTTACATTGCACTAATCAAACAAAACGAATTGTTCACATGACCCTTTTCAAACAAAACGACTTTCTTACATCACCATTATGAAGCAAAAACGACTTGTTTACTCGGCACTAATCAAACAAAATGAATTGTTCACATGACCCTTATCAAACAAAACGACTTGTTTTTATGGTCCTTATCAAACAAAAAGGCTTGTTTATATAATTCCTTATCAAACAAAACGACTTGTTTACATGGCACTTATCAAACAAAACGAATTGTTTACATAGCCCTATCAAACAAAACGACTTGTTTATACGACACTTATCAAACAAAACGACTTGTTTACATGACCCTTCTCAAACAAAATAACTTGTTTACATGACCCTTCTCAAACAAAACGACTTGTTTTCATGGCCCTTATCAAACAAAACGACTTGCTTACATCACCCTTATGAAACAAAAACGACTTGTTTACATTGCACTAATCAAACAAAACGAATTGTTCACATGACCCTTTTCAAACAAAACGACTTTCTTACATCACCATTATGAAGCAAAAACGACTTGTTTACTCGGCACTAATCAAACAAAATGAATTGTTCACATGACCCTTATCAAACAAAACGACTTGTTTTTATGGTCCTTATAAAACAAAAAGGCTTGTTTATATAATTCCTTATCAAACAAAACGACTTGTTTACATGGCACTTATCAAACAAAACGAATTGTTTACATAGCCCTATCAAACAAAACGACTTGTTTATACGACACTTATCAAACAAAACGACTTGTTTACATGACCCTTCTCAAACAAAATAACTTGTTTACATGACCCTTCTCAAACAAAATGACTTGTTCACATCACCCTTATCAAACAAAACCACTTATTTACATGACCATTATTTAACAAAACGGCTTGTTTTCATGGCCCTTATCAAACAAAACGACTTGTTTACATAATCCTTATCAAACAAAACGACTTGCTTACATAGTCATTATCAAACAAAATGACTTGTTTACATAATCCTTATCAAACAAAACGACTTGCTTACATAATCCTTATCAAACAAAACGACTTGTTTACATAATCCTTATCAAACAAAACGACTTGTTTACATAATCCTTATCAAACAAAACGAGCCTTGTCCTGATCAAATAAGATTGTACTTTTTTTACCTAATCTCGCTCAAATAAAATTCTATATTTTTTTCCTCGATACCTGTCAAACAAAATACTGTTAGTTGCCTTTAGATAGCAACCCAAAGACAAAAACTAACAATAAAGACAAAGGGAAACAACCCGTCGTTATAAAGAAGCATAAAGGGAAACAACCCGTCTTTCTAAAGACGCATAAAAAAAAACAACCCATATTTTACTTGACATAAAGGGGAATGAACCGTCTTTATAAAGACGCATAAAAGAAAACAACCCATATTTTACTTGACATAAAGGGGAATGAACCGTCTTTATAAAGACGCATAAAAGAAAACAACCCATATTTTACTTGACATAAAGGGGAATGAACCGTCTTTATAAAGACGCATAAAAGAAAACAACCCATATTTTACTTGTAGATGTCTATACAATCTGTTAAGCTCTAAATACTTCTGAGTCTACAAAAGTTGGGAATAAATCTAATCGAACCAACTAAAGATGTGCTACCCACATTCAATCATTTAATTAACAAAAACATTAAAATATGACCGATATCCAATCATTTAATTAACAAAAACATTAGAATATGACCGATATCCAATCATCTAATTAACAAAAACATTAAAATATGACCGATGTCCAATCATCTAATTAACAAAAACATTAAAATATGACCGATGTCCAATCATCTAATTAACAAAAACATTAGAATATGACCGATGTCCAATCATCTAATTAACAAAAACATTACCGATATCCAATCATCTAATTAACAAAAACATTAAAATATGACCGATATCCAATCATCTAATTAACAAAAACATTAGAATATGACCGATGTCCAATCATCTAATTAACAAAAACATTAAAATATGACCGATGTCCAATCATCTAATTAACAAAAACATTAAAATATGACCGATGTCCAATCATCTAATTAACAAAAACTTTAAATATGACCGATGTCCAATCATCTAATTAACAAAAACATTAAAATATGACCGATGTCCAATCATCTAATTAACAAAAACATTAGAATATGACCGATGTCCAATCATCTAATTAACAAAAACATTAGAATATGACCGATGTCCAATCATCTAATTAACAAAAACATTAAAATATGACCGATATCCAATCATCTAATTAACAAAAACATTAGAATATGACCGATGTCCAATCATCTAATTAACAAAAACATTAGAATATGACCGATGTCCAATCATCTAATTAACAAAAACATTAAAATATGACCGATATCCAATCATCTAATTAACAAAAACATTAGAATATGACCGATGTCCAATCATCTAATTAACAAAAACATTAGAATATGACCGATATCCAATCATCTAATTAACAAAAACATTAGAATATGACCGATATCCAATCATCTAATTAACAAAAACATTAGAATATGACCGATATCCAATCATCTAATTAACAAAAACATTAAAATATGACCGATGTCCAATCATCTAATTAACAAAAACATTAAAATATGACCGATGTCCAATCATCTAATTAACAAAAACATTAGAATATGACCGATGTCCAATCATCTAATTAACAAAAACATTACCGATATCCAATCATCTAATTAACAAAAACATTAAAATATGACCGATATCCAATCATCTAATTAACAAAAACATTAGAATATGACCGATGTCCAATCATCTAATCAACAAAAACATTAAAATATGACCGATGTCCAATCATCTAATTAACAAAAACATTAAAATATGACTGATATCCAATCATCTAATTAACAAAAACATTAGAATATGACCGATGTCCAATCATCTAATTAACAAAAACATTAAAATATGACTGATATCCAATCATCTAATTAACAAAAACATTAGAATATGACCGATGTCCAATCATCTAATTAACAAAAACATTAAAATATGACTGATATCCAATCATCTAATTAACAAAAACATTAGAATATGACCGATGTCCAATCATCTAATTAACAAAAACATTAGAATATGACCGATGTCCAATCATCTAATTAACAAAAACATTAGAATATGACCGATGTCCAATCATCTAATTAACAAAAACATTAGAATATGACCGATGTCCAATCATCTAATTAACAAAAACATTAAAATATGACCGATATCCAATCATCTAATTAACAAAAACATTAGAATATGACCGATGTCCAATCATCTGATTAACAAAAACATTAGAATATGACCGATGTCCAATCATCTAATTAACAAAAACATTAGAATATGACCGATATCCAATCATCTAATTAACAAAAACATTAGAATATGACCGATGTCAAATCATCTAATTAACAAAAACATTAGAATATGACCGATATCCAATCATCTAATTAACAAAAACATTAGAATATGACCGATGTCCAATCATCTAATTAACAAAAACATTAGAATATGACCGATGTCCAATCATCTAATTAACAAAAACATTAGAATATGACCGATGTCCAATCATCTAATTAACAAAAACATTAGAATATGACCGATATCCAATCATCTAATTAACAAAAACATTAAAATATGACCGATGTCCAATCATCTAATTAACAAAAACATTAGAATATGACCGATGTCCAATCATCTAATTAACAAAAACATTAGAATATGACCGATGTCCAATCATCTAATTAACAAAAACATTAGAATATGACCGATGTCCAATCATCTAATTAACAAAAACATTAGAATATGACCGATGTCCAATCATCTAATTAACAAAAACATTAGAATATGACTGATATCCAATCATCTAATTAACAAAAACATTAAAATATGACCGATGTCCAATCATCTAATTAACAAAAACATTAAAATTAACAAAAACATTAAAATATGACTGATATCCAATCATTTAATTAACAAAAACATTAAAATATGACCGATGTCCAATCATCTAATTAACAAAAACATTAGAATATGACCGATGTCCAATCATCTAATTAACAAAAACATTAGAATATGACCGATGTCCAATCATCTAATTAACAAAAACATTAGAATATGACTGATATCCAATCATCTAATTAACAAAAACATTAAAATATGACCGATGTCCAATCATCTAATTAACAAAAACATTAAAATATGACTGATATCCAATCATCTAATTAACAAAAACATTAGAATATGACCGATGTCCAATCATCTAATTAACAAAAACATTAAAATATGACTGATATCCAATCATCTAATTAACAAAAACATTAGAATATGACCGATATCCAATCATCTAATTAACAAAAACATTAGAATATAGGACAACTACTGACATCATTTCTTATTTGAGACCTGCGTATAAATATATGGCGGAATTAAAGTAGTTTTTTGGTTTTCAACCTCCGTTTACTCTCGTTAGGGGATTAACAAAACGTTAATAAGCAAAAATAAACAAGATAACTCAACTCTAAAATTACGGTTACCTATATGAGATAACAAAGCACAAAATAAATAACAAATTATACCGTATCTAAAAATGATGGCCCTACTTACATTTGTTGTTGTTTATTAAAGTATACTACGGTATTGGCGTCCGAATTCTCCCTCCAAAAAGCCTCTTTATTTGACAATTTCCAATTATTTGTAAGTGTCTTTTGATTGTTTTGACAGTTAGATAGATATTTTTTGGCACGTCCAATGGCAAATAGTACATGAAAATATTAATCTAATTTAACATTGAAATTTGTTCATCCTACTTGCCTTGTTCTCAAAATGTCCGAAATGCAGATAGAATGAATAACCAAATTAAAACGAAGTGAAAGAATAGCTCATTGACCTTTTCAACCTTATTTCAATGACACTTAAATTTTAATATATTTTGCTTTACAAAGAGCGTGTTACAATAGGCCAACCTGGTGGGGAGTCAGTATATGTCACCATTTCAGATCGTGTGACAATAGACCAACCTGGTGGGGAGTCGGTATATGTCATCATTTCTGGTCGTGTGACAAAAGGCCGACCGGGTGGGGATTCAGTATATGTCACCATTTCAGATTGGACAATAGGTCAACCTGGTGGGAGTCTGTTTATGTCACCATTTCTGATTGGACAATATGCCAACCTGGTGGGGAGGCAGTATTTGTCACCATTTCTGATTGGACAATAGACCAACCTTGTGGGGAGTCAGTATATGTCACTATTTCTGATCGTGTGACAATGGGCGAACCTGGTAGGGAGTCAGTATATGTCACCATTTTTGATCGTGTGACAATGTCCCAGCTTGGTGGGGAGTCAGTATATGTCACCATTTCAGATTTGACGATAGGCCAACTTGGTGGGGAGTCAGTATGTCACCATTTCAAATTGGACAATAAACCAGCCTGGTGGGGGTCAGTATATTTCACCATTTTTGATTGGACAATATATATATGTATATGTCATCATTTCTGGTCGTGTGACAATTGGCGAACCTGGTGGGAAGTCAGTATATGTCACCATTTCAGATTGGACAATAGGCCAACCTGGTTGGAGTCGGTATATGTCACCATTTCTGATTGGACAATAGGCCAACCTGGTGGGGAGTCAGTATATGCCACCATTTCTGATTGGACATTAGGCCAACCAAGTCGGGAGTCAGTATATGCCACCATTTTTCATTGGATAATATATATATTTATCTATCACCATTTATTGTCGTGTGACAAAAGGCCAACCTGGTGGGGAGTCAGTCTATGTCACCATTTCTGATCCTGTGACAATGTGCCAACCTGGTGGGGAGTCAGTATTTGTCACCATTTCTGATCGTGTGACAATTGGCGAACCTGGTGGGGAGTCAGCATATGTCACCATTTCAGATTGGCCAACTTGTTGGGGAGTTAGTATGTCACCATGTCAAATTGGACAATAGACCAACCTGGTGGGGAGTCAGTATATATGTCACCATTTCTGGTCGTGTGACAATATGCGAACCTTTAGGGAGTCAGTATATGTCACCATTTCTGATCGTGTGACAATGTGTCAAGTTAGTTGGGAGTCCGTACATTTCACCATTTCTGTGTTGAATATAGGCGAATCTGGTGGGGTGTAAATGAAAAGTTCAATATTGGTCTAGAAATTCTAGTATTATGAATAGTTCAATATTGATGGGGAGTCAGTATATTTCACCATTTTTGATTGGACAATATATATATTTATATGTCACAATTTCTGGTCGTGTAACAAAAGGCCAACCTGGTGGGGAGTCAGTATATGTCACCATTTCAGATTGGACAATAGGCCAACCTTCTGGAGAGTCATTATATGTCACCATTTCTGACCGTGTGACTATGGGCGAATCGGTGGGGAGTCAGTATATGTCACCATTTCAGATTGGACAATAGGCCAACCTTGTGGAGAGTCATTACATGTCACCATTTCTAATTGAACAATAGGCCAACCTGGTGCGGAGTCAGTATATGTCACCCTTTCTAATCGTGTGACAATGTGCCAAGATGATGGGGAGTCTGTATATGTCACCATTTCAGATTGACAATAGACCAACCTGGTGGGGAGTCAGTATTTGTCACCATTTCAGATTAACAATAGGCGAACCTGGTGGGGAGTCAGTATATGTCACCATTTCTGATCGTGTGACAATTTGCGAAACTGGTGGGGAGTCAGTATATATCACCATTTCTGATCGTGTGACAATTGGCGAACCTGGTCGGGAGTCAGTATATGTCACCATTTCAGATTGGACAATAGGCCAATTTGTTGGGGAGTTAGTATGTCACCATGTCAGATTGGACAATAGACGAACCTGGTGGGGAGTCAGTATATGTCACCATTTCAGATTGGACAATAGGCCAATTTGTTGGGGAGTTAGTATGTCACCATGTCAGATTGGACAATAGACGAACCTGGTAGGGAGTCAGTATATGTCACCATTTCGGGTCGTGTGACAATAGGCGAACCTTTAGGGAGTCAGTATATGTAACCATTTCTGATCGTGTGACAATGTGCCAAGTTGGTTGGGAGTCAGTTCATCTCACCATTTCTGTGTTGAATATAGGCGAATCTGGTGGGGTGTAAATGAATAGTTCAATATTGGTCTAGAAATTCTAGTATAAATGAATAGTTCAATATTGGTCTACAAATTCTAGTATAAATGAATAATTCAATATTGGTCTTGTGTCAAGTGTAAATGAAAAGTTCAACATTAGTATAGAAATTCTAGTGTAAATGAAAAGTTTAATATTTGTCTAGTGTCAAATGTAAATGAATAGTTCAATGTTGGTCTAGAAATTGTAGTATAAATGAATTGTTTAATATTTGTCTAGTGTCAAGTGTAAATGAATATTTCAATATTAGTCTAGACATTCCAATGTATATAGTTCAATATTGTTCTAGAAATTCTAGAGTAAATAAATAGTTCAATATTGGTCTTGAAATTCTAGTGTAAATGAATAGTTCAATATTGGTCTAGAAATTCTAGAGTAAATAAAAAGTTCAATATTGGTCTAAATATTCTAGTGTAAAAAGTTCAATATTTGTCTAGTGTCAAGTGTAAATGAATAGTTCAATATTGGTCTAGTGTCAAGTGTAAATGAATAGTTCAATATTTGTCTAGTCTCGAGTGTAAATGAATAGTTCAGTATTTGTCTAGTGTCTAGTGTAAATGAATAGTTGAATATTGGTCAATAAATTCTAGTGTAAATGAACAGTTCAATATTGGTGTAGAAATTCTTATTATGTGTAATTACGTGTATATTGTTAATAAATATTAATATAGTGGGACATATTTCTCCAAGGAATGATTAAGGTTATGCATACAAACATAAAACATGATTTATTACTCAATATTTGCATATGATATTACCATTAATGATATTTATGTTAAAACTGATGAATTAAAAGTTGCTGTAGAAATTATATTAGATTTACTGTTCCAAATTTCATAAGTTATGGCAAATTTGGTAAATGGTAGTACCAACAATAGAAATCATCGTATTTATGGTCGATCAAGTATTCATATTAATGCACGCTTATGTGTTTCTTGAACGATAAAATTATTTCAATCTGAACGGTAAACAAAAATATGTAACTTTTGACCTGTAAATTTTTTTCTGAAAGTTAACTTAACACACTGGATGTATTTTTCCTGTAAAATGTTGCTGCATGACACCAAACATGCATGTACTCTGGTGGATTTTTCTCGGTTTAAACATTTGATGCTATCAAATACTGGATAATATTTTTCTTGCCAGTCTAAGTATGATCATCTCTCAATGATGATCGGGGAAATTGATGAAGATAGATATTAGGATACAACCTTTTACAAATACATATCATTTTTGCATATGATATGATAGAATTTGGATCTTTTTTTTTTCAAAACGACAATTCCTTTTGATGTTAGTTCAAATTACATTTAAAAAAACAAACGCCATCTACAGTATCGTGGATTTCTATGTACACGTCACTGTCACGTGTTTCTGGGGTGTCATCGGGAACGTTTAATACGATTTCTGTTTACACGTCACCCTCATGTGCCTCTAGAGCATCTTACCATAAACGAGAACGTTCGATGTCCATTTACGTATAAACATGACCGTCACGTGTTCAGTGGCGTCATTTAAGGGAACGGATGATACATATTTTGGTGTACACGTTACAGTCGCGTGCTTTTGTAGCGTAATCTATGGGAAAATGTGATATATATTTCTGTGTACACGTCACCATCCAGAGTTTCTGTAGCGTCATCTATTGAAACGTATAATACCGTTCATGTGTATACGTCACTATCACGTTTATCTGTAATTTCCTACTACAAGTAAAAAATCTCTAAATGAGCTTATTAATAAGCAGAACAACCAAAACATTTGATTTGACTTGATTTGTTATTTTCATATGATTGCATACCGCAAGTGTTGCGTCTGTTAACAATTTAGATTCATAAAACTTGGCTGTGGATATGCGATTTATATGATGCGGCACCCTGAACGTATCTTTTAAAATCCGTCCGTACCATACAGAATTTAAACCGTTGTTGTTGTATATCTCAGCTTAAGTTCAAATTGTGCCAAGGAAACAATAGTAAGTTTGCAAAAGGCAAAATTTCAGTTTTAATATATTTGTTTGTCTGAATTCACGTCATTTTATTGTACATAAGTATCGCTTTTCTTTTTATTGTACATATGTATCGCTTTTCTTTTTATTGTACATATGTATCGCTTTTCTTTTTATTGTACATATGTATCACCTTTCTTTTTATTGTACATATGTATCACCTTTCTTTTTATTGTACATATGTATCACCTTTCTTTTTATTGTACATATGTATCACCTTTCTTTTTATTGTACATATGTATCACCTTTCTTTTTAATGTACATATGTATCACCTTTCTTTTTATTGTACATATGCATCACATTTCTTTTTAATGTACATATGTATCACCTTTCATTTTTATTGTACATATGTATCACCTTTCTTTTTAATGTACATATGCATCACCTTTCTTTTTAATGTACATGTGTATCACCTTTCTTTTTATTGTACATATGTATCACCTTTCATTTTTATTGTACACATATATCTACATACTCACGTCATCAAGTACATTTTATTACCGTTTGTATCTTTTTCTTGTATATACAATCTTTATATTAACATATATTACTCTATTTGCAGCCATACATTAAATATGTATCTCAATTGACTAGTACAAACTATTTGAACCTTTTACGTACTAGATAGTTCGCCACAGAGAGAGAGAGAGAGAGAGAGAGAGAGAGAGAGAGAGAGAGAGAGAGAGAGAGAGAGAGTTCACATGCACATTATCTGTGTTAATTTGACATAATGTTCAGTCTGTAACACTTTTCCCGAATGTGACCTACTGAATAAGACTTATTACCGGGTCTGTACTAACATGAGCAACACGACGGGTGCCACATATGGAGCAGGATCTGCTTACCCTTCCGGAGCACCTGAGATCTCCCTCAGTTTTGGTGGAGTTCGTGTTGCTCAGTCTTTCGTTTTCTATGCTGTGTTTTGTGTACTATTGTTTGTCTGTTTTTTTTTGTTTTCTTTTTTAGCTATGGCGTTGTCAGTTTATTTTCGACTTATGAGTTTGAATGTCCCTCTTGTATCTTTCGCCTCTCTTTTAGATCACTAAAGAAACTTATACAACACAAAGCATGAATATATAGACAATAACGAAATGACTTAGTCAGTTTTATAATAAAATATATTACAGCCGGTTTTTTCCGGCTTAATCAGAATTTGGAAACTTCAGTTATAACATTGTCTGTTTAAAATTGGTACATATTCAACCGTCTTGCCCCAGTTCAGTCAGGTTCTGAAAACGTTTATCATAAAGTAGTCTGTTTTATACTTGATAAATAATACAGCTGTCTTGCCCAAGCTTAGTCAGGGTTTGACAACTTCTATTATAACGTGGTTTGTTTTATACTTGGTACATATTATAGCTGTCTTTCCCTAACTCAGTCAGGTTTTGACAACTTCTATTATAACCGTAGTCTATTTTACACCTGGTAAATATTATTAGTTACTTAGTGTGCTAGTGACCTAATATGATGAGAGTGAAGCTCGAATCCCCATATGGAATTTATTGACCCCATATATATCGTATTAGGTTACTAGTACACTGTAACGAATTTATCTTACCGACTATCTTAACATGTGGTATTTAGACTAGTGGTCTATCAAAGTAATTAAGTCCTCAATACTTAGTATTAAGAACCTACTTCCACTGGTCTATACAAAAACAAATGCCAACAATAACAACTTGTTAGCTTTAAATGTGTTTTATGAATTTATTTCAATCGTTCATCACCAATTTCTTTGTCTGTTGAAACCTTTCAGATTTTTCCCCAACACCGTGTTGTTTTTATAAATGGACGTAACACCATTACTAACCGTGTATCGAAATAAGCCCTGCCTACTAACCCCATATGAAATATACACGTTCTCCACGCGGTTGCTTTTAACCAAACATATTCCTAGAAATGTATAGGAGGTAAGATAATATAGCTGGTTTGCCCGAACTCAGTCAGGTTTTGAAAACTTCTATTATAACGTGGTCTGTTTTATACTTGGTACATATCATAGCAGGTTTGCCACAGCTTAGAAAGGTTTTGAAAACTTCTATTATAACGTGGTTTGTTTTATAATCTTTATTGCAAAATTACACCCATAAGGGTCAAGCAATACAAACAAACAATTATACATTTTAAATACAATGCAATACAATGTAATACAATACAACATAATAGAACATATTTTAAGAGTTCAATTATAAATTTATGTAAAAAACACAATCATAAGCTTGTCTGACATGGGTCTGACCCCCTCAGTTCTAAAGACTGCTTAATAAAGACTCCAATATGACAAACAAGTTCAGAGATGGGGTTTAGAATGTGTTTTAGTTTATTAAATGCATCAAGATGTTGAAATAATGGTACATAGTCTTTTAGATAAGCAAAAAAATTAGAACTCAATGATATGTTAATATCACAATACAAAAAGAAATGAAATTCGTCATCTAGGACTCCACATTTTTTACATAATCTTTGTGCTCTTGTTTCTGTACCTTCCCAATTCAATTTATACTTGATACATATTATATCTGGTTTGCCCAAGCTCAGTCAGGTTTGACAACTTCTATTATAACGTGTCTGTTGTATACTGGTACATTTTTGATTATCTTCTCGGTCAGGGTTATCTAACTTTTGGTTATCTTCTCGGTCAGGGTTATCTGCCTGATGAAGGTTGACTGTATGGCAATACTTTAAATTATCAGGCGTTCTTCAAACGCACATTAAATAATTAATTTGAACGGTCACTCTTTGACTATTTTTCGACATTCGAATTCTTTGATAAGGTATCCTACAAATATTTTTGCACAAATGTCAACTCTGTGTTTATTGACTCGGGTGTAATTCACCTTGTTATTATCATAACACAGAACAATCAATTCAACCATTTTATTTTCCTTGAAATATTAATGAAACACGAGCATTTAATTCTAACTGCTAATTATTAACTTCCAATAATCATGCTTCAAATGAGCTGTTTCGTTGCTTAAGCATTGAAGCCAAATGTTTAAAATAATAAAATATATTTGATTGCATATTCCCCCGACAAAACAGGTACATACAGTAATTGATCATTGGGATAATAAAGTCCTGTAATTCCGTGGTTGTCGTTTGTTGCTGTATGTCATATTTGTTTTTCGTTCATTGCTTTGTAAATCAGGCCGTTAGTTTTCTCGTTTGAATTGTTTTTTATTTGTCATTTCGGGGCCGTTTATAACTGACTATGTGGTATGGGTTTTGCTCATTATTGAAGGCCGAACGGTGACCTATAGTTGTTAACTTCTATGTCTGTTGGTCTTTGGCGGAGAGTTGTCTCATAGGCAATCATACAACATGTTCTTATTTTTATATAGACAGAAGAATCTACAACGATATTGTTTGTCACTTCAGATAACGATACTATTGTTCGGAATATGACCATTATTGTTAGATATCGTCACTCTAGACAACGAAACTATTGTTCGGAATAAGCCCCTTACTGTTTGTCACTACATACAACGATACTATTGTTCGGAATAAGCCAATTACTGTTCAATATCGTTACTCCATACAAAGATACAATCGTTCGGAATAATATAAAAATAATGAGTTGTGGTATGATTGCCAATGAGACAACTATCCACCAAAGTTCCATTGAAGTGGATGTAAGCAATTATAGGCAACCGTACGACCTTCAACAATGAGAAAATCCCATACCAACAATATTGCTGTTCGGAATATTACCATTATTGTTAGATGTCGTTACTCCTGCAGCTAACAATACAATCGTGCGGAATGAGTCCATTACTGTTTGTCACTTCAGACAACGATCCAATCGTTCGGAATAAGCCCATTACTGCTTGTCACTTCAGACAACGATACAATCATTCGGAATAAGCCCATTACTTTATGATATCGTCACTACAGACAACGATATAATCGTGTGGAATAATTCCATTACTATTTGTCACTACAGAAGAAATACAATCGTTCGGAAAAAGCCCATTATTGTTTGACGTCATTACTGCAGACAACGAAACAATCGTTCGGAATAAGCCGATTACTGTTATCGACACTTCAGTTTTCTATGTTGTGTTTTGTGTACTAGTGTTTGTCTGTTGGTCTTTTTCTTTTTTAGCCATGGCGTTGTCAGTTTATTTTCGACTTATGAGTTTGAATGTCCTTTTGGTATCTTTCGCCTCTCTTTTTCCGACTTGCTTTGTAGACTGTTGTTTGTCTGTTTGTCTGTTAGTCATGGAGTTGTCTAATTTTGTTCCTTTTGTATACTCTCCTGAATTTATTTCCACCAAGGAATGGTCATAGAAAAAGTTATTTGTCTTACATGAAGAGAGAAAGTCTTACGGACAGCACAAGCTCTTAGGCTAACCGATATCTAGTCGCGTTGTGTTGAAAACGTATCTTACATTGCAATCAGAATAAATGAATAGTTTATTAAATTAAACGGTAAATACAATTAATCATTCTCTAAGTTCAACATTATAAACGAATTCAAAATAGGAGTGCCGCCATGTTTAATTTTCCTTCCATTATTGGGAATATTTATAACAAAATACAAGCTACTCTTATATTTACAGAAATATAATTCAAGAATGAAGTTACTTACGACATTATGTGTTAAATAGTTCATTTCTCTAAAATATCATATTTACTTCTATTCTCTAAAACATGATATTTAGTTCTATTCTCTAAAACATTATATTTAGTTATATTCTCTAAAACATTATATTTAGTTCTATTCTCTAAAACATTACATTTAGTTTTATTCTTTGTTGAAGATTTTCATCAAGTCTCATTCAAATCAAGCAGAATAATTAAGTTTCTTCAGACAATATAACATGCCACTTGTTCGCTTAATAAAACATCCAAGGGCTGTTCAACGATTATTGGGTTTGTTTTCTTGTATTTGTCTCATGCACAAGACTTAATTGGAATCTGTTTCTCTACTCTAAATTTAATAACAACGTGAATAAAAATAATGCCTGATATTTATTGACTATCAACATAAGAAATAGATTCGGATATTAAACTCCAAGATAGCGGTGATTGGTTCAGAACATAGTGATTATCAGAAAAAGATGCATAAAGAAGGATGATCGAACATTCTCATTGTACAAAAACTGATGCATTGCATTCAATACCATTTTATAGGAAAATCAATGAGTGTTTTTCACACAGAGTGAAGTGATTAGTTCGATCAACAATATTCTTAATCAGTAACTCCAAGCAGGAAACTACTTACAACAAGGTAGGACAATTATTTTATTATAGATTAACCAGCAGTTCATTTCAATTATCCAACAAATATCTGTTAATTGGCTAATTAAATTGTTTGTATGTAGATTTAACACTATCTCTAAGTAAGCAAATACTTGTTATATTAGGTCGGAATCCCTGGATATGACTACTGACTCCACCATCTGATACTGAAAATAAAATATCAAAGAATTCTTACGATACTGTTGTAAATTTCATAACATTAATATTATATAGTGAATATTGTTTAAAAGATTAATAATTAAAAAAATAAATGTGGATTAAAGAGATAATCAATGCAATAAATAAAACTTTTCATTAACGATTAAAATCAAAAACAGTTTGAATAATATAATAAGGTTGTCATGTATTTGTGGGTATGTTTGTGTGTATGTGTGTGTGTTTTGACTGACATACTTAGCATTTTATTTCAATCATAAACAGCGGACAAGCAGTCTACATATTCCCGAGTGCACAATTTTTAGTCTTTAAGGAAACATTTAGAAAGAAGTAAACCAAAGGCAATGAATATATATACGAATCAATTGTTATCATATTGATAATGAATATAGCAACATTGGTCATATAACTCTTCAACTGGTTCGGTTCTTATACATCCTTGACTTTTGAGCGTTCCTGGAGAAGGAAAATCAATCCAGAAAAGCACGTCGGACACATGAGATTTATAACGTGTTGTTTTCATTTTTTAAAGGCAAGAAATAAGAAGTAGCGTCCTGTCAGGGACCAGTATTTTGTCATACAAGTGAGAGGTTTAGCTAGAAATAAAACCAGGTTGAATTCAGCATTTTCTACATATAGAAAGGCTGTAGGAATTTGACAGTTGTTTTCCATTCGTTTGATGTGTTTGAGCTTTTGATTTTGAAATTTGAAAAGGGACTTTCCGTTTTGAATTTTTCTTGGAGTTCGGTATTTTTGTTATTTTACTTTTTTCATGTGTATATAATATTAACTCATTTCGAAATTAAATTTACTGAAGTTGCTAAATATGTAAAAATATGAAATAAAGGTAGAGAAGACAACAAATCTGTTTATATATGCGATCAAAATAAGTGTCTAAATAATGTCACTTTTTCTATTAATGTTATATTAAAATTATATCATTTCTCTGAAAATATAAGCGCAAGGTGTTTGAAATAAGCATACCGCAGACCAAACATGACTGTTTCAAAACCATGAAAGTAATTGAGAGAACTCCATGATATAGTAGTACTTTATGTGTCGTGAGATTTTATAGTACTGTATGTGTCTTCATAAGACCGTAAATCTCTATAATCAGAGAAAATAAGATGAACAATGTCGCCGACTGGACACTTTTACGACAATCTGCCGAACAAATTTGAAATACAATTGTCTTGTAATTGCTTCAAAGTACGAATTACAGCTGTCATTCGGAAAAGGTCAAAATAAATTTTGCTTTTGAAATGTTCTTAAGGCAATTACAACAGCTCGGTTTCAAATCAACTTTCGTGTCAGTTAATAAACCTTACCATATTAAAATGAAACATGCAAAGATAATTGCCGTTTTGAGGTGTAAAATGTCTTAACGTAACATGAACAGTTAACGAAATGACTTTCACATTGTCGAGGCTTTCAATGGATTTAAATAAATGTTACTGAATTGTTCTGCTGGAAGGTTCTATCCACCAAATATAACAGATGTTTTTTTGGTTTTTTTTTCATTATATTTTTTAACACGCCTGTTACTATATTTTCCAAGATGCTTTAAGAGGAAAGATCTCTAAATGAATTCATATAGCAATATGAAAATTTTCGCCGAATAACAATAATAGTTATAAAAAAAAAATTTGAATATAGAAAATATCCTGGTCCAATGTATATACTCATTATTTTATTCGTTTGTCTATTTTGTTGTTGCTAGAAATGTGTTTACATTTAAGTTATGATACCAATATAGCTTTAATTTACTTGAGCCATGTTATGTGAATCTATTGTTGAGCCATGTTATGTGAATCTATTGTTGAGCCATGTTATGTGAATCTATTGTTATATAACTTATATATATTTAACCCATTTAATGTGAATCAATGCTAATATAACTTTAATATATAAAACCCATGTTATGTGAATCTATAATAAAATATATATTTAATTTATTTAACCCATGTTATTTGAATTTATAATATCAATATAACTTTAATTTATTTAACCTATGTTATGCGTGAATCTGTCTCCTATATAGTATTTTATTTCTTTCTTTAAAAATTGAATGTCTCCTTGAAGTTTTTTTTATAATTTTATCCGGGGGTGTAAAAGCGTTGACCGTATGAAGTGCTAAAATGTGCACACGTGCATCATTTTTTTAACCCTATAAAGTTACAAAAATAAGCATTTAATTCTTTTATTATATAGATGAGGGTGATTTATATGAAATAACTCTTTTATTTTCACTCTCCAGACTTTACCCACCGTACCCTCACTTGAGATTACACGTCAAACAGCCTAAGGTTGCAAGTACCTTATTAAGTGTTTCACATATCAACAATGAATAGTCCGGGTACTTTTAAAACAACTTCTTGTTTCGCAATAACTGTAAAATCTGCATCAATCTTCTCGAAATGACGATCTCTGTCATTTTGACAACTGTGTGCAATACACATATATTCATACGCAAAAAAGGACAGACAGTGAAATAACTAACTAAATATTATTTAAAAGGGAATTGGATAATTATTGTTCAGTCTTTTAATTTTTCTTTTTTTATTTGGGGCCTGTTGATTTTGATTGTTTTACGGATGTCACATGTGGAGCATGATCTGACATCATTGAACCAACACAGACTAATCATTTTCAGATGAATGCAAATCAACTCCGAGGCTTTTAAACAATTTTGGAACTTGTTTTGTACTAAATGTTTCATATCTTGCATGGTTACTACGAACCAATTGCATTAACGATTCTTTGGTTCTTTTCTCGCAGCTTAATTTACAAGAGCATTATAAATATTATCTGCAGTTCTGACTGTAGCATTATCTGTGACAATTTCTTCAACTTTTACTGTAGTTATATCGCTATTATCAAGCCCATTATTCACTGGTTGAAATTCCTCTACTGCTTATACAGGAGTGGGTGACTGCTAATCCTCGTCACGAGAAAGAGGTTGAATTATTTCATCAGCCTACACGACATACCCCAGACAGCAGTAAACCAGAAAGCTGGAATACAAAAAAAAAAAGAAAAAAAAAAGAAGAAAGTGTTGGAGGCTCAACGGACTCATTGCAGAATACCGAGTTTCCGTTGAATTGAAATGCTATAAAGTCTTTGGAACACGTTGAAAGCTTCTTCGTCAAACACTTAAAATCATAGTAAAAGATTTTGGTAATCATTGGTTTGTCAATCGCCGAAAACGACTTCTCAATTAATACTACAATGTTTAAAGTACAGTGTTTATAATATCTTAATTATTTTGAGATCGCCTCCATCATTTAAACTGTCTTACTCTCACTGTGTATCATCGCCTCCATCATTTAAACTGTCTTACCCTCACTGTGTATTATCGTCCTATCATTTAAACTGTGTTACCCTCACTGTGTATCATCGCCTCCATCATTTAAACTGTCTTACCCTCACTGTGTATCATCGCCTTCATCATTTAAACTGTCTTACTGTTACTGTGTATCATCACCTCCATCATTTAAACTGTCTTACCCTCACTGTGTATCATCGCCTCCATCATTTAAACTGTCTTACCCTCACTGTGTAGTATCGTCCCATCATTTAAACTGTCTTACCCTCACTGTGTATCATCACCTCCATCATTTAAACTGTCTTACCCTCACTGTGTATCATCGCCTCCATCATTTAAACTGTCTTACCCTCACTGTGTATTATCGTCCCATCATTTAAACTGTCTTACCCTCACTGTGTATAATCGCCTCCATCATCTAAACTGTCTTACCCTCGATGTGTATCATCACCTCCATCATTTAAACTGTCTTACCCTCACTGTGTATCATCACCACCGGAAATTGGGTACCAACGAAGCGGAGAGAAAGGAGAAAATAAAAAATAAACAAGGTAAGAAATCCTTTTATTTAAACCATTTCTACTGTTTTGCTGAGGTCATCACTTATGAAACGTTTTTCTTATAGATAGTGCTATGCTTTTTATGCCAACAATAAGCAAACAAAGACAAGATTTTGTGTTATACTTCAAAACTGTGCACTTGGTACCAGATAATTTCGAGGTCAATCGCCCTCAGACGTCCCGCTGGCTAGATGTTCAACTGTTTTTATTTTTTTTCCTGACAACTTTTTAGATTATAATAGTGTGACGTCATATTTACTGAAATTCGCTATTAAGGTGGTACCAAACACCTTGACTAAAATTAATTTGGCTCGTTTTATTTTCATAAAATGTTGACAAAATATTTACTTTGACCCTTTGAAAAAAATATAAAAACTTCAAAAAACTTGAACGACACACTTTATCGGAAAAAATTCATTGGCTATATAGAAGTTTATCAAACACTAATTTAGATCATTGAGAAGCTTAATATTTCCTTAACAACAGAGCTTGATTAAAACGTTCAGCTGATTTTTACAGAGTTATCTCCCTGTAGTGTTATGTACATTGTACCACCTTAAAAGGATGTTTTCTAAAGAATATCGGTAAAAACCAATCACGCGTAGCGTTCGGCAACTTGCTGATGTTTACAGATTTACAGTACGGCAACTTGTTTTCAACTGTATGGCAACTTGCTAGTTTATACATACAATTATAATATTAAACAGATTAAATTAATTAAGCGTTTACAATTTAAATGCGTTATATACGACAGCGGACAAATGTTTTGACTTCCTTTTACACTTCTGCTGTGTCTTTGACAGGCTACTTGTATGGTTAAATGATAGCTGTCCTTAGCAAAGCAAATTCAAATGATATTTCACACACACCTTTTATGTAAACTAGACTAATTGAACTCTGTTAACCTTGTGAAAAAATCTTTCTATACACACTTAAGAATGACTCGCCTAACACTTTGATTATCCCATATATCATCGTAATGTTTACTTGGAAACATGTCTTCCCCATATGCTCTCTTTAAACATATATTGAGTTCGCCAAAAAAAGACCAGGTCACAAAATATATTTTTAGTTACTAAGTAACACCGTTTACATAAATTACTAGTTAACTATCTTTTTCTTAAAAAGAAAACGGTTTGTTCTTATGTTGTGATATTCACTGTCCTAGGTGAGGGGAGTTTTGAGCGCTCATTAGCATGTTAAACTGCACCACATTCTATATGTGCCTGTCCCTAGTCAGGAGCCTGTAATTTAGTAGTTATTGTAGATTGCTGTCTGTCATATTTGTTATTCGTTTATTGTTTTGTCATAAATCAGACCATTGTTATTTTCGTTTTTTTAAGTCGGGACCTTTTATAACTGACTATACGGTATGGAATATTTTCATTGTTGAAGGTCATATGGAGACCTATAATTGCTGAAATAGGTCGAGTTCTATACCTTTATAAAGGCACGACCAGACCATTTTATTCTTTTTTTTTTTGGAAAAAGGGGGGACGAGATGTTTTTTTTCATTGATCACTTATTCGCTTATTTTTTTTCTCGCCTTTTTGTACACATTTGTTTCCGGCATTTTGAGCTGCAGAGTATTCATTTTTATCCGGTCTTATGCAAAGTTATTTATTTTCAGTTCTAACCCGGCCAAGTTATTTATCTTTCATTATGCTCTTGCCGCCTTCCAGAAAATCAAATTGCAATCTCGTAAATTTTAAAAACAGAGAAGGTGTGTTTGAAAACAAGATAACTACGTGCTGCTGTAACTGTTAGTGCAATAGCAAGTCTTGCTTGTATTGAATTATATCATTTTATTTTACACAATATCAAAGTCTTTTTCGTGAAAAAGTACTACAAAAAAAGATGTCGGGCGAATATACCCCGCTCCCCACTACCCCTCTCTCAGACCACTCCCTTTAGTTTAGGCCAAACAAAAAGACTTGAAAATAAAAAAAGCTGTATTTTTCTATCTTGAAAATAAAAATGTGTGTTTTTTTCCCGATTATATGTGACTATCTGTATTTGGTTACAGCACATTTATAGTCTGCCGTAATAGTAGTTTGGATGTTAAACGTCCTATACAAGAGAACTAAATATTTTAAGTTGACGATCCCATTCCAGAGTTTATTTTTATTGAATTATAATTTAGGCACTGATCGTTCTTTTTTTTTTTTTGGGGGGGGGGGGGGGGGGGGGGCACAATTTTTTCTCTCGTGACAAACATTTTTTTTCCCGACTTAAAAAAAAAAAGAAGTTATATCTCAATGCCATACAATAACTAGAAAATTATTACGAAACGCAATGAATTATTCATTTATCTATTAATTTTCATTGCAAACAAAATATTTTGTTCACTTTCTTGCTAAACAAGGAATTATTTAAAATAAGATTAAAAAATATATATTAAAACAAAACTCCCCCACCAAAGATGAATGGTAGGTGTTTTATTAAACTTTTGAAAATTCGACCTTACAACAAATAAGACAACAGTTGTTAGTAGTATAAAGACATTTGAATAAATTATGATGATTAGGTTAAAGTAACCATTTCTTCTTTCAATAAACAACATCTAATAATTGATGAGATATAAATAGAATTAACTTCATGTATTTTACGATATTTTTTGCTATGTAGTTTATTTCGCATATTTGTAAGCTGGCAACGCGTTGATATTTTCACCATATCACCCTTGTTATTATATATTATATAGCTATTTTAAAATATCATCTTTACATGTCATTATATTGCAAGATGCCGTATAGAAAAAAGTTTTTATTTTGCAATTCGCCGTACAGTAAACAATTACTGTTTTGGTTCTTTAGAAAACATCGTTTTGATAGCGAATTTCAGTAAATATGAAGTCACACTATCTTAAATTGTCTGGGAAAAAAATGAAAAACAGTCGAATATCTGGCAATCGGCACGTCGGAAGGCGATTAACCTCGAAATTTTCTGGTACCAAATGTACAGTTTTGAAGAATATTAACACAACATCTTGTTTTTGTTTGCTATTTGTCCGCATAAGAAATTAAAGTATTATCTGTTTGAAAATCGTTTAATAAGCGGGAATCTCATCAACATAGTAGAAATGGTTTAAATTGAAGGATTTCTTACCTTTTTCATTTTTTTCTCCTTTGTTTTCGCTTCGTTGGTACCCAATTTCTGGTGGCGATGATACACAGTGATCTGACTCGTTTTCGGACTCGGGTCGGAATCATACACTTATTGTAAATCTCTACTACGGCGATTAGATATACTATAGATACTAACATTCTACAATTAATATTAATATTACTTTTTTATTGAGAAAAACAATTTGATTTTGGAACTCCTCGTCATTCTACCAATCGTACATACGGATTCTTACGAAGTAATTATAGATCAACTTGTTGACGATGTTTTTGTAGTTAAAAGAAACAGGAATAAAGATAAGTAAATAAATGAAAAATAACAGATGAATTAATAAATAAATGAATAAAACACAACCTTAAGCGAGTGAATAAAAACTCCTTTCACAAGTGATATAGATCGAAATTAACACGCCACATAGTCTTTATTTGCACCCTAGCGGCAGTGATTGTATAAAAATGTTGATAACTATCTGTTCTATTGGTAAACAAGCTAAGGTCCCTTCAATGTACCTCATCAGCTTAGTCAAATTTGAAATTTCTCAATAAATCATCCAATTTGCATTTTTTTCTAATTTTTCACAATCTATTTAGGTCAGTTAAGCCATTGGTGTCTGTTAAGCCTTTAAACGAAGATATTCATTTCAATTTAAGAACACATCTGAAATCGTGCAAATAAGATGCATGAATATGAAACTTATAGAAAACTAACCAGGAACAATATTTGGGCAGTTTAAAACAGTGTAAAAAAGCATCTCATCGTAATACCAAACAATAAGTACAGTTAATTGTAAAGCCTTTTATCGGATAACAAATAGTTTAAAGTACATCACCACTACTGTTTTCTACTATTTGAGTAACTGTTTTCTACTGTTTAGATTACTGTTTTCTATTTTTTGAGTTACTGCTTTTTACCGTTTGAGTTTTTTACCGTTTGGGTTACTGTTTTTTACTGTTTTTTACCGTTTGAGCTACTGTGTTTTATCGTTTGAGTTACTGTTTTTTACCGTTTGAGTTACTGTTCTTACCGTTTGAGCTACCGTATTTTACCGTTTGAGTTAATGTTTTTTTACCGTTTGAGTTACTGTTTTTACCGTTTGATCTACTGTTTTTTACCGTTTGAGTTACTGTTTTTACCGTTTGAGCTACTGTTTTTACCGTTTGAGCTGCTGTTTTTTACCATGGTTTTTTTTCGTTTAAAACAAGACTTACAGCCTAAACATTCAATGATTATTATAATTTTTCATCAATAATGATTACATTGCCATTATCGTGTTCACCTTGGATTTGCCATTATCGTGTTCACCTTAGATTTGCCTTTGTCGTTTTCACATTAGATTTGCCTTTGTCTTGTTCACATTAGATTTGACATTATCTTGTTCACATTAGATTTGACATTATCGAGTTCACCTTAGATTTGCCATTGTCGTGTTTACCTTAGATTTGACATTATCGTGTTCACCTTAGATTTGACATTATCTTGTTCACCTTAGATTTGACATTATCGTGTTCACCTTAGATTTGACATTATCGTGTTCACCTTAGATTTGCCTTTGTCGTTTTCACATTAGATTTGCCTTTGTCTTGTTCACATTAGATTTGACATTATCTTGTTCACATTAGATTTGACATTATCGAGTTCACCTTAGATTTGCCATTGTCGTGTTTACCTTAGATTTGACATTATCGTGTTCACCTTAGATTTGACATTATCTTGTTCACCTTAGATTTGACATTATCGTGTTCACCTTAGATTTGACATTATCGTGTTCACCTTAGATTTGCCTTTGTCGTGTATACATTAGATTTGACATTGTCTTGTTCACATTAGATTTGACATTATCGAGTTCACCTTAGATTTGCCATTGTCGTGTTTACCTTAGATTTGACATTATCGTGTTCACCTTAGATTTGACATTATCTTGTTCACCTTAGATTTGACATTATCGTGTTCACCTTAGATTTGACATTATCGTGTTCACCTTAGATTTGACATTATCGTGTTCACATTAGATTTGCCTTTATCTTGTTCACTTTAGATTTGACATTATCGAGTTCACCTTAGATTTGCCATTGTCGTGTTTACCTTAGATTTGACATTATCGTGTTCACCTTAGATTTGACATTATCGTGTTCACCTTAGATTTGACATTATCGTGTTCACCTTAGATTTGACATTATCTTGTTCACCTTAGATTTGACATTATCGTGTTCACCTTAGATTTGACATTATCTTGTTCACCTTAGATTTGACATTATCGTGTTCACCTTAGATTTGACATTATCGTGTTCACCTTAGATTTGACATTATCTTGTTCACCTTAGATTTGACATTATCGTGTTCACCTTAGATTTGACATTATCGTGTTCACCTTAGATTTGACATTATCGTGTTCACCTTAGATTTGCCTTTGTCTTGTTCACATTAGATTTGACATTATCGAGTTCACCTTAGATTTGCCATTGTCGTGTTTACCTTAGATTTGACATTATCGTGTTCACCTTAGATTTGACATTATCTTGTTCACCTTAGATTTGCCATTATCGTGTTCACCTTAGATTTGCCATTATCGTGTTCACCTTAGATTTGACATTATCGTGTTCACCTTAGATTTGCCATTGTCGTGTTCACCTTAGATTTGCCATTATCGTGTTTACCTTAGATTTGACATTATCGTGTTCACCTTAGATTTGACATTATCGTGTTCACCTTAGATTTAACATTATCGTGTTCACCTTAGATTTGACATTATCTTTTTCACCTTAGATTTGACATTATCGTGTTCACCTTAGATTTGACATTATCTTGTTCACCTTAGATTTGACATTATCGTGTTCACCTTAGATTTGACATTATCGTGTTCACCTTAGATTTGACATTATCTTGTTCACCTTAGATTTGACATTATCGTGTTCACCTTAGATTTGACATTATCGTGTTCACCTTAGATTTGACATTATCGTGTTCACCTTAGATTTGCCTTTGTCTTGTTCACATTAGATTTGACATTATCGAGTTCACCTTAGATTTGCCATTGTCGTGTTTACCTTAGATTTGACATTATCGTGTTCACCTTAGATTTGACATTATCTTGTTCACCTTAGATTTGACATTATCGTGTTCACCTTAGATTTGCCATTATCGTGTTCACCTTAGATTTGACATTATCGTGTTCACCTTAGATTTGCCATTGTCGTGTTCACCTTAGATTTGCCATTATCTTGTTCTCCTTAGATTTGACATTATCGTGTTCACCTTAGATTTGACATTATCGTGTTCACCTTAGATTTGACATTATCGTGTTCACCTTAGATTTGCCATTATCGTGTTCACCTTATATTTGCCATTGTCGTGTTCACCTGAGATTTGCCATTGTCGTGTTCACCTTAGATTTGCCATTATCGTGTTCACCTTAGATTTGCCATTGTCGTGTTCACCTTAGATTTGCTATTATCGTGTTCACCTTAGATTTGCCATTATCGTGTTCACCTTAGATTTGACATTATCGTGTTCACCTTAGATTTGACATTGTCGTGTTCACCTTAGATTTGCCATTATCGTGTTCACCTTAGATTTGCCTTTGAGTTGACGCTTAGAAAGAAGTTTAACATACCGCAAATAGTCAATGTTCATATGAATTGGATTTTGTAATATTGAAAATTAATTAGAATCAATAAATATTGAATGTCTCCGACCTCTGACCTCAAGTCTTCTTTAAAATCTCTCTGACAGTAGCAAACCTTTATTGAATTATTCTTTAATATCTTAAAATAATGTTATTCTGCTCTCAAAAAGCATTAATAAATTATTACCCTGCAACTAACACACTTGAAAACATATGAATTTATCTTTATATACAAATGTATATATATAATAAACTATTTATAAGGAGAAAAACGAGCTAGTGATATCGATTGAGATGATACATTATGAAGCAATAGTATTGAAACATGAAGATATATTCAAACTACCATAGTTGATGTTTAAAAAAAAAAGAAGTTGCGTACTCATAACTCACTATATTGAATTAATGCGATGATTACAATTGAGTATAAAACCGACTATCCTCTAGAGATCAAATGAAGTTGATAGAAGCAATCATAGGTCACTGTACGGCCTTCAACAATGAAAAAATCCCATACCGTATTGTCGGTAACAAAAGGCCTCGTTTATCACTTACACGGACCGTCCATTCTGTGATTGGTATCTTCAGTCTTTGAAACTTAATTGTAATATGCTTTGAACTAACTTTCTCTAACTACGAGTACTCTTAGATCGGCACTTTGTATCTTTTATCTGTTTGTTTTATCTGTTTGTGCTTCGTGCAGATCTGATGAAACTTTTTCAATTGATTTTTACAGTTTGTTCTTATATTGTGCTGTTATGCAACTGTCACAGGTTCTTATGTTGTGCTATTATACCACTGTCACAGGTTCTCATGTTGTGCTGTTATATCACTGTCACAGGTTCTTATGTTGTACTGTTATACCACTGTCACAGGTTCTCATGTTGTGCTGTTATACCACTGTCACAGGATTTCATGTTGTGCTGTTATACCACTGTCACAGGTTCTCATGTTGTGATGTGATACCACTGTCACAGGTTCTTATGTTGTGCTGTGATACCACTGTCACAGGTTCTCATGTTGTGCTGTTATACCACTGTCACAGGTTCTTGTGTTGTGCTGTGATACCACTGTCACAGGTTCTCATGTTGTGCTGTTATACCACTGTCACAGGTTCTTATGTTGTGCGGTTATACCACTGTCACAGGTTCTTATGTTGTTCTGTGATTCCACTGTCACAGGTTCTTCTGTTGTGCTGTTATATCACTGTCACAGGTTCTTATGTTGTGCTGTTATACCACTGTCACAGGTTCTTATGTTGTGCTGTTATATCACTGTCACAGGTTCTTTTGTTGTGCTGTTATATCACTGTCACAGGTTCTTATGTTGTGCTGTTATACCACTGTCACAGGTTCTCATGTTGTGCTGTTATATCACTGTCACAGGTTCATTTGTTGTGCTGTTATATCACTGTCACAGGTTCTTGTGTTGTGCTGTTATACCACTGTCACAGGTTTGTTGAGGGTTTAGCATTTCTAAACACGCTCAACTCTTCACATTCTGTATTTGGCTGTCCCAAGTTAGGAGCCTGTAATTAGGAGTTGTAGTTAGTTGCTGTCTGCCGTTTTTGTTTTTTAATTATTTTTTTAGCAAAAATATGTTCTACTGGGTCAGTACCGCTGTAGGTTGACTGTGTGATTACACAAATATGTACTACTGGGTCAGTACCGCTGTAGGTTGACTGTGTGATTACACAAATATGTACTACTGGGTCAGTACCGCTGTAGGTTGACTGTGTGATTACACAAATATGTACTACTGGGTCAGTACCGCTGTAGGTTGACTGTGTGATTACACAAATATGTACTACTGGGTCAGTACCGCTGTAGGTTGACTGTGTGACTACACAAATATGAACTACTGGGTAATTACCGCTGTAGGTTGACTGTGAGACTACACACATATGTACTACTGGGTCAGTACCGCTGTAGGTTGACTGTGTGACTACATAGATATGTACTACTGGGTCAGTGCCGCTGTAGGTTGACTGTAGGTTGACTGTGTGACTACATAAATATGTACTACTTGGTCAGTACCGCTGTAGGTTGACTGTGTGACTACACAAATATAAACTACTGGGTCAGTACCGCTGTAGGGTGACTATGTGACTACATAGATATGTACTACTGGGTCAGTACCGCTGTAGGTTGACTGTAGGTTGACTGTGTGACTACATAAATATGTACTACTGGGTCAGTACCGCTGTAGGTTGACTGTAGGTTGACTGTGTGACTACATAAATATGTACTACTTGGTCAGTACCGCTGTAGGTTGACTGTGTGACTACACAAATATAAACTACTGGGTCAGTACCGCTGTAGGGTGACTATGTGACTACATAGATATGTACTACTGGGTCAGTACCGCTGTAGGTTGACTGTAGGTTGACTGTGTGACTACATAAATATGTACTACTGGGTCAGTACCGCTGTAGGTTGACTGTAGGTTGACTGTGTGACTACATAAATATGTACTACTGGGTCAGTACCGTTGTAGGTTGACTGTGTGACTACATAAATATGTACTACTGGGTCAGTACCGCTGTAGGTTGACTGTGTGACTACATAAATATGTACTACTGGGTCAGTACCGCTGTAGGTTGACTGTGTGACTACATAAATATGTACTACTGGGTCAGTACCGCTGTAGGTTTACTGTGTGACTACACAAATACGACTCTTACAGTAGTCAGTGTTTCGTAACTACCTTGATTTATAATATACATTTTTTCTTCGGCATATGATTTTTGTAAACTCCTTGGAATCAATTCACCTCTTTTACTTTCGATTGACGTGAAATACAATTTCATATATCACGATAAATAATGGTAGAAACAATCTGACTATTGTTATTATTTGTAATCTTATGTGCAAAATATGTAATCTTCTTATAACAGAATGGTTCAACCAAATAACAGAATATCTATAAACCTCTCTGTTTACTTCAGGTAATAGTTAACTTACTGCTACTACTAAAATATCTCCAAAAGCTTTCTATAAAAGTGCTAGAATGATAAATCTAGTTACAACGCATGCACATATGTAATTCCGCTAATCTGTTCAGATGTATTATTTTATTGAAATATATGTAAGACAAGAAGAAATCGTTGAATTAAGAAAGCAAATCCGATCCGGTTTCTGTTCAAGCTAATCACTTTATTGACTATCTTTGAAATTAATAGAGCTTTAGATCAGTATAATAACACACAATTATACAGGAAAAAATGAAAATTAAATAGATTGCACTGGTAATGGCTTACAATGACAGCTTACATAGACGATGGATGAAAGTGATCATCTAAAATTAAATGTGGAGATTGAATTATTAAAACGGATTTCATAACAGCGTACAACCAAACTGCATCGTTGTTGCAGAGTATTAAATATTCATCCGTAAAATTAAAGTTCTTATTTTATCATTGAAGAGACATCAGTCAAATTTACTAGTCTGTGTCTTTACAACTCTTTTGTTGGTAACTAGATTCTAACTCTAGGACCACAAAGCTTAAAGTCCTACTAAATAAATACATTTGCTAGTATTGAAGATTCGACTGCACTTTATTAAATGATTTTTCCTTAAGGATTATGTAATAGTGTCTAATCAAGTTAATACATTTATACATTCTAGGTAAATTTGATCAAACGTTAACTTAAAAGGTAAACTATGTTATGGCTCGGAAAGCATTAGGATTCTAAATTTGATAAGTTATTGTTAAAAAGCTACAGTATAATATCACTAGATATGTAAATCAATAACACTATGTCCTCATGTTTCATGCATTCAGTTGAAGAAGAAAGTTGCAAATTAACGAAAGCAAGGGATTTAAATATCAAGTGTGTGTGTGTGTGTGTGTGTGCATGTGTGTTGGGCATAAGAATTATTAAATCATTCAAATTCAGGCGTGGGGTTAATTATGAATTGTGTAATATATGATATTAAAAACATAGGAATAAGACGCATTCTGTTATAATAATTGAATGCTGAATAATCAATTGTTGCTAGCTTAACGTCCAGTGGCAAACATTTGATGCATTTTAGAACGAGAGCTTATGAACAATAAATCCAATCTGACTATTTTGCATAGTGAAGTGACTGGTATTAAGGAACTGAGATTTGTTTTTCTCATTGTTGAAGGCCGAGCGGTTGTCTATAATTGCTCACATTTCCTTCATTTGAACTTTGGCGGATAGTTGCTTCTTTGGCAATCATACCACATTTCCTGATTTTTTTATTTAGACTGCCACTGGAAAAGAGGGATGTTGGGTGCAGTCAGAAATTAGGCTTGCATCTCACTGAAAGTATTGCAAGGATTTATTTACTATCTTGCAGTGAACGTGACTTTCTACCTACAATGGAATGCACGTGACGTCCCAAATTTCGAACTTGATTCATGTGTGATGGTCGGAATGCAGGCTGTGGCAAATGGTGTGTAACGTTATCTGTTGTTAGATTTGATATATTCTGTAACGGTTCATCAATTTATGATTGGTTCCTCAGTTTTATACTTTGCAAGCAACATACAATGATGATAGAAAATGACGCTGTATAAGCAATCGGTGTTAATCTGAATGCGACCAATTACTGTCTTGTTAATTGACATTTTACTTCAGTGGTGAAGATGCATTTTAGACTAATAACTCCAGTGTACTGAAAAATCAGAAATGTGTGTGTGTGCATATAGTTGTACGATTGTTCAACAATTGGCAAGAATGCATTCAAATTATTGAGATTTCAGTAATATCTGTTTTTGCTAATACTATTCAGTCGCTTTTATCGCAATGATCAAAAACAAACATATCAGTTTTCTCGTATGTTTTGTTTCACATTTGTCATTTTATAGCTTATTATGCGGTATGGGTTTTACTCATTGTCAAACCTCCAACTATCCCAACTTATACCACCACGACACCTACATGTACCTTTCTTACATTACCATATATATACCATATGCATTTATTTCCTCATTAGAAAACTTCCAATTAAAATTCCAATAAATTGAGAATATGATTCCAACTCAAAAGAAATTGCTTATTATATCTTCAGTAAACATTTGCATTTCAAACAACAAATTGCATGTAAAACATCGATATGTAAATATTACATTGATTACAGCTTAATTTGATTAATAGACACGAGAAATCAATTAATATGTCCGATTGATGTTTGTTATTAACAACAACGGAAAGATTGTCATCTAATAGTCATGTCTTTTTACCGATCAATTCCCGCCATAATGAACAATTATAATAATCAAGAAGATCGTAAGTAACATCCAATATACATCAGAAAAGAGGGGGTAGGGAGACAACGGAAATATTGTAATCTAATAGTGGTCATGTTTTTTACCGATCAATTCCCGCCATAATGAACAATGATAATAATCAAGAAGATCGTAAGTAACACCAGGAAAGGGGGACATCACATGTTAATTAGTTGTGGGGCTTGTGGCAGTCCAGCTTACTCACTTAACGTTCTCTTATCTATGTATGTTGTATAAGTCAATGCCATATAACTAAATGACAATCTCACTTGTTCTGAGCAAACCGGAACATAAATAGAAACAATACCTAACGTTGATGACGTAAAGGTGGTTTTACATTGCTTATTCTAGTGAAAAGTATTTTTTAATATTGTTTTCTATCTTTTAATTATTCTGCTTTGAGTATCAATTTAGATTTTTATTATCAAGCTAGGATTGTGTAAAAGACAAGTTTAGGGAAAATATCAGTAAGAAGCAGAGTTTAAACGACTTGAATAGTTGTAACTAATAAGCGATGCAAAGATCGAGACAACGCACAACTATAAAACACTATAATTAATCTTGGAAATTCAATTAATGTGTCTTGAAGGACCAGACAAGATTGAGCGAACATTGACAAATGTTTCTGTGTTCTCTGTGGAGTTTGATTTATTAGTTCCGGACTGTGACTGGTGAATTGTCTAAAGTAGAAACCTTATAACCGATACAGATATACATACTACATTAACCGGATGACGGCTTTTGTCTCGATTGTTAAGGTGACAAACCGTGCAACAGATATAATGTTGGTTCCCGTAGATTAGAAAATCATTGACGGTGTCGCCAAGAGAATAAATTATTTAACTTCAAATTATAGTAAAAGCTGGCAAATAATGAATAATTTATGATTTTTCTTTATTTGTATTTTGTTCGTGATATTTACATACATTTATATTGATAATTATATTTTTCAAAAAAGGCAATTTTTAAAAGTATACATAGAACGCCTACACGGATAGATTCAGACAAAAATTCTAATAAGCAGGACACCTGTTTAATAACAGTTGTTGTTAACAATTAGTTACATATTTGTAGATACTCAAGCGTAAACAGTTTCTTATTCTTGATACTCATCGTTGTTATTCTTGGTAATTTTCATACGAGTTCAGGTCTCACTAAACATTTTAGTTGGTTTGTTTAAAACTTGCATAAAATGAAGTGTTTCTCCCATACATATGTAATAACAGATAGAACACGTGTTAGTAAACAAAGTCAACTTTTAAAGAGAGTATGTATAAATATGTGTTTTTCATGTGTTTTGTTGTGTTTACACCGTTAGTTAGAATTATTAGTTGATTGTCCTGGAATAGGAGGAACAGGGTAAACTAGTATACCCATTTCACTTGTACATGTCCCAATGTTGTGGTTGTCTTTTCAATATCTTAGTATTGTTTTTAGAGAATTCCATGTTAATGACATATCTTTCATATTTTGGGATCAGCTTGGTAATGACGTCTTCCACAAAATCCATTGGATGTTGGGCATGTACTGATTGACATTTCAGTCTTAGATTCATAATTTTTTAATTAGTTGTTATTGGCTTTGAATAAGCCGTCAGTAACTGCGAGTACTCCCAGATCTGTACTTTGTGTCTTTTTTGTTGTTAGGGATGTATTAATACCCTGCCACGTCCGGTCTGTGCTTTTGTTAGATGTTTTTCTTCTTTGTATCGATCTGATGAGTTAAGCCCTTTTCAACTGATTTTTATAGTTTGTTCTTATGTTGTTCTGTAACACACCTGTTCCAGATTAGGGGAGGGTCGAGCACTCACAAACATGATTAACCCCACCTCATGCTTTATGTGCCTGTCCAAAGTAAGGAGCCTGTAGATCAGTGGTTGTCGTTGGTTCATGTCTGTCATATTTGTTTTATTCGTAAATTGTATTGTTATATATTTGGCCGTTAGTTTTCTTAATTGAAATGTTTCACATGTCGATGCCTTTTATAGCCGACTATACGGTATAGGTTATTCTCATTGATGAAGGCTGTATGGTTGCCTATAATTGCTTACATCTACTTCATTTGAACTTTGTTTGATACTTGTCTCATTTGCAATCATACCACATCTCCTTATTTTTATATAGAAGTAACAATCAATTTTCGAATACCCGTATGTTGACCTTTGCATGTCTTTCGTTGAAGACCCGTATGCTGACCTTTGCATGTCTATCGTTGAAGACACGTATGTTGACCTTTGCATGTCTATCGTTAAAGACCCGTATGCTGACCTTTGCATGTGTTTTGGGTTTTCTGTTTAGTTTGGTTCCTGTGTACATGACGTATACACATATATCTCTTTTTATTTATTTCCATCTCTTTCTGTGCGGTTCTATTAATAAATATAACAAGTAAGCCTTCTCCTTATTTTATACTGAAGTGAAATAATGGAACACATGTGTATGTTCCGAGTCATATAAGTATTTGGACCATACGCGTATGGTCACGACCATATGCGTATATATACTAATATGGTCCGATCATACGCGTATGGTCCAGGTTATTAACATAATGACCGTTGAAAAGGTGTCCAATAAATTAAGAGATTATAAAAATGAAAGTTTGACTTATCATATGGTATACGTAGTCATAGGAACATTATCAAAGAAATAAAGTGAATTTTACTAACAAATAAGAATTATAGTAAATTATGTGTTACATGCTCATTATCCTTACGAAGCACGATCTGTGGATGACATGAACTGATTATCCTTACGAAGCACGATCTGTGGATGAAATGAACTGATTGTCCTTACGAAGCACGATCTGTGGATGAAATGAACTGATTATCCTTACGAAGCACGATCTGTGGATGAAATGAACTGATTATCCTTACGAAGCACGATCTGTGGATGACATGAACTGATTATCCTTACGAAGCACGATCTGTGGATAACCTTTTAATTATACCAGTAAAAGTAAGGGCTTTTGATACCGTGTGACACGGGTGCTCCGATATCGGAGGAATCTACTTAGAGAAGAAGAAGGATGACATGAATTGATTATCCTTACGAAGCACGATCTGTAGATGAAATGAACTGATTATCCTTACGAAGCACGATCTGTGGATGAAATGAACCAACAAGTCTTAACCCACGGGACGTTGATCATACAACCGTCTTTTCTTTTTTAAATTTGTTGTGTTATAATTTGCTTTTATTAAATTTAAAATTCTTAAATATTTCAAATTGTGTGTTCTTACTCCTATTCATTTAAGAATTGAATGTTTCTTTTTACAATTTTATTTGGGTGTAAATGCATTGACTAAGGCACATTTTGTATGAAGCGCAGAAACACTTATTCTAAAAATGTGCACACGATCAACGCGTTTACACCTTATAAAATTATAAAAAGAAACATTGAATTCGTTTAATTACATTTTTAAGCTACAACCATGAAATTAAGAGTAATGTCAAGCTTTTCTTTTGATTTTCTATGCATTGTGTTAACATTGTAACGAATAGCACGTGCAATCAGAGCTGTTGTATTTTATACAGACATAAAATTTCATATCAAATTGCCCAACGATTGTTGTCAGCCAATAAAAATTACGGAATCCAATGAAACATACATGTAATGTAATTATACGATTTTACAATAATAGTAAGATTGTATGCATATGAGCAATAATACATCAATTAAATCAAAATAAGTAGAAGTTAGAACAAACTGTGTATCTAAAATGATAATTTAAACACCAAGAAAAAAGAAAAGCCCCAAAGCCCCAAACGCCTGTGGTTTCACTTACGGACGAAAACGACGACAGGATGAAGGCGATGAAGAGCGAATCCAAGATAATAGATACACACAAATAAGAAAATATTTAAAAGATAAAGGAATTCAACTTGTAACTTGTGCCGTTTTGGATTTGGAGAATAAATTGTGCTTTCTTAGGAAGTTAGAATTTATTCGAAATCCGACCATGTGAGTATTAGACATTTGCGGAAACTGTCATACACCTACGATTAGGATTACAATTACACACCTACGATTAGGATTACTATTACACATCTACGATTAGGATACACACCTACGATTAGGATTACAATTACACATTCGCAAAAAAATTGCAATCGTCATTGGCTAGGTTTGAACACTTAGGAACTAATTTCAGCAAGACTTTGAGTTAAGAGAGGGCGATTAACTAAGGAGCATGTTGACAATATTTAATGTTTAAGCTAAGACATACATTTTCCATTTTTGTAAAAAGAGAATGAAGGGATACAGCGAATTGGTGTTTAAAAAAAAGCTATTTATTCTTCATGGCATTATACTTGCCGTTCGATATATTTTTATTAATTTTTTTTTCTGAATTGGGCAAACCCTTTTGTCCACATTTATGGTATAAAAAAATCTAAAATATACGAAAAACAAAACACCGTTATAAATGAAGATCTTTGTGTAGAATGTATAATTTAATCTATTCGCCAGACTCTGTTGAAATGTAAAATAGGTGCACTCAAATAGTTGGAATTTTACAATCTATTTTTTCAAACTAAACAAGACCAATACCGGGTCTTGACCTGCGTCGCTGCAAGTAATTGATTTAGGTTGGATGTATACCGAAGCATAACTAACCATTCCCTTTCTTGAAGACAATAAAACCTTGACGAGAGTTTTCCTTATGCAATGAGTGTTGTAAAATGTCAAACTATCGGAAAACAGATAGTGGCTACATGGCAGATGTAAACATTGCTTATACGCTACAACTTATCATTATAAAGCTGCAGACCAAATAAAAAATCATTCCCTTCCATACAAGCCAAGAAAACTTTGAGGAAAGTTTTCTGCCCTAGGTTTATCGGACAGATGGACGGACGGACGGACAGATGGGCGGACAGACAGAGTCGAGCGGTTACTAGACCTGCTTCATGGAAAAAAAGTCTATCAGGTTCTGAGTTGTTTGTTTTTTTGCAATTTTTATTGACATCTTGAGAATCATTTGAATATTGACGTTTGTTTATGTTGTCTATAGTTCTCTCCCATTAACTAGGATCGGTCTGGTCCACTTGAAGCATAAGCAGTAACTCATAATCAGAGACTAAAGAGTGCACTTATGACTGTCACACAAAGTTTATCCGTAACGTTATTCCGTTCACTAAAAGGGATAAAAGTGCAAAGATATATTAGGCGAGAAGAAAGTATTAAAGAAAAATCACACACTTTAAATTTGTGACGGAGCAGTTGTAGATAAAAAAAAGTGTAATCGTGAAAATGAAGGACATACATATTTCAAAGGCACTGCTCTACGGCGGGTTTGATGATTATTATTGTGTAACTTTCTGATCGCATTTCTCCGTGATTTTCAAGCGTACCGTTTGTAGAGTATCAAGTGTACCGTTTGTAGAGTATCAAGTGTACCGTTTGTAGAGTATCAAGTGTACCGTTTGTAGAGTATCAAGTGTACCGTTTGTAGAGTATCAAGTGTACCGTTTGTAGAGTATCCGCTGATAGAAATGTTTGTAGAGTATCCGCTGATAGAAATGTTTGTAGAGTATCCGCTGATAGAAATGTTTGTAGAGTATCCGCTGATAGAAATGTTTGTAGAGTATCCGCTGATAGAAATGTTTGTAGATCTCGCTATATATAAATAAGGTAATACATAATTCTGAAACCATAACATTAAGAGAGGTACTCCTCGGGGAAAGCGTATAATGGTTCTTTTCTGTTTTATGTAGGCTACAAAATATATACGAACAGACATCCAGTACTGACACTTTAATATACACAGGACATCAGATCGTTCGAAAACCCCAGAATATGTAAAGGAAGTGTAGAAAATTAAATAGATTTATTACACACTATAGAGTAGAGGTTGAACACGACATCGGAAAATAAAAAAAAATCAAATTCATAGTTTTTTTTGGTGAAATCGAATACAACGATTGAAGTCTGTTTTGACCATATGCGCTGCATTATTGTTTCGTCGAAAAGACTTAATTACATAACCAAAAACACCATTCGGTTTAACTGTGTATCTATATTGTTGTTTTTTCATATTTTGAGATGACCACTTGTTTTTCGTCAACTGTAATCGTATGTCTAAGTATAATCCTAAGTATAGACCTAGTTTTCGCAAATGTAGACCATATGCATGTAGGTATTTAATAAATAAATCATAACTTCCTTCACAGGAAACACAATTTATACGAGTATATGCATATAGTCATGACGATACGCGTATGGTCCAACTACTCATATCGTCCGGAACATATATATAAGTTTACCCATGGAGAATTAACAATTTACATTACTTTTACCCATGAAGAAGAATCAGCGTATTCAATGTTTTACCCATGAATAATCAACGTATTCAATGTTTTACCCATGAAGAAGAATCAGCGTATTCAATGGTTTACCCATGAAGAAGAATCAGCGTATTCAATGTTCTACCCATAAAGAATCAGCGTATTCAATGTTTTACCCATGAAGAATCAGCGTATTCAATGTTTTACCCATGAAGAAGAATCAGCGTATTCAACGTTTTACCCATGAAGAATCAGCGTATTCAATGTTTTACCCATGAAGAAGAATCAGCGTATTCAGTGTTTTACCCATGAAGAAGAATCAGCGTATTCAATGTTTTACCCATGAAGAATCAGCGTATTCAATGTTTTACCCATGAAGAATTAACCTTTTTTAAACTCGTCAGCGATTTTCTAACGAATTTAAATAGATACGCAATTATAGCTGTTATTTGTTTTGAATTTTCTTTATTAACAAATATAATCCATACCTAATTACATTATGATGCTATCTTAGATGTAGCATTAATAATAGTTTTATATAATATGCATTTGCATTTATAACAAATGAAAATGTCACAAGATAACTTTGCAATTAAGAATAAAATACAATTTACTTTTTATCACTGAAATTTCCTTCACATTTTAATAAACAGCAATAATAACAACAATCTCTGGTGGACTACTACACTATCACCAATGACCGGCGCACTAAACTATAGTTTATCTATGCCGTTGATCTCTGGTGGACTACTACCACTTTCACCAATGACCTGCGCACTAAACTATAGTTTATCTATGTCGTTGATCTCTGGTGGACTACTACCACTTTCACCAATGAACGGCGCACTAAACTATAGTTTATCTATGTCGTTGATCTCTGAAGGACTACTACCACTTTCACCAATGACCGGCGCACTAAACTATAGTTTATCTATGTCGTTGATCTCTGAAGGACTACTACACTATCACCAATGACCGGCGCACTAAACTATAGTTTATCTATGTCGTTGATCTCTGGTGGACTACTACACTATCACCAATGACCGGCGCACTAAAGTATAGTTTATCTATGTCGTTGATCTCTGGTGGACTACTACCACTTTCACCAATGACCGGCGCGCTAAACTATAGTTTATCTATGTCGTTGATCTCTGAAGGACTATTACCACTTTCACCAATGACCGACGCACTAAACTATAGTTTATCTATGTCGTTGATCTCTGAAGGACTACTACACTATCACCAGTGACCGGCGCACTAAACTATAGTTTATCTATGTCGTTGATCTCTGGTGGACTACTACACTATCACCAATAACCGGCGCACTAAACTATAGTTTATCTATGTCGTTGATCTCTGGTGGACTACTACCACTTTCACCAATGACCGGCGCACTAAACTATAGTTTATCTATGTCGTTGATCTCTGAAGGACTACTACCACTTTCACCAATGACCGGCGCACTAAACTATAGTTTATCTATGCCGTTGATCTCTGGTGGACTACTACCACTTTCACCAATGACCGGCGCACTAAACTATAGTTTATCTATGTCGTTGATCTCTAAACTATAGTTTATCTATGTCGTTGATCTCTGGTGGACTAGTACCACTTTCACCAATGACCGGCGCACTAAACTATAGTTTATCTATGTCGTTGATCTCTAAACTATAGTTTATCTATGTCGTTGATCTCTGGTGGACTACTACACTATCGCCAGTGAACGGCGCACTAAACTATAGTTTATCTATGTCGTTGATCTCTGGTGGACTACTACACTATCACCAATGACCGGCGCACTAAACTATAGTTTATCTATGTCGTTGATCTCTGGTGGACTAGTACAACTTTCACCAATGACCGGCGCATTAAACTATAGTTTATCTATGTCGTTGATCTCTGAAGGACTACTACACTATCACCAGTGACCGGCGCACTAAACTATAGTTTATCTATGTCGTTGATCTCTGGTGGACTACTACACTATCACCAGTGAACGGCGCACTAAACTATAGTTTATCTATGTCGTTGATCTCTGGTGGACTACTACACTATCACCAATGACCGGCGCACTAAATTATAGTTTATCTATGTCGTTGATCTCTGGTGGTTTACTACCACTTTCACCAATGACCGGCGCACTAAACTATTGTTTATCTATGTCGTTGATCTCTGAAGGACTACTACCACTTTCACCAATGACCGGCGCACTAAACTATAGTTTATCTATGCCGTTGATCTCTGGTGGACTACTACCACTTTCACCAATGACTGGCGCACTAAACTATAGTTTATCTATGTCGTTGATCTCTGGTGGACTACTACACTATCACCAGTGACCGGCGCACTAAACTATAGTTTATCTATGCCGTTGATCTCTGGTGGACTACTACACTATCACCAGTGACCGGCGCACTAAACTATAGTTTATCTATGTTGTTGATCTCTGATGGACTACTACACTATCACCAGTGACCGGCGCACTAAACTATAGTTTATCTATGTCGTTGATCTCTGGTGGACTACTACCACTTTCACCAATGACCGGCACACTAAACTATAGTTTATCTATGTCGTTGATCTCTGGTGGACTACTATCACTTTCACCAATGACCGGCGCACTAAACTATAGTTTATCTATATCGTTGATCTCTGGTGGATAGTGTCTTATTAGGAATCATACCACATCTTATTTTTCATATCATTAGCAAATTAGTCTTCTTTTATTACCAATTGATGTACTTTAATTGATTGAAACGCGATATATCTAATCAGATATCTTAAATAATGTAAATCAACGTTAATGTGTCTGGTATAACTGACCAACACCTCTTTCTTCTACCAAACGTTTAAAAAAACTCAATAAAATATAAAACTTACTATACATGTCTCCTTGGTAGCATGCTCGATTTGGGTAGGGAAGGTCGTGGGTTTGCTCTCAGGCCGGGTTCAACCAAAGATTTTAAAATTGGTATTTTCTGCTTCGCTGTCAAGCACGCCACTTTTAGGATAACACTAGTCGATAGAGTGACATGCCTACCTGCGGACTGTTAACTTACGAGGAAGCACGTTAAAAATTCTACTCAACGTGTCTGTCTAGTACAAAGAAGGTATTATATTAATATCATATAAACATGCATGTACCCGTCCTGAATATGCATTTAATTTCCCACTGCACATTAAACAGCCATCCTTCATCATTGTCCAAGGTCATTCACAATGGAAAAACATAAAAACATATATGTAAAGAGTCTAGCGCTTTTATCCTTTACAGAACTTACAGAAAAGTCTGTTCATAACTGAAGAAATACATTGTTGTCTTATACAATTAAGACAGGACTGTTTTTCTAATTATCGTAACATTAATTATTTCACCGCCGCTATTTATACGTTACGTTTAAACCAGGAATTATTTCATATAACACTTCTTCTATGAAATTGTTCATGCATATTGACGGTCTTTTCAAAATAATATTTTTTAGAACCCTAACCAAACAAAACTGAAAAGGATCGTCCTCTTATAGAGTAAAGTACTGTTCATAAAATGATTGATATCAGATTTGGGAATTTTGACTTATCAAACGACATGAAAAGGATGACAGACTGACAGACAGTAATTGTTATAGGGGCACCACGTACTTATACAAAACAGCATCATCCCATACATCAAAGTTGTCAATGCTATCTAAATAAATGTAGTTGCGATGCATTGACACATCTATTATCGAGCAATGTTGAGCATGTTGAGTTCGCGGTGGAAAACTGCAAAATAACGTTTACATCTTTTCCTAAACTTTTCTTTTTTACAGTTATAAACACATTGAAAAACCTGGCGAATCTTAGGTTCAATATAAACATGTTCTTGCACATAAGTTCCTTTGACTCAACAACTAATGTATATACATACCGGTATCAGACACACAACTAAATATATGTACATACTGGTATCAGACACACAACTAGATGTATGTACATACCGGTATCAGACACACAACTAAATATATGTACATACCGGTATCAGACACACAACTAAATATATGTACTATTAGTTACATAGTGTGCTAGTGACCTAATACGGTATATATGGGGTCAGTTAATTCCATATTGGGTGAGAGCGAAGCTCGAATCCCCATATGGAATTTACTGACCCCATATATACCGTATTACGTCACTAGCACACTATGTAACGAATTTATCTTACCGACTATCTTAACGTGTGAAATTTAGACCAGTATCAGACACACAACTTAATATATGTACATACCGGTATCAGACACACAACTAAATATATATACATACCGGTATCAGACACATAACTAAATATATGTACATACCGGTATCAGACACACAACTTAATATATGTACATACCGGCCGTAAGGTTGCCATTAATTGTTAAAAACCACTTAAAATGATCTTTGAGGAATAGTTGTCTCATTGACAATCATACCCGATCCCCTTATTTATGAATAGCTATAAATTAACTCGTATGTTTTAATCTGTCGGGGCCTCGGTGGCCGAGTGCTCCAAGTAGTCCAACTACTGTATCACTAGCCAGTCAACGCTGAGATTATGAATTCGAATTCCGCTCGTCTCCAATCTTAATTGACTAGACACACAACTAAATATATGTACATACCGGTATCAGACACACAACTAAATATATGTACATACCGGTATCAGACACACAACTTAACATATGCACATACCGGTATCAGACACACAACTAAATATATATACATACCGGTATCAGACACTTTTAATTAGTTTGATCTTTAACCAGATTACGGAGATAATGTAAAATGTGAAATAGTATTGTATTTTTATATAGTTTTTATAACTGATAAGAACTGGGTGAGTTTTATCTAATAAATAGGTTATATCATAATAGAAATATCATTAAAGGAAATTGTACATTATCACTATTAAACTTTTAGGTAGTGGTAATGGAAAAGGAAGGCCATGGAGTAACAATGAAGCGTCACTATTCTCTTTATTTTCTCTAAAGTCCCGACAAAATGCATAAAACCAACAGAAATGTCGTAAAAGTGAAGGAAATCAACATTTAACAATGGTATACATTTCTAAATCCATTAGTTTTGTATGGTGTGTCCAAAACTGCAGCAGTCTTCACAATTATCGTTGACTATGACATCATCAGAAACAACATAACATTTGAAATAAGCGGCGGCTAAATAAAAATAATTAAAAATTATCTTAAAGACGGATCGTCAATCGCAAAAAAAATGTATTTCGAATTCAACGTTTGCTTTTTTTCAAAAAGGAATTAATGAATCGGCCTTTAAATTTGTTTAATTTGTAAAGCTGCGTTAAAAGAAAAAAAAAACAAGCTGTGCAATGATATAAGATTAACCATAAACAATTTCTTTAACTTTAGTTAGTCATAAAATTAAAAACTAACAACAGGCTTTTTTGATTTTTTTTTCTTTCTATTTTTACTTTAGTTCTATTTGGTTATAATTGCCATTTTGGTGTTGCCTTTAATGCAGTTCCTTCAGTATTACATGTATAGTACTAGTACTGGCAGTCAATGACACATTATTAAATACTTTGATCTTATTTCAGCAACTGTAAGCATTTATTTGTACGTTATATCTCTAACGACAGATCTGTGACAGTTATGGGTACGAATAAAACAAGACGTAAAACAAAGTAGCCAACTCGATTGTTTATAGCGACAGATCTGTGACAGTTATATTTCTAACGACAGATCTGTGACAGTTATATTTCTAGCGACAGATCTGTGACAGTTGTATTTCTAACGACAGATCTGTGACAGTTATATTTCTAACGACTTTATAACGACAGATCGGTGACAGTTATGGGTACGAATAAAACAAGACGTAAAACAAAGGCAGCAACTCGATTATTTACAGCGACAGACCGGTGGCAGTTATGGGTACGAATAAAACAAGACTAAAACAAAAGAGCCAACTCGATTATTATAGTGACCGATCTGTGACAGTTATGGGTACGAATAAAACAATACTTTAAACAAAGGAGGAAACTAAATTATTTCTAGCGACAGATCGGTGACAGTTATGGGTACGAATAAAACAAGACTTTAAACAAAGGAGGCAACTCGATTATTTCTAGCGACAGATCGGTGACAGTTATAGGTACGAATAAAACAAGCCTGTTTTTCACTGGTTGTCGTTTGTTGGTGTGGTTTATAGGTGTTTCTCGTTTCTCGTTTTTTATATAGATTAGACCGTTGGTTTTTCTGTTTGAATTTTTTTTCACTAGTCATTTTGGGGCCCTTTATAGCTTGCTGTTCGGTGTGAGCCAGGTCTCCGTGTTGAAGGCCGTACTTTGACCTATAATTGATAACTTTTTATACATTGTGACTTGGATGGAAAGTTGTCTCATTGGCACTCATACCATATCTTCTTATTATAAGGCAGAGGAAACATCTTGATTATTTATAGCAACAGATCGGTGACAGTTATGGGTACGAATAAAACAAGACGTAAAACAAAGGAGACAACTCGATTATTTATAGCGACAAATGGGTGACAGTTATGGGTATGAATAAAACAAGACATAAAACAAGGGAGGCAACTCGATTATTACACAAAAAAACCTCCACATGTCAACATACAGTTTTTGCAACCGCATTCACATTTTTACTAGACTCGGGACCAAAATATTATTTTCAAATTTGTCTTTTGTCGAAGACTTAGTGTTGGACTAGAAATATTGTCTTTTGTTGAAGACTTAGTGTTGTGCTAGATGTATTGTTTTTTTGTCAAAAACTTAATGTTAGACTTTATGTCTAATCTTTAGTCGAAGACTAGATGTTGGTTTCGATGCCGTGTCTTTTGTGGACGACTTTATGTTGGTTCCGATGTCGTGTAAATTTGTTTGTTTGCTGTCGTGATGCCGTCTCGTTGACATATATCAAGCATCTCTATATATTGAAATAGTTAAGAATGTTTTGCTATCTGTTTTACTGTTAAAAGTGTTTCCTGTTTATCTCTTTGACTGTTAAATGTCTTTCCTGTTTATCTCTTTGACTGTTAAAAGTGTTTCCTGTTTATCTCTTTGACTGTTAAATGTCTTTCCTGTTTATCTCTTTGACTGTTAAATGTCGTTCCTGTTTATCTCTTTGACTGTTAAATGTCTTTCCTGTTTATCTCTTTGACTGTTAAATGTCTTTCCTGTATCTTTATTGTAGTATTTTACCAATTGATCATTCTAGTTACTTTACGTTTCACTTACCAAACTGGTCTTGAAGTCATTTTAAAGCAATTTATAAAAATAAAGAATGTTACATATAGATGTCATTGTAAGTTGATTGCATTTTAATGTCGTTTTAATCCAGATAAGACTTATGGAGATTCAGAAATTCAAATTGCTGTTGGAAAAAATGAAACCAAAATCGATTTTTAATCGAATTATGCAGCTATTTATGTAAAACTGAACAAATGGGTTATATTTGTACAATGAATTGTATTTGATATTTAAATCTGATATGCATTTGAGCAGAAACAAAGGCACGCAGATGTGAATTCATTGTTTAATACAATTAGCGATTTAGTGTCTTTCAAATTTGATTTAGCTATTTTTTATTAGTTTAATTGAATTTCATTGACGTATCACAAAAGCAATAGTTTTCCAATACATCATATAACATACTGTTCTACAGATAGACAAAACAGTAATTAATATTAGAAAGCGCAATTGATCATCAGAACAACACTAGTCAAACATAAAATGGCACTGGGAAAACAAACATAAAATGGCACTGGAAAAACAAACATAAAATGACACTGGGAAAACAAACATAGAATAGCACTGGGAAAACAAACATAGAATAGCACTGGGAAAACAAACATAGAATAGCACTGGGAAAACAAACATAAAATGGCACTGGGAAAACAAACATAAAATGGCACTGGGAAAACAAACATAGAATAGCACTGGGAAAACAAACATAGAATAGCACTGGGAAAACAAACATAGAATAGCACTGGGAAAACAAACATAAAATGGCACTGGGAAAACAAACATAAAATGGCACTGGGAAAACAAACATAAAATGGCACTGGGAAAACAAACATAGAATAGCACTGGGAAAACAAACATAAAATGGCACTGGGAAAACAAACATAGAATGGCACTGGGAAAACAAACATAGAATAGCACTGGGAAAACAAACATAAAATGGCACTGGGAAAACAAACATAAAATGGCACTGGGAAAACAAACATAGAATGGCACTGGGAAAACAAACATAGAATGGCACTGGGAAAACAAACAAAGAAATATATGAATGTAAATTACATGAAATAAACAATTCCTTATATTGAATGACTTATAATTCTTAGTGCCAGTATTTACTCCAGTTAAATGTTCAAATACTGTAAACTAACTTATTTTCGCGGATAATTTATTTCGCGTTTAGCCCTTACTAGCCCATTTCGCGGCGATTCAATTTCGCGATTTTCAAATTTGTTTGATGTAGTTTAATAAGGAAAGATCCAAGTTTTACATGTTCGCGACGATTTATATTCGCGTTATTTTTCTACTCATGGAGGTCGCGAAAATAAATCGTTCGCAAAAATTAGTTGTTAGATTGATTGTTGTTTTCTTCCTGTCCAGTGGCAACTATTTCATGCATATTCAAAATGAACCACTAGATGAATCAGATATTTCAGATAAAGATTTAATTGGCAAAAAAGAATGATAAGCAAGGAATTAATGTATGGTTTAACTATTACATTAGTCTTATACTTAGAATAATAATATTATTCAGTCTTATGTTTGAGACCTTTTGTTGTCGAGCCTGCGACATAGCGATCCGACAATTTTTTGTCGGGCCTGCGACCTAGTGATCCGACATTCCTTTGTCGATCTTGCGACCTAGCAATCCTGCATTCGTTAATCGAGCATAAGACCTAGCGATCCTACATTCCGTGGTCGAGCCCACGACCTAGCGATTCTATATTCCTTTGTCGAGCCTGCGACCTAGTGTTCCTACATTCCTTTGTGGAGCATGCGACATAGCGATTATTCATTGCTTTGTCGAGCCTCCGACCTAGCGATCCGACATTTTTTGTCGAGCCTGTGACCTAGAGATCCTACATCGACACTTTGTCGAGCCTGCGACATAGCGATCCGACATCCCTTTGTTTTTTATTGCGACATTTCGATTGACTGTTTGTTAGGTCATTGATGACTTTCAAAGGTCAAAACAGTGAAAGGTTACCCCATGACAACGGAGATACGTTACTTCTTCCATCATACACAAATCATTCACAGTTTTCACCTCAACATCTTATTTTTGTCAAATTTTATTACATTCTGAAACGTACACAAATTTTTAAAATGTCTGATGTTTAAGTTAAACGCCGGAACAGGACATTTGACGTCATAATTTGACGTTCAAAGGACTACTAGATTAGCAAGTCGCGGAATATCGGGTTTCTTACAAAGAGAATGTTTACCATAAGAGAAATATGTTTAAAAACTCGTGAGAATTGGATATCGATTGATATCAACAATCGTTATCTAATTTAAATTATAGTAACTATAATAACCTCGCTAAAAGCTACGTTATTCTTATGTTGAAATTAAATGATTAGTTAGTGTTAGTATTATTAATATTTATATTACTAGTATTTATATTATTATTATCATTATTAGCTCACCTGACCCAAAGGGTCAAGTGAGCTTTTCTCATCACTTGGCGTCCGTCGTCGTCGTTAACTTTTACAAAAATCTTCTCCTCTTAAACCACTGGGCCAAATTAAACCAAACTTGGCCTAAAACATCCTTAGGGTATCTAGTTTATAAAATGTATCCGATGACTGCGCCCACCTACCAAGATGGCCGCCATGAACATAGAGGTAAAATGCAGTTTTTGGCTTATATCTCTGAAACTAAAGCATTTAGAGCAAATCTAACGGGGTTAAAAAGTTCATCAGGTCAACATTACCAAAATTGTCAATTGAACCAATAAGGAGTTATTGCCCTTTAAAGTAAATTTTTCACTATTTTTCGTAAATTTTTTTTTAATTATTTACAAAAATCTTCTCCTACTTAATCTTAATCTACTTGTCCAAATGGAATTAAACTTAGCCACAATTATTATTAGAGTATTTTGATTGAAAAATGTGTCCTATGACCCTGCCCTACAACCAAGATGGTCCCATTGGTAACAATAGAATATAGGGGTTTACTATAGAAGTCTATGGGAAAAATGTAAAAAAAAATTTTAACGGTCACAACTTGAAAACTAATTTAAATAATGATAAAGGGTCTTCAGTAACTATTGTAAGACTACAATGGGATGACTTGATTTTTTTCCAGGGGGTGCAATTTTTTCAGGGGGGGGGGGGGGTGGGGTGCTAATTATTTCTCCTTGATATGTTCAATTTTCAGAATTATTCAGTGGTACTTTTTATAAACCATTATTATATCTTTTCTTTCAGCATACTTATATTGGGCGAATGCCCCCCACACCCGGCGTTTTCAGCATTATACAGGCCCTGGGTGAAAAAAAATTTGGAGCGGAGGAAAGGATTTTTTTTATTTTCGTTAATTATCTTGAATATCATTATAGATTGAGATATACTGTAAACAGCAAAATTATCAAGCAAAGAAAGATCTACAAATACGTTAACATGATCAATTGGCAATTGACATCTTATTGGAGTTATTGTCCTTTAAAGATATTTTCTGCAATTTATTGGTAATTTTTGTAAATTTTTTCAAAAATCTTCTGCTTTTAATTTAACTACTGGGCCAAATTAAACAAAACTTGGCCTCAATCATTATTAGGGTTTCTATATGTCTTTAACCTTATTTTACATGATTTACAAAACCACAGTAGATACAGGTGAGCGACACAGGCTCTTGAGAGCCTCTAGTTATTATTATCAATATAATTATTATTTTAATTATTAATGTTATTTTCATAATCAATGTTATTTTTATTATTAATGTTACTTTTATTATTATTGTCATGTTACCTATCTGGATACAAATGTTTTATTGAGTATAATTATTGATTAATAGAGATCTGTGTGAGAATCCTTGCCTTCTCAACAGATAAAATTTCTGGAGGAAATTCCTCATTTCACTTTTTAAGTGACTTTAATGAACAGTAAAAGGTAATAACTCTTCTGTATTTTCCCCTAGGTTATATTTTCGTAGCTGCTGTGACAAGTCAAGTATCACTTTTATTTGGTTTTACTTTTTAATTACGTGCAGCTTATTGGTTCTTTTCTAATAAAGCAACAGGACGATATCGAAAGTAATTATAATCACAAATGTACAACACATTACTAAGGCCATGAGGGTAGTAATTAAATGTTCGAAGTGGTATAAGAAGCAGTCAATATGCAAAGTTAAAAATTTAAATAATAACTAAAGAGTCAAGTAAGTCAATATGAGGACAACAGAAATCGATTACATCTGTTTCATACTCGGAGCGATTTAGAGCCTGGCGTTTTAAACTGATGTCCTTTTTTTTTATTTTATATGTTTTTGTTGTTGCTTTTATCTATTTACATTGTTTTTAAATGATATCGTTTGATTGGTTTTTTGTTACATTCATAAATATCTCGCTATTCCTTTTATTAAGATCCAATTCTTTAACCTTAAGTGCAAAGACCGGCAAAGCTTTACATTACTCCTTCGTTTACATATTCCTACCTTTATCAGGTGTAACATATTCTGCAGATTTAACTACTTAATAGAAATGTCAAAGTGGAGCTACCGTTTCACTCTATTGCTGGAAAAAACTGTCCGCCCAGAAATAACAAGTCTTCGCCCGGAATTAACGAGACTTTTCCAAGAATGTGCACAACTTTCTACATAAAAAATCACATGCTCGAAATTTGCTTTTCGAGTAAAAGCTACCGACAACATAAAAATGTAAACTTGAGTTTCCAGAAAGGAATGCTGAAACGTCATGTAACACAAATCATGTACTTACAACCTGAACCGTTAAAATTACAGTACACTTCGAATATTTAATTTCTCCCCCACGGAATAGTGTTAATTTCAATTTATATTAATGAAGTTATACAGTATTAACAGGCATATCATTAAATCCTTTCAGTAACTTTAAATGCTCGCTATCCAATTTTTTAAATGTGAACCATTATCTTTTTATTGCATCATTCATTATGACATCAAATAAAAATATGTAAATTTGTTATTGGATCATTCATTATGACATCAAATAAAAATATGTAAAGTTGTTATAGGATCATTCATTATGGCATCAGATCTGTAAAATTCTTGTTTGTCCATCACTGTAGAACTTGTTTTCAATACTCCATTTTGTGTTGTCACTTCATTTTTGTCCATTACTGTAAAACTTGTTTGTAATAATCTCTTTTGGGCTGGCACTTCATTTTGTCAATTACTGTATAACTTGTTTGTAATAATCTCTTTTGGGCTGCACTACATTTTTGTCCATTACTGTAGAACTTGTTTGTAATAATCGTTTTCATGCTGTCACTTCATGTTTGGCCATTACTCTAGAACTTGTTTGTAATAATCGTTTCCGTGCTGTCATTTCATGTTTGGCCATTACTCTAGAACTTGTTTGTAATAATCGTTTCCGTGCTGTCATTTTATGTTTGGCCATTACTCTAGAAATTGTCTGTAATAATCGTTTTCGTGCTGTCACTTCATGTTTGCCCATTACTGTAGAACTTGTTTGTTATAATCGTTTTCGTGCTGTCACTTCATGTTTGGCCATTACTCTAGAACTTGTTTGTAATAATCGTTTTTGTGCTGTCACTTCATGTTTGGCAGTTACTGTAGACCTTGTTTGTAATAATCGTTTTCGTGCTGTCACTTCATGTTTGTCAGTTACTGTAGAACTTGTTTGTAATAATCGTTTTCGTGCTGTCACTTCATGTTTGGCCATTACTCTAGAACTTGTTTGTAATAATCGTTTTCGTGCTGTCACTTCATGTTTGGCCATTACTGTAGAACTTGCTTGTAATAATCGTTTCCGTGCTGTCATTTCATGTTTGGCCATTACTCTAGAATTTGTTTGTAATAATCGTTTTCGTGCTGTCACTTCATGTTTGGCCATTACTCTAGAACTTGTTTGTAATAATCGTTTCCGTGCTGTCATTTCATGTTTGGCCATTACTCTAGAACTTGTTTGTAATAATCGTTTCCGTGCTGTCATTTCATGTTTGGCCATTACTCTAGAACTTGTTTGTAATAATCGTTTCCGTGCTGTCATTTCATGTTTGGCCATTACTCTAGAACTTGTTTGTAATAATCGTTTTCGTGCTGTCACTTCATGTTTGGCCATTACTGTAGAACTTGTTTGTAATTATCGTTTTCGTGCTGTCACTTCATGTTTGGCCATTACTCTAGACCTTGTTTGTAATAATCGTTTCCGTGCTGTCACTTCATGTTTGTCCATTACTGTAGACCTTGTTTGTAATAATCCCCAGAAGACAATCAGATTATATATTGTGGACATAAATCAACCCTGTTCAAGTCAGTCACTTTGTATACAAACCACAACATGGTAATGTAGAAGAATCAGCCATTACGATGCTTTCATGTCGTTTTTACGATTGCTTTGACTTCATAAAACAATAAACTTGACGAGCAAGATATCACATCTTACAGTAGGTCTAATGTTTTATTGATGATTTCCTCTGTGTATAACTAAGTAATCAATTATTGATGACTTCTACAAGGTAGTCAAACATGTCTTTTGTTTGTTTCTTTTCTTTTTCATTTCATTTTGTTATTTGTTTTTGTAGTTTTATTAACCTTCGATGCATCCATATCGTTGTTACTGTTAGCTATTGGAAGTGTTGCTTTTTCTAGATACAACACAAACTAACTTTTATGATGCTTTATAAACTTTTTGATTACAGATATGCAACTCAATAAAATGAACATACAATCGACACATTTTATAGTTTTACCAAAAAAAAAGAAAACTGCTTGATCAATGATGTCTAATGATTAAATATGTTTTTTTCTGTAATACAGCTATTATTATGAGATACCGTGCCTTTTATATAAATGTTTTATTCTTATTGTATGTACTTTTGACTATTTAAATAACCAAAATTTAAGTGAGATGGTTGAGACCTTAAACCATTAGTGTAACAAAGACTACAGTGTGATAATTGGCATCTAAACACTAAAACAGTTTCCATTTCTGTAAATCCAAGCATATATTCACCATGTTCATATGCATATAGTAAATGAGAAACCTCGATAATTAGTGGTTGTCCCCATTTATGCGGGTGTTGTCATTAGGGGAATGACAGTTATATTCAATTTTTGCTAATGTATCCCAAATTTTTCTACACAAAGGCGATGTAGAGCATTTATTGAGATATGTCTATTTTGGAAGATAGCATTTCTTATTTGTGTCGTTAAGTAGCTGTCGCATTGACAGGTACTGCATATTTCCTTTTATTCGTATCTGCATAATATATAAACTCATCATAGATACAAGATTGAAATTATTTACGCCAGACGCACGTTTCGTCTACAAAAGACTCATCGGTGACGCTCGAATGAAAAAAGTTAAAAAGGCCAAAAGTTGACGAGCATTGAGGAATAAAAATTCCTAAAAGTTTTGCCAAATACATGGCATCTGAATAAAAAAAGAAATATTTATAGATTTTTCAGTGGAGCGAGTTTTTTTTAATTGATGGAACAAATATGTTTTCTTGCAAACTTTTATTTTCCTCCAGATATATGACAACAAAAGAATATATTCGTCTACTTAAGAGGCAACAGTAATTTATCAGTGTTAAACAACATTTCTCAAACGTAACATGTAATGATTATAATCATTAATACGATATTTTTGGCTTATTCAGTTGTACATTCAAAGAAAGACAAAAATCCAGAAAGAACTGATCTTAGAATTCGGTGGAATCACTCTTATAATTTATAAAAATAAACCTATTGAATGATATCTAATTTGAACAAGCATGTTGGAAATAATTTTAAAACAATTTGCGATTATTGACAGTTTGTCCATGCCAACACTTTTCCAGAAATCCAAAGGATGTTCAAAAGTTTGTAAATTGTAAAATGTGACACATACAATATGAATAACCAAAATGTCTTTTATTTGTAATATCAACAATTTATATTTCAGATGGAACAATGCAAGAGGATTTTTCAAGCATTCGGACGACGAAAGAATGTCGATCCAAAGAATTTGTTAGTCAGTCGTTTTAGAAGAAACTTAAATATTTTTGACCTTATTGGAATAGGTGAGTAAATAAACATATCATGTAAGAAATACTAAATAAATATGTAAATATCAATCAAATTCGGAAAGGAAAAAAAATAGGTCATTAATGTGATAAAACTTACCAAAGATTCAATTTGTAATTATAACTGTCAGTAATTGAAAACGCCCGAAGACTTATATGACCCGATACCAAGATACTTTATCATAAAACAAGTGTTTCTTGTGGATTATCGAATATACACGATAGCTAACGTAAGATAGTACCAATAATTAATGTTTCCTGGACATGTTTCTTCTAATTAATCGTTTAAGCTTTACAACCCCTAAATTATATTTCTCCTGAATATATCATGTATATGTTTGTCCAAATTTATCTTTTATGGTTTCATATAAAAAAGTACCAAATGAAAACTCAAAAGGAAAATCGAACATGACCCGGTACTAAGATTTACAACAATAATATATATCTGGTTTGATCTTTGCATATCAAATACAGTCTTAAAGAATAGAGATGATACCAAGATGGTAATAAAAAATTGTCAGTAAAAAAAAAAAAAAAAACCCAAAAAAACCAGACAACACCATGATGATACCAAGATGATAAATAAAAATCGTCAGTACGATAAAAAAATGACAACATAATGATGATACTAAGATGGCGAAAAAAATCCTCAGTACAATTAAAACAGACAACAACATCGCTTAAAAGCAAAATACATAAAGACAAACAAAAAATAATGATAACGAAACACAGCACAAAAAGTACAGAGTGGAAGATACGAACCGTACCAAGGAAGACACGAACCGTTTCAAGGAAGACACGAACCGTGCCAAAACCCAGGGGTGAACTGGAAGCGTAAGTAGTTCTTGCTCCACGTGGTGTTTAATCTAATATTTTTAATAAATACTTGGAAGACCGTATGTTCACCTAAAGATATCTCTTTGTTTTCGTTTGGTTGCTGCCTCATTGAAGTACATTCAATAATTGCTTCTATAATAATTGTATTACAAAAAAATATTGTTGTTGACCAAATTTAGGAAAACTTATGAACGAGACACCAAAACTTGAACAAATATATGAATAACAATGAATCTTTAATTTATCTATCGAGATTCCTTTCTCCATTTTTGTTTAAAACGATATTTAAGCATGAAAATATATTCAAGTCAAAACTTGAATCTGTTTTAAGTCCTAAAAAAGCACCTTTAGGTCAAATCAACTTGACAAATAATGATTAGGAGATATCTACAAAGGCTTTATTCCATTGTGATCAAAACAGTATAACAAAAATACTAAACTCCAAGGCGAAATAAAAAAAAGGAAGTCCATAAAAACTGACCAAAATCAAACGCTATTGATCAACAGAACAAGTGAAATTAAGAGACGCTCCTAAAGGAGGTGTTTGGAAGATGTTTGAAATATTTTTTGAAATGAAAATTTGGATAGGATGACTATCATACCATAACTATCTGTATCATTTCAGGTATGGGTAGTTCATTAGGAATTGGAGTATATATAGTATTATCATATGTAATAAAACATCAAGCCGGTCCATCAGCAGTGTTGTCTGTTATAATAGCAGGTGTTGCAGCCTTGTTATCTGGTAAGGAGTATATATAGTAATATCATGTTTGATAAAACATCAAGCCGGTCCATCAGAAGTGTTGTCTGTTATAATAGCAGGTGTTGCAGCCTTGGTATCTGATACTGAATCATTCAATTGAAGCAAAACTTTATTTCATATTATCAATTCGTATTTTTGAGAGTTTATTATTTTCATGTATTTAGTGTTAAATCCATGATATTGCTGCTTTCCATGAAATAGATTAGCTTTAACATCAAACTTTGTAAAATATGCATGCTTTTTGAGGATCATAGTTTCAATTTAGAAGACAACACTATAGTATGCACAGAATACAAGATAAAAAAAACATGCAAACACAGTAAAAAGTCGAACATTATCATCCGCCATTTTGTTTGACTAGATACGATCATGTATTGAAACTTGTTTAAAAAATTTATCATTTCTGATTACGGTAACAACATTCTATTTATTAAAAACCTTTTAAAAACAAATAGCTTAAAAACAGAGAAAGGCATTGTCCGTATAAAGTATCCTGATAAAAGGCAATAATAAATTTTATTAGCGTAATAATTGAATCTGTCCATTAATCAACAAAACCGTAACAATATGTATGGTTATAGATAATGCTGGTGATCAATATATTTATCGACATTAATATCGTTATATCAATACATCTTTGTCAGTGTCGCTGATGCCAGTTATAAATATAAACATTTAACCAAGAGACAGTGTCTCGGTGCAGCTTATGTGAACCGTAGGTCCTTAAATGCCAATTTCTGATCAAGAGTCTGTGTAATCATGCTACTTTTCGTAGGTCCTTAATACCATAATCTGAACAGGAGGTAGTGTTTTCGTGCTACTTCTGTGAACCATAGGTTCTTTATTCCATTATCTGATCAGGAGCCTGTGTATGCGTGCTACTTCTGTGGACCGTAGGTCCTTAATGCTAAAATCTGATCAAGAGCCAGTGTTATCGTAATACTACTCTGAACCGTATGTCCTTCATATCACTATCTGAACAGGGGCTAGTGTTTTCGTGCTACTTCTCTAGACCATATGTCCTTCATATCACTATCTGAACAAGGGCTAGTGTTTTCGTGCTACTTCTCTAAACCATATGTCCTTCATATCACTATCTGAACAGGGGCTAGTGTTTTCGTGCTACTTCTCTAAACCGTATGTCCTTCATATCACTATCTGAACAGGGGCTAGTGTTTTCGTGCTACTTCTCTAAACCGTATGTCCTTCATATCACTATCTGAACAGGGGCTAGTGTTTTCGTGCTACTTCTCTAAACCGTATGTCCTTCATATCACTATCTGAACAGGGGCTAGTGTTTTCGTGCTATTTCTGTGAACCATATGTCCTTTATATCACTATCTGAACAGGGACTAGTGTTTTCGTGCTATTTCTGTGAACCATAGGTTCTTTATTCCAATATCTGATCAGGAGCATGTGTATGCGTGCTACTTCTGTGGACCGTAGGACCTTAATACCATAATCTGACCAGTAGTCAGTGTTTTCGTGCTACTTCTGTGAACCCTAGGTTCTTTATTCCACTATCTGATCAGGAGGAACAAGTACCTCGGTGCTTATGCTGCTGAAATTAAATTATTAATGGTACATCCTAGAAGTAGCCAATTTCAAGTGCTGCGTCTGTTGTTCTGTAAGTCCCTTATGGTATCTATTGTCAAAATGCTCATCTGGAGCAATAAAACTGGTACCGTTAATGTTAAGATATGTGCACAAGATCTCAATTTATTCATATTTCTTCCTATTCTTTCCTATTATATATTGTTTATTTCCCTTGCTATATTCTTCCACATTTTCTATAAATAAAGATTTATTTTTATTATCTAAATGTGTTGTCGGATTGCTGTATCGTTGATGTATACCAAAATTGTCCTTTTACCGTTATTTCGAAATATGTTGTTTAATGTTGAGTAATATATTGATACTATTTTAATGCAACAACACAAGTTGCTATCAGAATTTTTACAAAAATAACAAGCAAATATATATAAACAGATAATTTACCCGGTACCCTTAAATTCGCATTACGACAAAAAAAAAAGAAAAGATTTTTAAACTGTTCTTCCATAATTTTCTTTTTTCTTATAACCGAAAAAAATCGTTTTAATTACTTTTCATTGATTGTTTAAAACATGTCCACACAGTACACTAAAAATTACCTTAGTTTTATCCGTTGATTAAAAATCTGCAGATACGAATATGCATTATATTCAAAATATATGTTTTTATTTCAATTTTTTGTGGTAATTTTTGAAAAGCCAAACAGGTTTTCCCTCACGAAGATACATTACAAACATATGCATGCTTTTGCAGAATTTTGATAAATTTTAAGGTGAAGAAACGCCAGTCAGACTGTGTAAAGTAATAAATGAAGCATCCCATCGATTAATATATTATAGTTATATGTCAAGTCATCTCCGGCTGCAACAACATGAGTAGTGAAATATTGCATAAAACTTCAATCAGGTTAATAGTATATTCTTGTATAATATTATCAGATGGGGGACTGTTTAACATCAAACATACAGGGTAAAGTATTACAATGAATTTATCTTCACGACTTACTTGGCAGTTCAAAAATATAAAACGTCTTTTTAAAGGGTCCGTGAACAATCATTTCAACTTAGAATTTGATGTTATCATTCTTTCATCGTAATCATACTTTTTTCTACTAGTTATATTGACAAAATAAAGTTCAAACACTACAACTATTTTTTTGCTATTTACAATATATCTCTTCGTGTATGTTGGCCATCTGTCTACTCTGCTACTACAAGGCATCATTCAGTACGCTTAAAATAAAATTGACCGTGCGACCATAGTACAAAAATTCTCTGTATAGTACAAAACATTCATAGCTGTTTAATAAAAAACATGGTCTGTATACCACAAAACATGCATAGCTGGGTAATAAAAAATACGCATAGCCGTATAATACAAAACATGCATAGCTTTATAATACAAAACATGCATCTATGAAAGCATGCGACTATTGTAATTTTGTGGCTGCTATATAAACAATTAAAGAAATTGCTTCTTCCATTTCAGGTTTCTGTTACTCAGAATTCACCACACGCCTCCCACAAGCCGGGTCATCGTATGTTTTTGTATACGCCTCTTTGGGGGAGCTATCAGCCTTTGTCATTGGTTGGAGTATGATACTAGAGAACATTATCTTAGCTGCAGCTGCTGCAAAAGCATGGAGTCAATATTTTGATGGTCTGCTGAATGGTACAATACACAGGTGAGTACTTTAGTTGAAGGATGATTGTGTTTTTACAAGTTTGAACTCGTCATACGCTTCGTTTAAAAGGTACCACCCGGTCAGACTCTGAAGAGAGAGAAAGCCAACTGGGTATCATAATCAGCCTTTAATAGTAGCTATATTATTAGGAATTAGTTTCATACAACTTTATTTGTCAGTAAAACGTAGAATATAATTAAAATTAGAAGAATTTGACCTTTCCTGACTTCACTTTTGTGTTTTCCATCGCTTCGGGGGTACTTATATTCGGTCGTGATGCTACACAGTGAAAATAACAGCAGCATCATCATATGCACTCATATATCTTAGCTGATCCGATACTTCTATTTTGAAACCCCAACTTCAACATGATTAATTCAACTAATGGGCTTTGAAACATGTACAGCATTTGGGCTCTAGTGCATAGTTGTCTCATTGACAATCATACCAAACATACCTATTCTATATTGTGAGACAGACATTCGCAGCCTGTTTGGTTTTTTGTTGTGTTTTTGTTGTACATTTTTTATCTTTCTCTGTTTCTTCCTGTTTGTTTATACATTATAAAACAATTTAAAGCTGCGATTGAAATATCCTTCTTCGTTTAAAGTTCTACAGGTGGAATCATTCTTTTTCGTTTAAAGGTTTACATGTTGAATCATACTTCAACAAGAAATCGTCTTCAGGTCGAACAATACTTCCACAAACAATCGTCTTCAGGTCGAATAAATACTTCACAAGCAATAGTCTTCAGTTGAAAAATACTTCCACAAGAAATCGTCTGCAGGACAAATCATACTTTCCAAGACATATTCTGCCGGTCAAATCATTTTTCCACATTACATCGTCTGCAGGACGAATCATACTTCCCAAGACATATTCTGCCGGTCAAATCATTTTCCAACATTACATCGTCTGCAGGACTAAGACATATTTTGCCGGTCAAATCATTTTTCCACATTACATCGTCTGCAGGACGAATCATACTTCCCAAGACATATTCTGCCGGTCAAATCATTTTTCAACATTACATCGTCTGCAGGACGAATCATACTTCCCAAGACATATTCTGCCGGTCAAATCGTTTTTCAACATTACATCGTCTGCAGGACGAATCATACTTCCCAAGACATATTCTGCCGGTCAAATCATTTTTCAACATTAAATTGTCTGCAGGAAAAATCATACTTCCCAAGACATATTCTGCCGGTCATAATCATTTTTCAACATTACATCGTCTGCAGGACGAATCATACTTCCCAAGACATATTCTGCCGGTCAAATCATTTTTCCACATTACTTCGTCTGCAGGACGAATCATACTTCCCAAGACATATTCTGCCGGTCAAATCATTTTTCCACATTACATCGTCTGCAGGTCGAATCATACTTGCACATGACATCATTTGCAGGTCGAACCATACATCCACTAGAAATCATCTACATGTGCAATCGGCTAGCCATCTATTTGAAAATAAGTATGTTGCTTATTCCGTAAACGAAAGTTTCAAATGAAAGTCTTTCAGAAAGATGAAAATGCGTTCAATAACATGTCAAAAATTTTACAATTACAAAAATTCACAACAGTATAACCAGTATAGTACATAAAAAATCAAAATGATGAAAGTTGCACACAAACAAACACACACGGGCGAACATATAACGTGTTTTACTACACGTTCTAAATTGTGCAATTACATTATTACAAGTGTATAACCAGAGTTTTTTGTGTTGTTACTTCCTTTATTAGAAATCTAACAAAACACGGAATCACGCAATTGGTACAATCATTTCAAACAGAGACCAATTTTAAAGGAACGAGTTTCCGCATAGTTTGTTTTTTATCAAATATATAATTTATTTTGTTTCTTTCAGCTATACCCGTACTTATTTACAATGGACGGGAGATGGATTTTTTACCGACTGTCCAGATATTGTATCGTGTGGTATCTTGTTTATAACTTCTCTCCTGTTCGTATGTAACGCAAAGGTAAAGTGTTTTAATTCACAGTTCGTTGATATTTTATACAATTTATTTCTGGAAAACTTTTCATAGTAATCAATATAATGAAATTGTTATATGTTATCAATATGATCACAAACTTTTAATTTTTCTTATTCAATTAATCAGGAAAGGTATTAAAATTATGATTAAAAAAAGATGCAGTCAATAAGACAGTTATACAACGATTTAAAAAATACTTCATGACATCTAGTGAATAACATACGCAATAAACAACAAAACCCATGATTTATTTAAACAAATAATACTAGTATTCTAAATGTAATAGAATGCCTTTCTTGTATAAAGAAGAAATGTTATATCTAATCATAGTTATAATGAAATGAAACCTTACAATCAGGAACTACAATATATTTGTTTTCAGTGCTTTGTCCTAGAATAAAACCTTACAATCAGGAACGAAAATATATTTGTTTTAATGAAACCTTACAATCAAGAACTACAATATATTTGTTTTCAGTGGTTTGTCCTAGAATGAAACCTGACAATCAAGAACTACAATATATTTGTTTTCAGTGCTTTGTCCTAGAATGAAACCTGACAAACAGGAACTACAATATATTTGTTTTCAGCGCTTTGTCCTAGAATGAAACCTTACACTCAGGAACTACAATATATTTGTTTTCAGCGCTTTGTCCTAGAATGAAACCTTACACTCAGGAACTACAATATCTTTGTTTTCAGTGCTTTGTCCTAGAATGAAACCTTACACTCAGGAACTACAATTCAGTTGTTTTCAATGCTTTGTCCTAGAATGAAACCTTAACACTCAGGAACTACATTTTTTTTTGTTTTCAGTGCTTTGTCCTGTGCATTTACACGATATATAGTCCGTTTCAATAATTCTTCACAAATGGGCTATTAAAGTCACAGTAAACATAATTTTGAAGCTGGATACATATATTTCAATGTTTTCATATTACAACAGCCATGCTAATGTCACGAACAGTATCCCTCATTGAAATACAAGTGACATACATTTGACCATTACGATCTATTTCATATTGAATTGTAATGTAAAGAATTTTAATTATACCTCCAGAACAGTTGCCGTAACGGTCATGTTCGTTCTATATATTACACGATAATTTTTTGAAAGATCTACTGGACAATTTTTGAATTAATGAGCAAAAATCCCCCAATTAAATGTCACAGCCTGTTAACTAAATAGTAAGACCACATTATAATGTAACAAAGTGATTTCGTCCAATGAAATTGTAGGATTTTGGTGTTTAATTGTGGATAATGAATGGTAAAACATGTTTCTAATAAGGGATTATCCTTTTATTCAAAACAAATAATTTCAATAAATGAATTACAATGTTATAAACATGACATATTTGATGAATTTTTGTCCCAAAGCACATTTGTCAGCTTGGCAGAATATATGATTTATAATTATTAAAAATTGAACTTAAAACAAAATATCGGAATATAAAGTTGAATTCAACAGGTTCAGTCATATTGACACTGTTAATGTTATTATATGAATATCAATAATTCAAAAAATTAAACATCACCAAAGCAAAAAAAAACCGGGAAAATATAGTAAATTAAATAAAGTAACCTAAATCTTTAGCTAATACGCTTGGTAAAAAAAACATTTTGATTATCATACAATTAAAACATGAATTATCTCTACAATATTAACTTTTGAATTTCTTATATTATCATAAGGCGATTATTACCTTTTTTTATTTGAACATTTAGATTTAAGTTAATGACCTCAAATAATAAAAAAGTTTTTGATTTAAAAATAAAATATTTTTATGTAAATAGGGGCATAGGCTGTGCTAGTGTGGAAAACAATATAGTTGTATCTTATATTTTAAATTTTAACGACTGTAAATAAACAAAAAGATAATTCCTCACTAAAAGATTTCATGACTTACATTCATACTCATAATTAAAAAAACTTATACAATCCTGCCATTTCGTCGAACTGTTATGTCATCTAATGTATAAAACACAATGTATGAAATTTTTAAATCAAGTAGACTAATCAATAAATAAAATGGATAAAAGGGAAGTCACCCATTAATTCTAAACATTGCACTGATCATGAAAACAATTGTTGATTAAAACTAACCAAGAAGTCATTTAATATCCTATAGAACTTTCTAATACTCTAAGTTTGTAAAATAATGATAATACCTTTCCTCACTCTTTAACGCTCGTACTTAATTATGAGGAGTGTGAGTATCATTATCTTACATATACAAAAAAAAAACATATTTCTCAACAATCAGATCAACAAAACTGTTTTATGAAGACACAGAGAACGGTGACCTATAAAAGCAGTTGTTAACTTCGTCGCCTCTTTTGGAGAGTTGTCTCATTGGCAATCATACCACATTTTATATCAACTGTATTATAATCATTTATTGTATTATTTTAGGTGTCCACACTGATTTCGTTTATCCTGACTACAATGAATGGATTAGTAATTATTGTATTATTTTAGGCGTCCACACTGATTTCGTTTATCCTGACTACAATGCATGGATTAGTAATTATTGTATTATTTTAGGCGTCCACACTGATTTCGTTTATCCTGACTACAATGAATGGATTAGTATTTATTGTATTATTTGAGGCGTCCACACTGATTTCGTTTATCCTGACTACAATGAATGGATTAGTATTTATTGTATTATTTCAGGCGTCCACACTGATTTCGTTTATTCTGACTACAATGAATGGATCAGTAATTATTGTATTTTTTTAGGCGTCCACGCTGATTTCGTTTATCCTGACTACAATGAATGGATTAGTTATTATTGTATTATTTTAGGCGTCCACACTGATTTCGTTTATCCTGACTACAATGAATGGATAAGTAATTATTGTATTATTTCAGTCGTCCACACTGATTTCGTTTATCCTGACTACAATGTATGGATTTGTATTTATTGTATTATTTTAGGCGTCCACACTGATTTCGTTTATCCTGACTTCAATGAATGGGTTAGTATTTATTGTATTATTTTAGGCGTCCACACTGATTTCGTTTATCCTGACTACAATGATTGGATTAGTAATTATTGTATTATTTCAGGCGTCCACACTGATTTCGTTTATTCTGACTACAATGAATGGATCAGTAATTATAGTATTATTTGAGGCGTCCACACTGATTTCGTTTATCCTGACTACAATGAATGGATAAGTAATTATTGTATTAATTTAGGCGTCCACACTGATTTCGTGTATTCTGACTACAATGAATGAATTAGTAATTATTGCATTATTTTAGGCGTCCACACTGATTTCGTTTATTCTGACTACAATGAATGGATCAGTAATTATTGTATTATTTTAGGCGTCCACACTGATTTCGTTTATCCGGACTACACTGAATGGATAAGTAATTATTGTATTATTTTAGGCGTCCACACTGATTTCGTTTATTCTGACTACACTGAATGGATTAGTAATTATTGTATTATTTTAGGCGTCCACACTGATTTCGTTTATCCTGACGACAATGAATGGATTAGTAATTATTGTATTATTTTAGGCGTCCACACTGATTTCGTTTATTCTGACTACGCTGAATGGATTAGTAATTATCTGCATTATATGTGTTGGTATCTTCCATGTTCGTCATGAGAATTGGACGGATCCACCAGGCTTTTTTCCGTTCGGTATGACAGGGGTATGTATCTTATTTGGTATCTTCCATGTTCGTCATGAGAATTGGACGGATCCACCAGGCTTTTTTCCGTTCGGTATGACAGGGGTATGTATCTTATTTGGTATCTTCCATGTTCGTCATGAGAATTGGACGGATCCACCAGGCTTTTTTCCGTTCGGTATGACAGGGGTATGTATCTTATTTGGTATCTTCCATGTTCTTCATGAGAATTGGACGGATCCACCAGGCTTTTTTCCGTTCGGTATGACAGGGGTATGTATCTTATTTGGTATCTTCCATGTTCGTCATGAGAATAGGACGGATCCACCAGGCTTTTTTCCGTTCGGTATGACAGGGGTATGTATCTTATATGGTATCTTTCATGTTCGTCATGAGAATTGGACGGATCCACCAGGCTTTTTTCCGTTCGGTATGACAGGGGTATGTATCTTATATTTACAATCCATCCTCTTCAAAACAAAAATTCAACTTTTAATAATTCTAAGCTCAAGTCTCTGACAGAAATTCAAGATAAGGAAATTGCGCTGCTTTTGGTGGTTATCGTTTTATTCTAAAGCCAGAACACTGAAACATACAGCAATGGATAAATGATTATGAAACAAAGGTACATTGAAGGAAACCAATTCGAAATGGAGATAATGAAGCCTTATTTGATGATACCAGTTACATCTAGATATAGCCATGACAAGGTATAAAATCATTTGTTCATACCGTTTTCGAGTCAGTGATTGATTGGTTGATTGCTGTTTGCTCAACATACAGTGGCAAATATTTCATGCATGTTCATCACGAAAACAAATGAACAATAAATTCATTAGGTAGAACAAGTAAAAAAGTCCATCCGGGATAAAGGTCGGGAAATGTAGACTACCATTATAAACTGAGGGTATATTGGGTAGGCATGTTTAACAGGCCACCAACGGACCCCTCGGAGTTGTTACAAGGTTCTTCAAGTGCAGAGGGCGTGGCATTTTCTCTACACGAGGAATCTGATTTAACGTCCCTTTCCTGACTGGACCTTGCTGCGTACTTGTACATCCAGCACAGCCAGACGGACGCCCCGGTTTTCCAAGTGGTTTACTGCCGGTCGGAGGAAGACCATATTTCTATTCCTCAATCACCCTTTGGGGTTTGAATCAGTGTTACAATACTATTTTGCTGGATATAAAAGGTGAACAGGACGTGAGACAAAGATCAACATGACATGTAAACAGGACGTGTAATAAAGATCAACATGACAAATGTACACAAGACTTGAGACAAAATCAACATGACATATGTACTAGTAAATAGGACGTGAGACAAAGATCAACATGACATATGCAAACAGGACGTGAGACAAAGATCAACATGACATATGTAAACAGGACGTGTGACAAAGATCAACGTGACATATGTAAACAGGACGTGAGACAAAGATCAACATGACATTTTTTAACAGGACGCGAGACAACGATAACCAGGTCTTATAACAAAAGTAAAAAACAGGATACAAATTAAAAGTAATCAGGAGAAAGAAAACAAAGGTAGTGCAAATAGGAAGTGAGACAAAACTAATATAAATAGGAATCAAGACAAGAATTTAAACAATGAAGTGTGACAAAGGTTAAAAAGATTGCATAAAAAATGTAATGAAGAAGTCAGATAAAGTTCAACAGAATGCAAAACAAAGATAAACATAACGTGAAACAAATATACAGGACGTAAAACTAAGTAGGAAATGAGACACAGGTAAATAGTTACAAGACAAAGGTAAGTAGAACGCAAGAGAAAAGTAGATATGACATAAGAAAAAGGTAAATAGGACACAAGACAAAGGTAAATAGGACACAAGACATTGGTAACTAGGACACAAGACAAAGATAAGTAGAACCCAAGACAAAGGTAGATAAGACACAAGAAAAAAGGTAAGAATATCGCAAGACAAAGGTAGATATGACACAAGATTGATTGATTGATTGTTGGTTGCTAAACGTCCAGTGGCAAATATTTCATGCATATTCAGGACGAGAACAAATTAACAATAAATACAATAGGTAGGTTCTGTAATAGGGGGGTCCGGGATGAAGGTCGGAGAAATTTAGACTGCCACGGGAAATGAGGGTATATTGGATAGGGACAGAGATTTAGCCTTGCAACAGGTCACCTACGGACCCCTCAAAGAGTTGTTGCAAGGGTTCTTAACGTGCAAAGAGCGTGTCACTCTTTTTACACGAGGCATCGGATTTAACGTCCCCATTCTGACCGGACGTGGCTGCAAATTTGTACATCCCGCACAACCAAACGGACGCCCCATTTTAGCAAGGGTTTTACTGCCGGTCGGAGGAAGACCAATGGTGACCATACTTCTATTCCCCAGTCACCCTTGGGGGTGATATGACACAAGACAAAGGTAAATAGGACACAAGACAAAGGTAAATAGGACAAAAGACAAAGGTAACTAGAACACAATACAAGGTAAATATGACACAATACAAAGGTAAATAGAACAGAAGACAAAGGTAACTAGAAAACAAGACAATGGTAAAAAGAACACAAGACAAAGGTAAATAGTACACAAGACAAAGGTTAATAAGACACAAAACAAAGGTACATAGAACACAAGGCAAAGGTAAATAGGACATAAGACAAATGCAAATATGACACAAGACAAAAGTAAATAAGACAGAAGACAAATGTAAATAGGACATAGACAAAGGTAAATAAGGCACAAGACAAAGGTAAATAGGACACAAGACAAAGGTAAATGGGACACAAGACAAAGGTAACTAGGACACAAAACATAGGAAACTAGGACACAAGACATAGGTAACTTACTAAAGACAAAGGTAAATAGGACACAAGACAAAGGTAAATAGGACACAGACAAAGGTAAATAGGACACAGACAAAGGTAAATAGGACACAGACAAAGGTAAATATTACACAAGAGTAAGGGAACAAGGGCAAAAGACAAAAGTAAATAGGACATAAGACAAAGGTAAATAGGGCACAAGACATAGGTAACTATGACACAGACAAAAGTGAAAGACACAAGATAAATGTAAATAGGACACAAGACCAAAGGTAAAAAGGACACTAGACAAAGGTAAAAAGGACACTAGACAAAGGTGAATAGTACACAAGACAAAGGTAAATAGGACACAAGACAAAGGTAAATATGACACAAGACAAAGGGAACAAGGACAAAAGACAAAAGTAAATAGGACACAAGACAAAGGTAAATAGGACACAAGACAAAGGTTAATAGGACACAAGACAAAGGTAAATAGGACACAAGACAAAGGTAAATAAAACAAAAGACAAATGTAAATAAGACACAAGACATAGGTAACAAGGATACAAGGCAAAGGTAAATAGGACACAAGACAAAGGTAACTAGGACAAAAGACAAAGGTAAATAGGACATAAGACAAATGTAAATAGGACAGAAGACAACGGAAAATAGAACGGAAAACAAAAAAAAGTTACAAAACAAAGGAAAATAGAATGCAAGACGAAGGATGCAAAACAAAAGATAAATAGGATGTACAACAAAGCAAAAAAGGACGTTAAACTAAGGAAGGTAAATAGGTTCCAAGACAAAGGAAAACAGGATGCAAGGCAAATAATCATGTATACCCTACGCTAAAAATTGAAATGCATTTCTCGGAAAATGAAATCGTATATTTTTTTTTATAACTTAGAATAATTCCGTTTCTTACTGTCTATTTTATGTTCTTACAATTAATCATTTTAGTATTACATAGTTATTTATTTCATTAATATTTTTAAAAGATATTAAATGTTATATAAACTGGATACACACCCTTTTCTGTTGTTCTGTTCATGAGAGTCAGTAATAAATCCATTACTACTAATTCAATTACGGACTGACATTTACAAGGAGATAATGCCGGAATCAGTTAAACGATTCTAGTAAGGTTAGATCATGTCATAATTTGGTCAAGATTTATAGTTGCTGTTCTGAAGATAAGAAATAGCTGTCCATTGCCCTGCTTTCATTATTTCTATATTTGCGAGAGATAATTAATGAACGCATTTATCACTTAAACATAATGTCAGTATAATGACAGATTTAGAGACGTCAATCGATACCTAAATAGGTTCAGTTTATAACAAAGCTCAAATGAAAGATGGCATACGTAATAACTGATGAAATATCACGTGACTTCACAATTATACGCTAGTGTGTTTGACTAAGATAAACCATTCTTGCTTTCAAACGTATTTCATGATTTTTTTTAAAAAGGAATATAATACAAAAGGAGCAATACAAACCATTAATAGTAAAAAGACAGAAAAGCAACATCACAACAAAAACAAATCTTAATACTGAGCAACACCATCCCTATTATGAACATGAAATTTCAACCGTCCCTGAACACCACGAACCCCATGATGAACATGAAATATCAGCCGTTCCTGAGCACCACGAACCTCATGAAATATCAACCGTTCCTGAACACCACGAACCCCATGATGAACATGAAATATCAGCCGTTCCTGAGCACCACGAACCCCATGAAATATCAACCGTTCCTGAGCAAACGAACCCCATGAGGAGCTATAACACATATAATTGTAGCTGCATTTAGGACACTATATAGCTGTCAGGAGTCTATCTGTACAGTAACATAGGCTCCGGAACTGCGTATATTTTTTGTTTGGGAAATAAGTGAATCGATATCATGACTCAATAGAAGATAATTTTTGTTGTGACGTAAGCAATTTTTAGCACGTCAATTTTTCCCCTCGTTTTTATAATTTTCGTAAGCGGGGATTACTTTAAATGTAAATCTGTTTTTATGCCCTATCTACGATAGAAGGGGGCATTATGTTTTTCGGTCTGTGCGTCCGTTTGTTCGTTCGTTCGTCCGTCCGTCTGTCCCGCTTCAGGTTAAAGTTTTTGGTCAAGGTAGTTTTTGATGAAGTTGAAGTCCAATCAACTTGAAACTTAGTACACATGTTTCCTAAGATATGATCTTTCTAATTTTAATGCCAAATTAGAGTTTTGTCCCCAATTTTACGGTCCAATGAACATAGAAAATGATAGTGCGAGTGGGCATCCGTGTACTATGGAAACATTCTTGTTGAATTATTTTTCAATAAATTTCAATCATTATTATTTATTTATTTAATTATTTTTGTATTGATAGATAATAGCTGGTGCTGGAACACTTTTCTGTATATTTACTGGAATAGACTGTATTTGTTCTTTGAGCGAAGAAACAAGAGAACCAATCAAAATTGTCCCACGTGCAATCATAACTTCCAACATTCTAACGTTTGTTATAATAATGTGTGTGACTTTGGCTGTAACACTATCATATCCCTGGTATAATCTACACGACATTATGGCTATTCCTACTGTCTATCAAAATAAAGGAGTAAATGGATCATTTTATGTTTTTGCAATTGGTGGATTAATAGGACTAACCGCTGCTTTGGTCAGCAGCATACACGGAATACCAAGGTTGTTGTTTTCTATGAAAATGGACCGGTTATTATATCCTTGCTGCTTACTGAATCCCGACACTGGAGGAGTTTTTAAGTTAACTATATTTCCTTTGTTGATAGCAAGTCTATTATCTGTGTTTGTGACGCTGAATATGTTAATTCAAATGTTGGCATTAGGATCATTGATTTCATACACTTGCGTAGCAGTATGTGTTTTACATGTCCGTTATCAACCAACACACGTTGGACTTTTCCAGGAATATGAAGACTTAAATGAGGATAAATTTATTCAGAGCACAGAACTTGTATATCCATCTTTATTTACACGAAACCCCAAAAATAATAACGATTTAAGTAAGACTTTTGTTGAGAAAAACAATATTGGATTTTTCAACAGATTGTCAAAAGATCCAAAAAATCATTTAATTATGCCGGACAAACCACGTGATACCACGTATCACAAAATGGATAGTGTAATAAACGATACACCAAGTGGAAGTCAGAGTAGTTTGTTTCAAATTCCTCCAGGAATTGCAATAGAACCTTCAAATGCAACGTCAATGACGTCATCAATAGCACTAATTATATTCATTATAGCAACAACTGTTTTCTCCTTCATAGTAATATTTGCCAGTGATTCGTTGTTTACTGGTTCGTGGTGGGCTACGGCTTGTTTTTTAATTTCTGTGATAACATTAATAGTAACAACTGTAGTCATTGTAAAGCAGCCTCAGAATCAAACCAGTTTACTGTTTAAAACTCCATATGTGCCGTTCGTACCGCTGCTTCTTATATTCATAAATTTGTTAATGATGTCATCATTATCATATAAAGCATGGTTACGATTCAGTATATGGCTATTCATTGGTAAGTTCAATTCTAAATAAATATATAAAGGAATAACATTGCGTTGTAACGTATAAAATGTGTTCTAAGTACTGCGTATTAATCAGGTAAATAACGTTCTAACGAGTAAACATTGTGTTCTAACGAGTGCATATTGTGTTCTATCGAGTGAATATTGTGTTCCAACTATTAAACCTCATGTTTTAGCTAATGAATATTATGATCTAACTAGTGAACATATAGTTCTAACTAGCGAATATTGCGTTATAGCTAATAATCATTGCGTTTTTACTAGTGAACATGGCACTCTATCTAATGAACATTGCGGTGTAGCGTTCAAACTTGTTAACATTACGTTCTAGCTAATGGACATTGTGGTTTAAATAAAGAACAGTGAATATTACATTCTAGCTATTTTATTTTAATTAGTCAACAATAATTCTAGCAAATGAACATTGTGTTTTAGTTAATGTACATTGCGTTCTGGATAATGAACATTTCGTTCTAACTAATGAACATCGCGTTCTAACCTTTGTACATTGTGATATAAATAATGCATATTGCTTTTTCACTCATGAACATTGTTTTCTCAGAATTTACGTTTTAGCAAATGAACATTGCGTTTTTCAAACAGTCTGAAGAAGAAAAAAAAGACGAAAATCCTGCATTAGGTTATTAAATCGAAATCACTGAATTATAAAGTATTACGTGAAGCCATCTATATTGATCAAAACCAATTGATTAAATACTTTAAAAACAATTTTTGATATGTATATCATTGGAAAAAAAAGGTTATTAAACTCATCTAACTCTCCACCAATGGGCAAATGACGAAGAAGTTAGCAAATATAGGTCACTATACGACCTTCAATAATGATATAAACTCATACCGAATAGTGAGATATAAAAGGCCCCGAAATGGAAAATGTAAAACAATTTAAACGAGAAATCTAAAGGCCTGATTTATGTACAAGACAAGAAACGAAAAATAAATAGGAAATCTGCAATAAACAATATCCACCAAATAGCAAGCCTCTGACTTGGATTCTTTCCATTTATTAAAATCATGATGGTTCTCTTTCAGGAATAATTGTTTATTTTATATATGGAATACGACACAGCACAGAAAGTGAAATAGACGACCAAGAAGTTGTTCTTTATGAAATAAATGACCAAGAAAGGACACCAATAAAGTGATAAGAAGTTGTAGTTTCCTCCCTTAAGAGCTAACAGAGTCTCCTCCCTTCAGAGCTAACAGAGGACATAGGATCACAGAATGAGAAGGAAAAAACTGAATCTTAAATATCGAAAATACTATGTAACCTCAGCAGATTATGATTATCATAACTTTAATTAATGTTTCTTTTATTACGATCTAAGTATGTTTAAGGAGGAGAAAATGCATTCAAAAGTAGAATATACAACATTAACAGGGAGGATGGTAAAGTGTATATTTGAATAACCAATAAACAACAATGAATAACCTGATTTATTATATGATTATAAAAATTATCTTTTCTCATTGGCTGAAAACCTAGGTAATCTTTGATAAAACATTATATTCACCGAGAGAAAAATCACGAGAGGTTAATATAAGATTTGGAACAGCTAACGTGTATCTATAAATAGTTTGCTTCCTAGGCAACGTCAATAACGTAGGCTTATTACGTCATGCACAATCTCGTTTGTCTTCCTCTTTATGTCAATGTTATTATTTTGTAATAAATCCTATCAAATATTTCATACTTACAAAAGTTTTGCAACTGCTTAAGCAGATACTAAATTTAGTAAAAAAAGGAGCAGTGAAATATCTTCAGCAAATACTAGAAATTGGAGATGGATAAAAAATATGATAATACAACAATTGTTGACTTTGGGTATCAGTTGAAACAATGATTTATCAACCTCATAGATAAAACATTTACCCTCGGTGTATATCATATCCCTAATTTGATAAATCATTGTAACAGCCTCGTCAAAAGTCAATAATTGTATAATAATTTCCTATTGTTGTGCTGTTAGGTTACTGTTACATTGATAATGATCTATATATCCATTTAAGAAGGCGGTCTCGGCTAGCTTTCAATGTGGGAGTTAGTAGATTTGATCTTAGGCTTGATAAAACCATAGTCTTTAAAAATTAGAGTTGGCTGCTTCTCCGCTAAGCACGTGACATTAATTAGCTAGTGCAAACAGATAGGACAACATGTCTTTCTGTAGGTTGTTATCTAGAATATTCAAAATCTGTCTAAGTGCGTCGGTCTAGTACAAAGCAGGATTCATAAAGAACCCATCTGGTTTTGTCCTGAATATTGACCTTTAAACAGCCACTCATCATAATCATCATCATATTCTACTTATTCTATAGAAATTTAAAGTTTATTACAAAAGGTGAAATTTTTCCTCCTGAAATTGAGGAATGTCGTTGAACAAAAAAAGAAAAATAACAAAAATACCGAGCTCCAAGGAAAAATCAAATCGGAAAGTCCCTTATCAAACGGCAAAATCAGTAGCTCAAACGAACGGAAAACAACTGTCATATTTCTGACTTTGTACAGGCATTTTCCTTATGTAGAAAATGGTGGACTAAACCTGATTTTATAGATAGTCTAACCTCACTTGTATGACAGTAGCATAACTTTCCATTATATTCACAAAAATGTGTGAACAAAACAAACAAACATAATAGGTAAATATGTCAAAAATAGGGGTACAGCAGTCAACATTGTGTTATAGTCTTGTTCACTATAAAAACAAACAAATATGTCAAGAAAGAAAAGCAAAATGATAAATAGACAAAGCACATATATAAGCAAAAATGCAAGATAGGAAGACAAAAAATTACCACAGCACAACACATTGGCGGGATGCATACGTTCCGAGCCACGCCAAAGTTCCAGTATGTAATTTTACTTACAAATTGCCTACGTATCATTCATTTACTGCTGATAAGTCAGTGTCTCGGTTCTGACAAGATTAACATAGTACAGAATACTCTAAATCTTCAATAATCGATAATATTGCTCTAAAGCTAAAATCCCAACACTCTTAGGCTAACTGAACCTTAATGGGGTTTTATTTAGATCTAAAGTTTTCTATGTTCTCCAATGGTTTAAAGGTTTGCAGTTCCTGACTTTTGGACTCGAGAATACTAGTACAAAACAAATCGTTTATTAACCGTTATTATAATCTTTCTTAAAGGGGCATTAGCTGTCAAATCCATATTCACCGATTTGACTCAAATTCTTACATTCGACTTGTAACATACTAACACGCACATCCAAATTATAAAAAGTCTAAAATAAACATTTTAATATGCATAGACTTGATTTTATGTATCAGCATTTCGTGTTTTTTTTAGTCAATACGCCATCTAATTAACCATCGAGGTGACTTCCGAAGACTGTCGACGGTCATATAACCCGATAAAAACATAAACATAGATATAAACAGATAGCGAACTGGTGCAAATGGATTTTTCTAGGTCTGTTTGATTTCATATTATAGGTTAAAAAATATATTAATAATCGTTTTACCTGTATAGGAATGAGTTTTTCTAGATTGAATCAGTAAAACAAATGGTTTACCCTTGTTTCACTTCAAATGTTTACATTCTTTTCCATTTAATAACTGAACACGCCTAGTTCATGCGTAATCCATCTCTAACTATAGGGATCAATTAAAGTTTACATGAATACGGATTCTATGAGGTCGAATTATTCACTTGCAAGTGAATAATTCATTAGCGATGTTTCTTTGCTTATTTTGACAAAACTGGTTGTTAAGAGCGAATTATTATTTCACTTTCATAAATGATTGAACAAAAATATTTTATTTTTAATATCTCGTAGCTAATGCCCCTTTAAGCCGGAGACAATTAAAGATAAATATTTTTAGCATGTCCAGAACATTCCGTCATAAGTATAACGTGTAGTGTGATTACAGCTCATGGAAGCATGTAATTATTCTTCAACTTACTAAAGAAGGCTATAGCCGGATCCTTGTGTTTTCTCGTTCTTTTGTCTGCATGCACTTTGCGTTTATTTCTCTACCTGAAAAATTGGGTCATTCAAATAAGAAACTTTGAATTTTATTATATAAGCTAACAAAATCGGTATGTATCTTGCACGCACAATTCGTAAGTAAAATGAACTTTCTCGATTTCCAACTAATGCAACCCCTTTACATTATAATAGTCCAGCTTCGTATACTAGTTTAATTTCCACTTCCACGTCTATTGGCAAATACATCGCTAAATGAGGTAAGCCTAATACAGTCAAACCTGGGTAAACTGAACCCTAAATAAACCGCTTTCCTTTCCATTATGGCCGCAAATTGAAGTTCCATTTTCCCCTTTAAAAGTTTCTATAAAAACACCCTCTGTAAACCGGACTCTGTGTATTCCGATCTAATTAAAAAGTTCTTTTACTCTTAATTACAGAAATTATTACAATATGCCGCTGAACATAAAGCAGCCATCCGTCATCATCATCATTATCTGTCAAAACCGATTTGTTTAATTAATTCAACATGTATAACAATATCGATATTCAACCAAAACAAAATTGATTACACAAAAAGTGTTGTTTTTTTATAATCTGTTAGCAAGGTGTTTAACCATGTGACATAACCGTAGTTATCTGTTTTTCTTGAATCACTGATAAGATTTCATTAAAAGAAACAATTGAAAACATCATCCCCGAATATATCTCGTATAAAAATTACGTTGTATCATAGATACAATTTTTAAATCGCGGTGTGAGAAATTTACGATCATGATGACATTTCCTTTGATAAAATTCTTATTTCTAATCGGCTATACCACCGTAGGAAATGAACGATAGAAGTAAAAAGAAAAACCTCGCTGAACAATTCAAACAGAGCACAGATTCTGATTCAAATGAAACAATGAAGTCAAAGTGAAAGTGAAACGGACGAGTCGGAAACTGATGCAATCGAGGCAGAATTTACATACGAGGATTTGTAAAAAAAAGTAAAATTACAAAAATACCGAACACCAAGGGAAATTCAAAACGGAAAGTCCC